>NW_004949101.1:13702264-13774948 GCF_000317375.1 Microtus ochrogaster | reverse complement strand
CCGGCAACCACATGGTGCCTCACAACCATCTGTAATGAGGTCTGGTGCCCTCTTCTGGCCTGCAGGCATACACACAGACAGAATATTGTATGCATAATAAATAAATAAATATTTAAAAAAAAAAAGAATTTCTCTGGCATGGCTTGTCTGCTCTCTCCATGGAGTAATGGTTTCGGTCAGTATGGATACATGGGTGTTTTATTGTTATCTAAGGTTATATTCAGTACCATGTAAGTTTCTCCTGCTAAGTTAGTTCACCATTAGCTTTTTTGGTCGGTACCTGGGCCTCTCCATTTCGCCACTGTGGGATTTTTGCTGTTGTTGCTTTGTGGGTTGGTTTGCTTTGATTTTAAGCTTCTTTTTGGGGGGAGGGGGCACTGACCAAGCAAGGAAGTACATACAGATGAATTGATTAACATACATGTTGACTAATGCTAACGGGGATGCCATGTGTCCATCGTAGCTAACGTGAGCCCATGTTAACATCTCAAACTTCTAGCACTATTCGCCTGGTCACCTGACCTATTTATAACGCCTGCTCTTAGAATGAGCTTCTGCCATTTCCATGCGTTTAATTAATTTTTCAATTACAGTTCACATGTATGGTAATTTTAAAACGATGAACCCACATACCCTGAGGTACAAGTTTACCAGTTGGAGTTGGACGTCTTTACATATATCTTTTCTGTTGGGTGTCCTGAAGGAGTGATCCAAACTAAAACTCAGCCTCAAGCAGTTGATAACCCGGAAGAATACATGCTCCACAGGCTAAGGGCTAATGCACTGGCATGTTTTTACACGAAGGAAGAAATCAATTAACCAGTGGGCAGAGGACATAAACAGCTTCAGAGATAGCCCAGACCCTGACAAGAAAGGGAACACTTCCTAAGCCAGGGCAGTGTCGGCAGCTGACAATACAGCTGCTAATCCTGTCCTGTGAAATCGTTCATGGATTTAAAATCGCCAATCAAACTCAAATGCAAGAAGATAAATACACTCAGACTCAAGAAAAAGATAACCACTGTCTGCCTCACTGTTGTCCTACGAATTGCAAAGTAGATCTCACAGAAGCAGAGGTGTGTAGGAAGTACAGGAGTGACCTCTGCCCCCTTCTGTCTCCAGACAGGTTGTCAGATTCGTTAATAATAAGTGAAGGGCTGGTCAATGTGTGGCCACTGCCTGGAGAGCAAGGGAGCTGAAAGCTCCCCAAAGACAACAGTGTTTTTCAGGCACCTTCCAGGTGCATTTATTTAAGTCAATTCATTTTCCTTTAACAACAGGCATCCTATTAATAATTTATTAAGAGTTTCCCCTCTGTTGGGAAGAAAGCAAACATTTTCCTTCCAATAGAATTCTTTTATCTCCCAGCTCCTTCCCTGGCCTTCACTGTGCGGTGTTGTGCTAAGCAGCACTGAAACCTCCCAGCATCATCTATCGCTCATGGCCCAGCCTGCAACAGTGAGCCCTTAGAGGACAGGTTTGCCTTGGTATCTGAGCATCTAACGTATACTACGTGATCAACAAGTAGTGACCAGCCTAAACATGGAGTAGGGAGAAGTAACTCAACAGCGAAGTTCCATTTTTAGAGATTTCTCCTGTGAAAATGAATGCTTTCTGTGGCTTTATTTGCTTTCATGGTATGACCTTCACACTCACAAAAAGTGTTCCCAAGAGCGGTCTGGCAGCCTCTCAAGAAGTGGAATCGTACTTCGGGATTTTAAAAGCTGAAAGACTCATGGCTCTTGCTTTGTGCTTCCTTCTCCATGGTAGCAGTTTTCAGTTCTTCATAGGAGTTGGTTAAGCTGCTTGGAGGTTCGCATCTTAGAAGCTGAGTAATGGTCCATCTGCATCACAGTTGACATGAGGAAGGTACAACACACACATACATACATGTAAACATACATACACGTTCACCCACATAGACATTCATACACACATAAATACATACACAAACATTGTCACACACACAAATGCACGCACACACCTCTCTCTCACATACAAACACCTCTCTCTTTCTTACACACACACACACACACACGCAATCTCATATTCACACCCTCAGAGTTTTGGATGCAGCAAGATTGAAGTACACTTGGATATTGGTAAGTTTACACTACTTTCCTAAGTGTTTCTAGGCAAGGTAGGCTGCGATCTGCTTCACCTTCTGGAGGTGGTTAAAACATCTGAGAGCCCCCTCCCCCCATTAGCCAGAAGTCCTCCCTGAATCAGAACTCATTCTCCTGACCGGTTTGTACTATCTCAATCTTTCCCTCGAAAACTGGCTTTGCCTTCTCCTTGGTAGAACACCCAGAATGCAAGAAAACTTGGGATGACTTAAAAGCGAAAACTACACATAGAAAAAATACTAAAAACGTAGGTCCGAGGAGAAAACCAGTTTCAACATGGACCAGCTTTCCACAGCACAGAATTACCTGAACAGCCCACAAACCGTCTGCTGGATTCTTCATGGCAAATACATCTGTTTTGAAGGGGTATGGAGAAGGTGTTTTTGGATTCCTACACTGTTGCCTGTATTATTTTGTTTTGTGAAGCATAATCCAACATTGAGGCACAGGCTAGTCTGACAAACTCTACATCTCAGGAAACAGCGCCACCTGCTGAGTATGCGGGGCATAATTTACTAAAGAACAGGGTTGAGTCTTAGGGCAACTGTTTCAGTGTGTGCTCCCTGGCTTTCTTAGCAGGAAACCCTATTTCCAGGCCCCAAGCAGTTTTATCAGCCCACAGAATGTGAGAAGCCAGCACTAAAGGGAGTTGTGTTACTTAACGGCATACACATTTCCATGAGTGTATCGACTTAATTTCTCAGATAGACAACTCAAACAACCTTGGAGAACCAAAACAGGGTGCCTAGACAAAACCACATATCCTTGCCTGGCACCAGTTTATGGGCCGTAGTCTGGTGACAGTGGGGGTCCAGGAATTTCATATCCCAACAGATTTTCTCCAGCTCTCAGCAGCCCCGATCCACACAGTAGCGGCATTTCCTTCGGGGATGGGTCCCCAGAGTAAATCAGTCCCCAGGGAAGCTCAGTTTTGATTAGGATAAGTCTTTAAAGAAACGAAGTGCTATTTTTTTCCCCATTGGCAGTTATTTGTATTTATTTTAGTGTTGGGGTCTATCTCATATAAAATTCTTCCCTGGATCAGGAAAGGAAAATGGTAAAAGTGTGACATTTGGAAAGCGAAGCAACACTGTGTATGTACGTGTCTGTGTATGTGTGCACGTGTGTGTATGTGTGTGTTCTAAGCCCGGCTTTAGAAAGACAAACATTTGGTGGAGGTCAATGTTGAAAGTAAGAAAGTTATAAGCAGGTTTCACGACATTTTTCTAAAAATATTTGGCTTTCAAAAATCAAGCCCACTTAAGGTTTTCTGACTTTTATTTTCTTTTCTGAGCCATTTTGAAATATTGTAGGAGGTTTCACTGTGTCATAATAATGTTATTTTATAGAGATTTTAATAGTGAAAATAAAGTCAGAAGACCCCACTGCCCTCTAATATAGCCGAGCGTTCATTTCTCTGCCCAGTTCTTCCCACACTCATGAAGAAATACCAGACTTTCAATTAAATTTCAGCACTTACGCTCTTGTGAGGTCCTGAAATATTTGATCATAGCCGAAGAAAAGCCCCATCGCATGAATTACAAGTTATAGCAGGGATATGTGCAGATGGGACTAATTAGGATTTTCCAATTTGATTTTACCGTTTGAAAAATAAAATGCCTTATGTTTGAACTAGATTTATTTTTATGCAAAAAGTGGGAGTACTTGCTTCACCATGCCTTTGGTCTTGTGCTAATTGTGCCTATCGATTTATCTTCAATCTGTTGGCATCACTAACGTGTGAGAAATTTACACGCGTATGCACACCCACACACATGCACACATGCTGTTTAAGGATAAAGAAGGTATGTATTGCAGAAGAATGGACTGTAAGTTTGATTTTGCTGTGTCCTTTCCCCTGTCTGCATCTGGCCTTTTTAACCAACAGCCTGATTGCTTTTCTCCTGGAGGCCCCAGGAGCTGCCTTCCTACCCTCTTAGAACTTTCAGTTTGCTGAACTTTGTGGTACACATTTGAATAGCTTTGCACTGCATAGCAGTAGAAAATGTTCCCAGTAGTGGTTGAGAATGGGAGCAGATGCTTCTGCCTTGTGTTGCATAGACAAACAAAGGTTTGGGTATGTGGGAGCTTTTGATGACATTAGCAGGACATTATTCCACTTAGATGGGCCCATCTAAATTCTGCAGTAGGGTAAGGAAGACAGTGAAACTTAGCTATTTTTATCGGTATTTGCCAACTTCTTAAACTTTCCAAACCTTCTTTGTTTTTTGTTTGCTTTTGTTTATTGAGTCAGGGGTATTTTTGGTTTTTGTTTTTGGTTTTGTTTTTGGTTTTGTTTTGTTTTTTGTTTTTTTGAGACAGGGTTTTTCTCTTGGTAGCTTTGGATCCTGTCTGGAACTTGCTTTGTAGACCAGGATGGCCTCAAACTCACAGAGAGCTACCTGCCTCTGCCTCCCCAGTGCTGGAATTAAAGGCGTGCGCAGCCACAGACTGGCCCCAAGCATTCTTGCAGTGTCAGTGACCCCCTAGTTTTTATGGGAGTCTTGAGCATTCAGAAGAGTGCTCTCTGTTTCTTGCACCTCCCTTTGTTCTTTTTTCTTCTGCTTGCTTTGTGCAATACAGTTTTGTTTCATTATAGTATAGTATCATATAGTAATTATCCTTCAAAAATAGAATAAAATTTTAAGAAAATAAGTTGTTTTGCAGTTTGGTATTGTGTCTTTGAAACTTGGGTGTACATTTTACATTTTCAGCCCACTGAAGCAAGATTAATAAAAACTCAGAGAGAGTAATTGGGGTTCAACCTGAAGATCCAAAAGCAAAGCAGCCAGCCACTGGCTCTTACCTCGACCTCAGTCCGTAATGACAATCCTGCCTCCAGAAATCTCAGAAGGAGATTGAGACTGTGAGCTGTCTCTTCCAATTTTATAATCCTTTTTGGGGTTGGGATTAAAGTCGTTCACCACTGGGATTAAAGGCATGTACCGCCCTGTTTCTATGGCAACTAGTGTGGCTACTGAAACTAAAGGTGTCTTTCACCATTACCTGGTCTGTAGGGCTGACCAGAGGGCTTGTTTTACTCTCTGATCTTTAGGCAAGCTTTGTTTATTAAACTATAAATGCAATGCCACTACAGCCCATCCCACCTGTCAGGAGCTGTGTATGCACTCAACAGTTCCCTGTGGTCTGTGGTTATGAACTTGATGGTGCAGATTTAGACAGCGATGGGGAAGCGTTAGAGAGCAAGGTGCTGGAAGGCAGTTCTTCGGCATGAGTGAGAATAGGGATGCTAAAGACATAGGACAGAGAGCAAGTGGTTTTTCTTGTTCAGTCGATAGGGAGCCAGGAGCTGGAGAAATGGACATCTTCATTCTCCTTTTAAGATGACTCACCTAAGATACTCTTCATGGAAATGGTCAGCACGTGAAGAATGAGAACCTGCTGACATCAGAGGAAGGAAGCTTCCTGGAGAGCTTGAAACTATTAGAATCGATCATTTATTCTGTGCCTATAAATGGAGCGCCGCTCACTGCGGCTGTGTTGGGCAGCAATGCAGTCCCGACACTTCCCTTCTCCCCTCAGATGATGCTCCTGCTACTGGTATCAGACTTTGAGGAATCAAACTTTCCTTCTTTTCAACGAGAGCAGAAGATGAGTGACTGTGAACGTGTAGGCTTGATTCTCCTACTTGATAACTGCTACTTTCACTGATTCCTTGATCTATTTGTTAATCATCTGAGTCTAAATAACCTCTAATGTTTAATAAGCTCCTACTAAATTCCTCTTGAAAGTGTTAGCAAATGAAACAATTCCTCCATTTTAAATATTTCCCCGCCTTTGTCTCACTTTCAATCTGTCTGCCTTTGTCTATCTACCTCCCGTTCTTTCTGGCACTCTTGTTTTCCACGGTTAGAACTAACTTAAAGCAAATTTGAAATGAGTAAAAGAGAATTGGAACACATTCCAATTATAATCTATGGCCCCCATGCTCTGCTTTCTATTGCTGATTTATACTTGAAAATAATTGAGACAAGCCTAGGTCTTCTGCTTTCTAAGAAACCTCTACTCTGAGCAATAACACTAGCCCTGATATATTCCTTTCTGACTTTCTTCTCAAGTCTAAGTCATCTAAATATGTCTGCCAAGACCACCATGCAAAAGACCCCAAGGCAGTATAGGCTACTGATGTTGCCCCTGGATGCCTCCCAGAAGCTGAAGATAAGTCCCTATTACTGAAGACACCACATACATATGACCCAGTACTCAAAGACATCAAGCTGGATCTGACCCGAAGGCTTCCTCCCTGAGGAGTAGCTTTCCTAGTGCTGCAAGGTGTTCTGCAAGCTATCAAGGAAGGGAAGCCCCCAGATCTGATCTTTATTCTGGACCCTTGAATTATTTGCATGAGGTTTTCTTTCTGTTGTTCACATATAAATAACACATAGGAAAATAAATATGAAAGAAAGCATAGGCATTAAATTGTGAGTGGGCGGTACGCTGCCAAAGCTTGCAGCATTAGGGTTGCATCCTGGCCCCAGCAACAGCGGCAGACATACTCTCAAAGCCAGGCATGAAGTCACTTGGTTCTGCTTAGGTCTTTGGAGAGGTGATGTGTTCTTCTAGCCCCTGAGGTTGCACTATAGAAGTAAGGCAAGGGGCCACTTCTGACTCCTAAAAATGACTTGCATCAGGGAAGGGCTGTAAGGGTAGAACATGGTCTATAGTGTTGTTGGATTTAGGGCATTACTTTGAGCATCATAAATCAACTAGTGCCATCATGCTGTTCTAACTCCAAGGTTAGAACATGGTCTATAGTGTTGTTAGATTTAGGACATTACTTCGAGCATCATAAATCAGCTAGTGCCATCATGCTGTTCTAACTCCAAGCCTCTTATTATATTCTGACCCATCATATTGGGCAAAGTATTTCCAGACTGAATAAAGCAAGAACTTAGCTGCCCAAGACAGACATATGCTCATGTTTTGAAGCCCGAAGCTCAGTCTTTACTTTAGCATTGTTTATCATTGAATCTAATTACCATAGATTGAATGCTGTTTCATACACTAGTAGTTAGGGATGCACTTTATGTCAAGTAGGTACAGTTGTTGATACATTTTTTCTTTCTCTTGAAATTTGTTCATATGAAATCAAAGTCAGTCATAAAATTTTTACCTTTAATCTTATGTAAGTGTTGCATTTTGACCTTTAAAAAATCTTTGTTTAGATTAGAGTGGTTTCCATTGAGTAAAATCATAGCTTTTAAATAATATCTTAGCATTAAGAATGGCCACACCCCAGTGAGGAGCTATAAAAATGGAGTTTATGCTTAAAGCATAAACCTCAGACTTATGGGTATGTTCTTCTTTATGTTTAAGAAAACACTAGAAAGGAAAGATTTAACTCACTCTAGCTATTTTGAGAAAACCAGTTTCCATAAATACTTTTTTATTGCAAAATTATAAACTTATACTTCCCTTTCCCTCACTCCATAATTGACTTCCTGCGTACAATTTACCTCCATGTTTTATATTTCCATAAGAACTTTCTCCTGATATTTGTGTGCTCAGGAAATTCTATTAATAGACTTACTTCCTGCTTAAGGGATAAAGTCCAAACGCCTTAGGTCGGCATTCACTGCTCTTCAGCTGGCCCCTAGCTTTCTAGTTTCTTCTCCACTATAGCAATTCTTCACCCATTTCCTTCAAGTTCCTTCCCTGTTTTGACAGTGCACTTGCTCTTTGTTATTTAACTACGTGGAACTCTACTCTATTCTTTGAAGCTTTTCTGCCAGAAGATCCTTTCTAACCTGCACTCTTTCGTTTTCCCGACTCTCATTAAGTGTGTGTGTGTTCTGTTTACATTTGTGTCTGTGCACCATATGAGTGCCTGGTGCCTGAAGAGGCCAGAAGAGGCCAGAAGAGGCCAGAAGAGGCCAGATGAGGCCATTGGATTCCCCTGGAACTGGAGTTAGAGGGTTGTGAACCACTAGGTAGATACCGGGAATTATTGAACCCTGGGTCCTCTGGCAAAGTAGCAAGTGTTTTTAATCACTGAATCATCTCTCCAGTTCTCACTCGCTCTTTATATGGTGATGATTTATCCACTCCTTTACTCTGTAGACTTTCATTTTAAATTGTAGACAAACATTCATGGCATAGGTTTTGCATCTTATTCCATTTTTGGCATTCATTTTAGTGAGACTGAGTTTGCTCCAAAGGTTTTCCATTGTCTATCTGCAATATCATTTCACTATCTTACTGGATCTTTGCAGCTATTAATAAAACAGTAACTCCCATCGTCTTTCTTACCCCAGGCACTGGCAAACTGACTCTGTGTTCTCTTGCTGTGAATTTGACTACTCAAGGTACCTCAGTATACATCAAATGATAAAATATTTGATATTTCACTTAACACAATTCCTTATCATTAATTCATGTTGTGGCTCGTGTTACAATTTATTTTACTTTTCAGATTGAATAATTCATCTGGTGAGCTATAGTTATTTTCTGCTCTGGGGCTATTAGGATAAAATTCTTATAAACACCACTGCATATTAGAGTTTGGATTTTAAAGTTACACAAGCCTTGGCTGTTGAAGGTTGGTATCCAATTGCCAGCACTATTGGGAGGTGAAAGAATCTTCAGAAGGTAGAGACCCGCAGAAGAAAAGTAGGCTACTGGCAAAATGTTCTAGAAGGGAACATTGGTGTCCTCACCTTTGCTGCTATTCTTTCTGTCCTGTGTGATAATCAGCAGGTTGGTAACACTGGGTGATCCCCACCTTGATGTCCTGTCTCACAGCATGACCTAAGAGACAGCATCCAGCAAGCATTGAGAAAAACTCTGAAGCTGTGTGTTGCGATGAATAGTTTTTTCCTTTAAGTTGATTAGCTTGAGTGGTTTTTTTTTACCACCATTATAGAAAGGTGATTAACACATCTTCTAGAGTCTACAATTTTAATATTTTTGGTATAAATGCATAAATAAAGCTGCTGGTTCAAACTCTATTAATGTATTAACTCATATTGTTTTCTACAATTGCCATACCAATTCAGAGTCTCATAATGTTTTAATTTTTCACATCCATGACAAAAGCTCTATATATTCACCTTGTTTTATTGCTCTAGGTTTGTAGTAAATGGTGAAATAAAGAAGAGGAACTTCAGAAAATTTCCTAACTGTTACCCAGAACATTTCAAAACACACTTCATAGCTCATTCCAGAAGATCTGCTTCTGTTACTTGTTTCCACCTGAAGATGTATACTTTTTACCTTAACTAAAGCTATTTTTTCCCACTTTAAATAAACTTTGTCATCATAGGACTTCATAATTGAGCGGTCAGAAGAATTAAGAAATAATCTGTTTTAAATGTTATAGAATATATTTTATTTTCAATAGGTATTATATAATACTGGAAGTCAGGCATGCAAACCAAATTGTAGCATAATCCCTTTGCAACCACTTAGACATCACACCAAGGAAACATGCTAACTAAACTTCCTATTTTAATGAACAATAAGAAATGCTCATAAATAATCCAATTTACCAGAAATTTTTCCTGTATGCTTTTAACCAGTTTCTTCTAATTAAGAAAACTTACGTTTTTCTTTAAATAAGCATCAATGGCAAAAGTCTAGAACGCTCTGTATTTTATTAACACTGTGCCCCTCCCCTTCATTTTCAGGTGCTAGAGCCCCAAGTATCATTTGCGGTCATTACTTTTGGTTCTCTTCTTCCTATCATCTCCGAAGAGGACACTATTTCTGGGAACAAAATTACTTAAAAACACTTCTAGGCCCTTTAGGCAGAGGTCAGTGTACACATGAGCCTAGGGCAGAAGGAATATTCAACATGTATCCCTGTAGGATCCACAACTGGGATTTATGCAGCTCCCATTGTTGGCCTGATCCCCTTGGTTACCTACCCTTCACCTTGCTCATAACATCCTGACAGCATGTCAGGGCCTATCATAGCACCACACATGGACATGTGTTTGTAGAAGATCAGCTGTTCCCATGGTACCTGGGTCTAGGGATTTGTGCTGGAATGTGTTGTGTTTCCAAGATCCGTGTTCTCAGCAGCTGCTCACACACTTGCTCCCCAAGGCACTGACTCTTTTAGGGAGTTCAGGTGGTGCTCCTGTTCTTCATAATTGGAGTCCTACCTCCTCACCCTTCCGGAATTTTTCCATGGGACTTAGTAAGACTTATCTTAATAAACCACTTTATCTTTGCTGTTTTTCCTCTTTAGAGAAGTGAAAGGGGTCTTGGTTACTACTTTTCTTTATTTTAAATTCTTGTGATAAAAAAGAACCCTGATTCTCTTGCAACCCTTTGCATCAAAAATATTTTATATTTCTAGCTAAATATTTGATTTCATGTAAAATCTACAATGTGATTGGCAAAAGGTTTTTGCATATCAATAAATATAGCAGAAGGTTCATAAGAATAAAAATAAAATGATGAATACCTACATAAGACATAAGAAATGGATTATTTATGAATTCAAACAAAATGTTTATACTGAATGATAAACTTATTATATTATTCTTCTATATTTGTATGCAACAGCAATTAATGAAAAAGAGTTCATGAATCTGAAAGGGAACAAGGAAGAGTATATCGGGAGGCTTTGTAGGGAGGAAAGGGAAGGGAAAATGATGTAATTATATTTTACTCTCAAAAATTAAAAGAAAGAGTTCCTTAATTCCTCAGCCTTTAATACTGTCATATTGTGTGGTAGTTCTTTGGTTCAAATTTGAAATGTATATCTACATTAAAAGAATGAAATTTGATGAAAAGTAAAACTCAAATTTAATAGAATTAGCTTGGCAACCACTAAAATATAAGCTATAGCATTGTATTCGTAATAAAGTTCTCTTATATATTAAAGAAGGATCCAGAGAGAGAGAAAAAAAAGAGAAAGAAGACAGAAGGAGACTAGGGTAGAAGAAAGCCTTGAAATCTGTGTGCTCAGATGTATTTCAGCTTTACAAAGACAATGGAAAGCACTTTTAGTGCAAGTACACCCCAAATATCATGATGAATATTTATACTAAAAATACATTTGTTTATTGAAATTCAAATTTAATTGCTTGTCATATTTTATGTATTCATCTTAGTAACGAAAACCAACCACTCAATCAGGCATAAGGAGGAGCCTGAGTAGCTGGACATGAATTCTGATGAGATGTCAGTTTAGAATGTCAGCGGGTCATTGCTTCAAGCCAGAAAACATACAAGGACACATTGGGAGGGGGTGGTAGTGAATTAGTGGGTGTGAGCATGGCGGTCTCTGAATCCATATTTCTGACAGCTTTATACTACAAATGGGAAAAATCTCCTGAGCGAAACAGAAACCGGATACAACAGACACTGCCATCTAACATACTGAAACAACAAAATACACCCGATCTAGCCACGCTCTGGAAATGCTCCACATAACCGTTATAATCGATATTTTCTCAGCTAAGATATCTGTCATCAAGTATGTCTCGTTGTTCTTGACCCAAATTATAATTTACAATGAATGCTGTAACAGTTAAAACAGAAAATATTGCCCGTGTTCAGATCATTTCTAAAAGACAAAAAAGTAGAACACAAGAATCAATGAAGCCTCTGCCATGTTCCTTTACTAGGGGTAGAAGGCAAAAGCTTAGACACTGGCTCCCCAGTTTAAACCATTCATTTAAACCAATGCTGTGGAAGTGTAGCAGTTTCTAACTGGACGTAAACATCTTGCTAGGAGCTGATTAGCACAGAGGTTTGTAGGCAAGTGTCAGAGTGACCTAAGACCTGGCTAGCAGAATCCTTAGCATTATTTTTCTGCTGCAGCTTGCAGAGCGGGCATTGTAAAGAAATGGACCACGCACCATGGAAGCCTCCTCCACCATGATCTGGTAAGAGAAAGATGGTGGACGCTCTCTGTGCTTATTAGATTAGTTTAATTAAGGACTAGTTAGTGTTGCTAGGTGCATTCCTCTGAGTCATTCCCACAGAAAGCCTTTCCTGGACTCATTTCTGAGG
Organism: Microtus ochrogaster; assembly: GCF_000317375.1. Lineage (NCBI taxonomy): Eukaryota > Metazoa > Chordata > Mammalia > Rodentia > Cricetidae > Microtus > Microtus ochrogaster. The sequence continues at coordinate 13,762,835 of NW_004949101.1, read as the reverse complement.
CCATTATCACCATTCCAAGGCCAGAAGGAGTCATGTGATCTGACCTTGTTCCTCAAGCAGGAGACACCTGGAGTTTACTCAGTGTGCAATATCCAACCCAGTACCCACGTTCTTCACGTAGTTTCTCTTCACAGTGTCCACCCGCATTGAGCTCCCTTTCTCAAGACAGCTGCAATGTTTTTTTTTTTTCTTTCTGCCACCTAGATGCTTGACCATTCCAAAAGTCTTTTCATGTGGAAGTCTGGTAGTCTGGAAAATTGGGGGTGGTATTTAGAATTCCCTGTGCTGCGCTGCGCTGCTTCCTTCATCAAGATGTGGCCCCACGCCTTAAGTCAGCTCACCATTTGATCTAGAAGCTACTTTAAAGATCACCAACGAGACCTAAGCTTTGTGGACAGCGAGCGTGTTTTTGCAGCACCGTGGGTGTGCCCTGAGAAACAGCCAAAGAAAGGTAAAGCCCCAATGTGCCAGGATGAATGAGGATTTAGACGTGATTATGCTTTCTGGTTCATTGGAACACGTCTCTCTGAAGAGTTAAATCTGCTAGAGTATTAAAGTTGCTTGTGCACGGCTCCGCTCTCCGCAGCGAGGACTAGGGCAGAGCACCTGCTCCCAAGGATCAGTGAATTCAGGTGTGGAGTCAAGGCAAATGTAGTGAAAATTTCATCAGCAGGAGAGTTTGTGAGGCATCATGGGAAGGTGATTTCCTAGCTCCAAAGGACGGCTGGAAAAGGGTTGCTTGGGCTTTTCTACACCGGCTATTTCTCCTCCCAGTAAACACAAAATAGTGAATGTGATTGGATCCTTCTTTTGATAGAATTTCTTAGTGTATTGGAATAATGATAATAACATCAAAGTAATACCCAGTGGCAATGTATTTAATAGTTCCCAATCAGTATTCCAATAATGTTTGACAAGTTAGCATATAATCCTTTGAACAACTCTAATGACTAGCAGCTAAAGAGAAGTGATTTGCACAAGTTTATACAGACGTGAGGCAGATGACAAATCCCTGCCAAACAATGATTTTATTGTCCCACCTTAGCTTTCTGTACTTCTGAAAAGAAGAATTCCAGGAAAATCTTCTTCTTTTGTCTTTTTGCGTTATCATCATCTAAAAGGAAAACCATCTGGCTGGTAGCTGGCTCTGACAGGAGACACCCATTTCTACATGAGTGTGGCCGAGAGAGCGCCCCAGAGGCCTTTCCAACCATAGGTGGTGCAGAGAAACAGAGCAAACACTTGGCCCCCAACAACCTTAAAGAAACAGAAGTTGTCCTGGGGCAATAGAGAACTGATAACTCTTGGGGTGGTGCCGGGGACACACCCTTTAAAGAGAAAAATTTCTCTGTGAGCAACCAGGGAGATATCTGTGTGAATTCAAAGGCTATTGAATTCACAACAAATAGGGGAAGCAGTGAGCTGTCTCCGGCTTTGCAACATCTGGTAGAACTACACCTGCCGCAGATATTTCCTGGCTCCTATTCTCAAGAGAAAGTCAGCCAGCAGGAAACAGGCAGGAACACAATGACTTTACTGAGATAGTCTTCAGCTTCAGTCTAATGCCTAAAAGTATTATGTTTCCCCTCTGTGGACACAATGCTTAACAAGGCAGAGGAAGGCGGGCGGTGGACTGTGCTTGCGATTTTACAGAAAACAGAAATGTTGCCGGGACACCAGTCAGCTGGGTGACATCAACACACCTGGCTAGTTAGTCCTGACTCAATGGGTAACACACGGAAACCAAGCTTGGCATACTTACCAGAACAATTCAAAGACTCCCCATCCTGTGACCCCCTAGTTTCTTGAATGATTCTGAAACTCCAGAATGAATCAGGGCCACCTGGCAGCCTTCTCCAGACAGCTGGGTCTAATGCTTGGCTCTGTGATCCTGTATTGCTGGCATTTCAGCAAGTTCCCAGGTGACAGAAGCTACAGACTTGGGGACCGGACTTGTTAACCATTGCTCCACTGTACAGAAACTGAACTTCCTCATGTAAATTGCTCTAGGCCCCTGTACCTGTAGAGTCTGTCACCATCTGTTCCTTCTCTGTTCCATCTGCTCCTCCTCTGAGTACCCACATAACTCAGACTCCTAGCTCAGTCCCTGAACTTGTCATATTAAGGGACAAAAAAGAAGTCAAGTGGGTCTAGTCTGCCCAAGTTGGCACATCAGAGCAGCTGTCTCCCAAACAGCTTCACTTTGTTAACATACAGGAGCTTTAACTAGGAGTGAAAGAGCTGCGAACGAAATGCTAACCTTGTCCATGATTATGATGTGATCGAGCACCTGACTTCTCCTTGCTTAAACTGAAGGTCACAAAGGTAGTGGTACACACAACATTGGGAAAAAATTGTATTGAGGATCCTGGGGCTTTTATATAAACAGCGTCACTTAGTGAAGCAAAAGGGAGAGCATCACTTTGACCCTAAAATATTTGTCAAGTTTATTATATTATGATGACTGTTTACTACACTCCTCATTTGCGGTGGCAGTGTTTACTATGTCACATCAGCATTAGACACATAATTTTCAAAGCAAAAGGAGCTATATTGTAAGACATGAGTTATTTTCACTATTATTAATTTCACTATTTTGTATATTTGAACAAAATATGTTACTAAAATACATATTTTAATAATATTCAGTATGTAGCTATTTAATAAAAAAAGCATCAAGTTGTGTTTTATCTATAGTACACGATTACCACATTCTTACAATATATTCATTGTATTCAGAGTAATATTCAAAAAGTCATTTTAAAAAACTATCTAAATTCAAGGCATCTATAAGATATATTAACATATCCCATGTAGCAGTTATAGTCATATTAAAATGAACAAATTGTTCAAAATTGAAATATCAATATGTAGCATGTTCATATAAAATTCCTAGGTAGCATTAATATCATACCTAATGTTATAAGTAAGGCTACGCGTTAGTACTGCACAGTCACTGCTGCCAATGCTCGTACCTCAGCCTAGGAGGCAATATAAGTAAGCTTCTCAACAACAATTTCATTAGAATTATAATTTGATTAAACAAATGTCACTGCATGATAGAGGCATATTACATTTCCTCCACGCAACCAAGAGTATTATAGTAAAGGTCGGAGAGATGGCTCCACAGTTCAGAGCACTTGCTGCTCTACTAGAGGACCTGGGTTGGGCTCCCAGTCCCCACATCAGGCAGCTCACCACCATCTGTATGTAACCTCTGTTCCAGGGAATCCAATAGTCTCTTCTGATCTCTGTAGGCTGAGCAAGTATAGCCAGATGGGTTTCTGTCTGAACGCTTTTGACCCTCACTATACCTCAGATAGGAGCTAAACTGGGTTGTCTGGAGATGTTAAAGGCCCCACCTGCAGCCCTCAGAAGGTAATAAGTGCTTACAAGTTCCTTTAGAGGAAAGGGTAAGTTAGCAGGAGGCCATTAAGATGAAGTACTAATTTCCCAAGACTCTATCTCCGTGAGATGAGTCACAGACTACTGGGTGATGCGCATGTATAAAAGGACCACTGAGATGAAGATGTAGCAACAGGGCAAGATCTGAAGGCCAACAGGAGAGCTGTAGAAACTTTTTCAGAGAAAGCCAGCCTTGCTAGCACCTTGTTCCTGGAAGCCCTGCCGCCAGACGTGTAGGAAATGAAAACATTTCCGTTAAGTCTCTGTGTTTTGTTCTCATTTCCAGGAAGCTACTATACGCTTCCCACTCCCCAGGACTCCTCCCAGTCTCTTTGGACCAACTGCAAGAAAGAAGCAATAAAAGGGAATCCTTGGATGTATCTGTGGAGAGAGACCAAGGTGAGCATTCTAACTCCTGTGGAGAGGGCCTCCAGTCCCTCCAACTCTGTCTTGCTCCTTGTTAAAATGTCTGGTGACAGTGGCCTTCATTCTGAATAGAATTGCTCCTGTTGTCCCTCAATCTTGTTTGTTAGGGGGAGGCCCTCCATTGCCTAGAATGTGCTGTTTGATCCTTGTGGAGACCCCCCTGCCTCTGCTTCCCAAGTGCTGAGATGACAGGCCTGAATTACCACATCCAGTTTCTGCACTGAAGGGTTTCTTCAGTAATAACATCTGCAGGCTGCATATCTCTTTATCTCCCTACCTTCAGACAGCACGTGGGGAGCACTTAACTCTTTATCTAACTGCCTTTCTTTTCCCCCTGCCTCCCTTTCCCAATCTTTCTCATATCCTCTAACATTCAATATTTTCTGCCCCTCACTCTCCTGGTTCTTAGTTTTTCTCCTATCTTCTCTCTCCTCTTGACTAACCTCTTCTCCAAACAATTTTTAAAGCCCCCCCCTGCCAATTTTTTTCTGCTTCTTTTAACACTAGAACAAATATTCTCCAACATAAAATACCCCATGGTCTGTTTTGTCTGAATTCAACAGGCAGTGAAATGACCTCATTGGTTTGCCAGATCACTCCCAGGCAGACTAGCTAAGAATGGATGAAGGTTTGGGGTTACCTGAAGGCCTCCCATGTCCTCAAATTCACATTACTAGACAAACATGAAGTCCCCCTATTCAAGAGTCCTGCTGCAGTCAGTTAAAGTAACAATTCTTCATGATTGCTGGAGTATTTCCAGTATGTTTAAAGCAGTTGAGTGAGTGAGGAAGAAGGCAGTGGCGATGTTGTCACAGAAGTGACGTAGATTTGTGTGCTAATGGGATAAGATCAAGCTGGAGTCCGAAGTTTGAGGATGGCTTTTCAGCACACATCATATCTCGTGCCCTGTCATGTCTTCGCCAAAGCATTCCCTGCCATGTTAACGTAACACTATGAGGCAGAAATCTCTCAACATCAAAACTAACATTACAACTCCCTGGCTATATTGGCTGCTTTATGGAAAATGAATGGTGAAGAATCTCTTCTTGGCTGGTCACAGAACTTAGCCTCTCTGCTCTCCAGGCTTTTGGATGGTGTTCTCCATGCAAAATAACATACTTAAAATCCATAAAACGACTTCTGACATTATGGGAGAAATATGGCTTAACACGTTTCCACTAGCCCAAAGAAAATAATTGGTATCCCAATAAAGTCATTATTAAAAGTAATGGATGGGCACAGTCTGGAAAATCACTTTTGAAAAATTCAAAACAGGACAATACAGGAAAATGTCTGGGTTTCAGAGAGTTATTAACAAACAGGGACTGTCTCTGCAGTGGATGGGACCTCCGGCCGTGAATTATACATCCTCTCTGCGCCTCATCTAATGATGGCGGGATCTATGACTTCCAGGCGTGGTTTGAGAAAGAAAACTGGGGACAGAGAGGAGGCAATGAGAGGAGTTTGGTTCAGATTTTAGTACTGCAGGTATTCATCAGTTATAGGGTGTGTCTGGGTCCACAGGTGAATGAGAAAAGGCAAAGTGAATGATGAGTCGCATTTGCAGCTGCTGGAGTCAAAAGAAGCCTCTGATTTTGTGTACATGGGGAACCTGGCCCTGAAAGATCACATAATGGCAGAATATGTTCTACATTAGTTGTCAGTTAATTAACAAAATGTCATTTCTTTTCTAGCTAGATATTTTTGTGTATGTTTCTGAACAGAGCCCATGGTTTCTGGAGATCAGGCAGCCGTTTTCAGAAAAGACCTCCAAAGGCGATTTGACTTCTGTAAAGACAGCAAAGTGTGCCCAAGCTCTGTGAGGCTGTTCCTATGTAACACAGCATACTGTTGTATGTAAACTTTGTACACATAGATGTTCATGTGTGTGTATGTGTGTGGGAGTGGTGCACATCCACACACACATGAAGGCCAGAGGTCATTGTGGTTGCCCCATTGCTTTCCATTTTGTTTTCTGAGATAGGCTTTCTCACTGAATCTGGAGCTCAATAACTGGCAACAGTAGGTGCTCTGTGAATCCCAGAGATCCACCTCTCTCCATCATTTCTCTTCCGGTGAAAGGGTTACAGGTATACACCACTGCTTCATATATGTATATGGGTTATTTATATGGGTGTTGGAAGTCAAAACTCAGGTCTTCATGTTTGTATCATAAGCCCTTTACTGTAGACTAAGCCATCTATATTTCTACATAGAAAATGTCTAAAAATAAGATATATAATATAAAATGCTGGTAAATGTATAGTATAGTAAATACATAACCAGCAACGAGCATTTACTCTCTGACCGTGTACCACTCACCACACATGCTGCCCTGTGGCAATGGCAGAGGTGTGTTTATACTAACTGTGAGACCGTCATGATGACTACCTCATCCCTGGGTGATAGGAGGGCTTACCTCCTTTATAGTATCATGGGAGTATTGTTATATATGCAACTAATTTTTTTGACCAGAATGCCAATACACGCATTTGACTACATTGTATTATCTCTATAGATTTTAAACTTATTTTTTTCCTACTCTTTCCCTCAAAATGGCCTTAGTCCAAGCAAATAATAACCAACTTCATTATTTGCTTACCCTGGCGTTTTGCGTCACTATCCATGAAGAAAGTACCACAAGTCACAATTTAAAGCACTGAATGTACATTGTTACCTGAGGATGGCCAAACCCATAGTTACTGCCATTATTCTACGGAGAGCAGAAAGCTTTCTTTACAAGAACCTTGTAGAAACCTTTTTATTTAAGCTACAACTTGTCTAATTGTTCATAGATGTTAAAAAACATAAAGAAAACAGCAATGTGCAAAAGATATGTATGTTTCCAGTGTCACAGACTGAGCAATGAATTACACAGTACTTTAATATTAGGTTCAGTGATGGATAGTTTAAATGTCAACTTGACATAATAGAAAATCAAGGACCACAAAGTAACAGCAAGGGACTATCTAGAGCAGCTTAACCAGTGTGTATGCTTTGGGGTGTTTATTTTTACTATATTTATTAGGTGGGGAAAATATCACCCATTTTGGGTGGGACCATTCACTAGAGAGTGTTCGTACGTGTATATTCATGGAGAAAGTGAGCCAAGTTCAAGCATGAATTTATTGCTTTCTGTGCCTGATTATGGATGTAATATGATCAACTGTCAAGATCCTGTCATGGTGACTCCTTTGTTGTGATGAACTATAATCTGGAACTGTGACTCAAATAAACCCTTGTGGTGATATTTTGTTTGTGCTTTAATAAATAAAGCTTACCTAAATATCGGCATGTGAAGCTAGCCACACAAGTTAGCCACAGAGGTCAGGCAGTGGTGGCACATACTTTTAATCCCAGCATTCAGGGGACAGAGGCAGATGGATCTCTGTGAGTTCAAGGCCATCCTGGGCTACACGAAATTGAATCAGTCTAAAAGTGTGTGCATCATATATACAAGGCAGTTACCAGGCAAAAAATGTAAGACGGTTTTAAAATTAACTTGTTTCAAAGTTTATAGTAGTAATACTTTATTTGTGTTTTGATAAATAAAGCTTGCCTGAAGATCAGAGTTTAGAAAGCTAAGTCACAAGAGGCCAGACAGTGGTGGAACACACCTTTAATCCCAGCCACAACTAATCTCTAGTTAGCCACAGAGACCAGGTGGTGGTGGTGCATGTATTTAATCCCAGCACTAGAGAGGAATATAAGACAAGAAGAGATAGGAGCTGAGGGTCTTAGTCAGGCATCTGAGGTTTGATGGAGAGCACTGTGTTCTGAATCATATTGAGGATAGCATCACCCCTTTGTATGACTGAGCTTTGTTAGAGGTAAGAACTTTTTAGTGGATTGGCTGCTTTGCTTTTCTGATCTTCAGGTTGAACCCTAATATCTGTCCCTGCGTTTTTATTATTTCTACTATAAAAGTTTTATACATTTTTTAAAGGAATCTTGTTCCCTTGTAATTTTATTTGGTTCCTGAGCCTTCTTCTTTCAATCTCTTGGATGTTCTTCGTGAATGCAAAGGTAGAAGGATACTTTTAGATAAACACATGGGTGGTGATCTAAAATGAAGAATGTTTTGAGCATCAGGTGCAAATTTTTACTTTACAAAACCAAACAGGGCAAGCCAGGGGACAAGTTGAGTCTCATAGAGTAGTGACTAAATACAAACCTAGCTAAAGTTCAAAGAGAGATTACAGGAAACCAAGACCAAGGGACCCACTGAAGTATGAGGTTACAGAGACAACACCAACATCCAGTCCTAGAGTCACACTCAGAGAATCGTTACACTGCAAGTGGCAGAGACTTAGGAGTAAAATAACTACACAGCTTGTGTTTGTCCATTTTACACAAGTATAAAATAAGTGAGATGATCAGCTTAAAGGAGAATGGGTGAAAGAGAAGGTGCAAGAGAAATACAAAACAGCATACATGAAGAACCAAATCTGCCCATATCTTAAAACAGTCAAAACAGAGCATGTGCAAAATAAAAAAAAAAAAAAAGCCACTGGAGAGAAAGATCAAGTCACATACAACTGAATAACAACTGATTGTTAAATGAAACTTTAAAATCCCAAATAAAATGGTTTATACCAGTACACTTTGACTTCTGAAAATATAAATCTTTACAATGTATAAGAGGATTATCCACAGCAAACATTTTTAACTCCAGTCCAACACCCCCTTCTGGCCTCTGCGGCATGGCATATCAAGTTGAGGCAAGACCAAGCTCTGCTCTTTTGTATTAAGACTGGGCAAGGCATCCCACCATAAGAAATAGGTTCCAAAGAGCCAGTTCATGCATCAGGGACAGGTCCTGGTCCCAGTGATAGAGGTCCCACAAACAGACCAAGCTACACAATTGTCACCCAGATGCAGAGGCCCTACGTCAATTTTCATGCTGGATCCCTCACCGTCTGTCCAGAGTCTGTGAGTTTCCACAAGCTCGGGCCAGCTCTCTCTGATAGTTTCCCCATCATGATTTTGATGCCTTTTGCTCATATAATCCCTCCTCCCTCTCTTCAGTGGCCTCTCAGTGCTCAGTCCAGTGTTTGGCTATGGATCTCTGCATCTGCTTCCAACAGTTACTGGATGAAGACTCTATGATGATAATTAGAATAATCACCAATCTGATTATAGGGGAAGGCCAGTTCAGGCACCCTCTCCACTATTGTTAGGAGTCTTAGCTGGAGTCATCCTTGTGGGTTTTGGGGAGTTTCCCTGGCACCAGGTTCCTCCCTAACCCCATAATTGCCATCTCTATCATGGTATCTCTTCCATTACTTTTCCTCTCTGTTCTTCCCCCAGCTGGACCATTCTGATCCCTCATGTTCCTATCCCCCCATTTCCTCCCCTATGCTCCCTGCTGCCCCCAGTTTAACAGGAGATTTATCTATTTCCTATTCCCAGGGATATCTATGGGTTCCTCTTAGGGTCCTACTTATTACCTAGCTTCTCTGGGGTCATGGACTATAGGCTGACTATCCTTGCTTTACATCTAATATCCAATTATGAGTGAGTACATACTGAGCAAGGTAACCTAGACCCAGAAAGAAAATACTGCATATTCTTTGTCATATGTGGATCCTCATTTCAAATCTTGCCATTTGTGTCTTAGTTTGGTGTACTTCTAGAAGTACCGAAATTAGAAAAATGTTGGTTATTGGGATATAGGTTGCCATAAGGGAGGGGGAATGATAGAAGATAGGTAATAAAAAAAAAACAGAAGAATTTTGGGATGCTAACTTTAAACAGGGAAGGAAGGAACAAAGAGAGGGGATTAAACGAAGTGTAAAGGGTATGAAGAAGCCATATGGAAAATTGTCACACTGTAAATCAATTTGAAAATATAAGTTAGAAAGACAGAAAAGAGAGATACTTGCAAAGCTGGAGGATGATGCTTCGAAGCCATGGGATTATTCGCCACAACTCCCCATGACACATTTGGTGTAATAACAAGCTGAATGGTCAATAGTTAGGCAGGAGGTATAGGTGGAAGTGAGGGAAGAGGAGGAGAATCTAGACCCATGAACAATGCTAAGGGACATGGATAGGAAACAGAAGGTGCAAGACAGAAGAGAGGTAACACCACATGATAAGATGTAGACGAATATAAATTGATTAAGTTATAAGGGCTGGTGGGACAAGCCTAGGCTAAGGTCAAGCTTTTATAATTAATAATAAGTCTCTGCGTTGCTATTTGGGAGCTGGAGGAAAAAAAGTATGCCTATACACATCCTTACACACTGGTTTCAAGGACACCTTAGATATCCCCGAACCCATAGAAGTTCTTGCCATATCTCTTGGTTTCCCATCAGAGTTTAGTGATAAAACTCTGTTGTTGAAGATCCCATATACATTGGCTACAAATAACAGAAATCCAAGGTGAAACTGAGCTGAAAGCATCTTCCCTGATTAGTAGCTATGATAGCATTAGAAAGCTCTATATCGTCTTCTGGGATGAGCAATCAAGAAAATGCACCCACAATGTTATTCAGCCACGAATTCTACAAATGGTGGTGCTAAAATTACCAGTCAACGTGTGTTCACTGGTATAATGGGGGTAATCAATACCTATGATTTGGTTCTGAAGCCTGATATAAAAAATAAAGAAACAAAATTAGTGCCTGGTACTGTAAATTCCGTCAAAATTCATGACTAAGGAACTCCTCAAGTTTCCTTATTATACCTGGAGATGTTTTCTTGCTCTCTTCCCAAGATTAACTTCCCCTCCATTCATGCAAGCACCCAGAGATATTGCGATTTCTTTTATTGTTCCATTAAAAAATAAAACTTGAGAGTAAATATTAGGGAATAAGCCCGAGTGATCCACAAAGCTATGGAGAGATCATCACCTCCTACTCTTCACTTCCCAGATAAAAAGAACCACACTATCCCTCAGCTCATCTTCTTCCTCTTCCGTGTATCCCTCTCTCTCCCTTTGAGTCCATGAGGAAATTCTATTGTCCATAGCTGAACGGGGACTTCACCTTCCTAACCTAGGTCGGACTCTATTGGTGGTCTCAGAGTATTCAACACAAACAAATCTCCCCCAACACAGCAACCTGTTTTCTGTCTCCATCCATCAAAAGGCAGTTCCCAGAATTTTATGTAGCATGAACCACAAATTAAACATAGGTTTTTATTCTCTGTTCTGGTCTTATTAGCTATAATCCTGTTTTGTCATTTTAGCAGTTGCTACAGAATATAGTAATAGGAGTTCATTGTTTGGTTGCTTGCACTACTCCCCTTATAGCATGACAGACAGGGTCTCAGGAATAGGTGGGTAAGGAGTCGGCAAATGACAGACACAAGATTCAAAGGAATTGCATCTGAATGCATCTTTACTAGGCATGAGACTCATCCTTTGTACAGAAAAAATTGCTTAACAGCATGTATTATTTTTTCATATGATACAGATTAATTTTAGAATCATTATATCAGATACATGAGAATAGAATTTTATCAGACAGATGTGCCCCATGTGAGTCTGTGGTTGGTCATGTTAGATATGGCTTGGCATTAGTTTCTATATAAATTTTTATCTAGGCTATGAGTTTATGGCATTTTGAGCTCTGGGCAAGCAGTTGTGGTTAATAGTCACACAGTCTACAGTCTTTTTATATTTTTGTAATCTATGTAGAAGAACATTTTCTTTTCTATATTTATAACTCCTTTTCAAACCTTTCCCAAAACCAGTCTCAAGACATTACAGGCATTTATCTCTCTTCTATCCTTATCCCATCTTTGCTGAATCTGTCTTAATTGCATAATTAAGTTTGCCTTTTGTTTTTTATTTACTAAGCACCAAATTTAACCTTTTTTGCCTTGACTGTTAACCCATCTTCCTCCATTAGCATCATATACTCCTGTATATGGCAATATCTCATCAGTAGACTCTGGAAACTTAAACATACTATCTTCCCTTCTGGAAGAAACCAGACTGAGTCCTTAGAGCATAAGCAGGTAATGCCAAAAGTGCAAGGGCTCCAATGCAGGAAGTACAGCACACACACACACCTTCTCTGTGGGCACTCTTCCTTGAAGTTTGTGCCACAGCCTATGTGAGAGATTGCACAGATTCCCCAAGAGGTGGTGTGACATTAGTGACATTATAATATTACAATATAGTAATTCACTGCTAGTTTTTCCCACCCAGGCTTTATGTGAATATAATCACACATTTTGCATGATCTGATTTTGTGAAATAACCATTGTCCACTCGTTGGTTCCTTATTGATGAAAACATTGTGTGACTCACAGTTGTTTAGATGTATTCCCAACTTTTTCTCTTTTTTTAGTGCTTTCATAAGGGTTATTAGCATTTTAATTTCATTTTTGCGATGAAAAATAGGCAAATATTTCAAATAGGAATTACCCCACCCAAAGAAATACAAGTAGACATTTAAATATATGAAATCAATTGCTCAGTTTCATTAGCTATTGGATGAATTAAAATCAAAACCACAAGGAGATATGATCTCATTTTAGTTGGAAAGACAGTTTTTTTTAAAAAAAAAAGGAAAACATACAAAAAAGACAAAACAATGCATGTTTTTAAGAATGTGTGAGAAGTGAATTCTTATACAGGCTTGATGGAAATTTAACTGGTACATGCATCAGGTTGAACTACTAATGTTTTAGTTCAAAATTCTATGTTTTGGATAATGTAACCCTTGACTACAGTCCTGGTATATGGGAGCCTGAAGGAGGGGTTTCTGAGTTTCCGGTCAACTTATCCTCTTTAGTGAGATTCTGTCTCAAAATAAACATAATTAATACTTTTAATTGAAAATGAATCTGCCACATGAGCCATGTATCTCACTTTGGGTAGACAGCCATATAACATGAAACTAGCATTCCCAAAAGTTGCTACATGCTGTATATATGTGGTATTATATAAAATAGCTCAGATGGTGAATCTGCCTAAGTGGCCTCTGTAGGATGAATGGATGCAGTATAGCAAATATACTTGGCAACACGTTATTCGTCATAAAGAAGAGAGCCCTGCCATTGGATGCAAACTCATGCAAAGGGGGAATATTATGTTAAGTGAAATAAGCCACATGCAGAAGACAAGCTTATAATCTTTCTTGAATGTAGACGCTAAAAGAAATTATCACTTTTATTTATCACTTTCTAAACTATTAGCAACTCCCTGAAAAATGAATAAGTTTTCTTGGCTGATATCTTAAAGATCCATTAAGACTCCAAAATGAAGTTCATCTCTGCTTTTACAGTACTTAAATCTAGACTTAATAAATTCATTAATAGTTTGACATAAATTGTGACTAAAACTTTATTTTCATTTTAGTGCACAACCTTGCATGAAAATCAATTTATTTTATGAAGTGTTATTAAGTATCAAAGCCAGTTCCATTTATTTACTTAAACTTTTTTTAGAAGCAAGAATTATTTAAGGAAAAATTCCTTGGATTTTAAAATATATTTCAGAGTTGCAGACACTATTGCCAAGTTATTTCTCTTCCTTTCCAACTATAGGCAACTAATGACTGCCAAAAAAGAGAGCATTAACCTTTCCCATGGATGAGCACCCTACCGGTTATCCGTTACCAAATGGGCAGCCCTGGGGTGTGTGTGTGTGTGTGTGTGTGTGTGTGTGTGTGTGTGTGTGTGTGTAAAGTAATAACAATTAAAGAAAGAAAAGAGGCCATTGATAGAGGGAGTCGGGCAAATGAAGGGTCAGAAAGGAAAAGTGGGAAATGGTGTGATTTTATTTTAATCAAAAATTTAAAAAATAACCATAGAAAAAGCTGTGTCTGTAGAGCTCCCTCATGATGAAACCGAATCATAAAACAGAGGTTCACTCGCAACTTACAGAGAGTCTCCTAAAATTCATGTAATTTCACTTTAAAGAATTAATGTTTACTTCTACATCTTCCCTTGATAATAGAAAAATACGAATTATTCATGTTTTCATAAGCTTCTTCTGATAAATGAGGAAACCAAAAAGTTACCAAATATTAACTACATATTTTTGTTACACTTAACTGCTTTGTTAATTTCTGTTCTTGCTTTAATTAATACATTTGATTGACATTAAGATCAAATAAAAACAAACCAAAGAGACAGCTAACCAGTTTCCACTGAGTAATAACAGGTACTGGTTTGTAATGTTGTTGAATTGTAAATCTATTTCTTTTTCATAATTTAATAGTGGTCTCAAACAAAATTTAATCACTTTGATTCCAGTCAGCAATTACTGAGTCAGAACAGTGCTAGACCAATTTTGAACCAATTACTGAGTCAGAACAGTGCTAAACCAACTTTGAACCAATGGCAAGGTCAGATCATGAAGGCGTGCACCTACACAGTTTATCTCCCTTACAGTGAGTGCATTCCAGGAAAAATGCTAATCTAAGGCACGAAAGCTATCACCCTCTCAGAATAGAAAGACAATGTGTCCCCAATTATCTTGTCTCCTACAGAGATAAGAAGTATTTCTTCATGTCCATCTGATATTAAATGAATCGCAGAATGCTGTTGGCAGACTAAGAAAACCAAGCAGAGGAAATTCCACCACGAGTGCTCATCTGTTACATGCCTGCAGAATTTCCAAATATTTTTCAGATGGATGAGGGAGTGAAATGAGAAGAGACATTCTCTTTTGACCTTCAGGGGTCATGCTGTTTAAATAGCATCTGAATTCTTTACCCCCCAGAAATCTAATATTCATCAGATGGTTTGTGTCTACCAAATGTTAAATGTGTCGATAGTGGTTTCTGGAAACAGTCCACTCACAAATGCGGTCCAGGCACCATCAGACAGGTGCTGGAAAGCTGAGGTCTTATGCTTCATTACCAGTGCTCTGATTACTCAGGCCCCAGAGACACCTGCCGTAGCCTCTTCTTCATAGACATCTTTGAACCAGAGAGCTGACCTTGCCAAACACCAAACCTATCAGTGCCTTGATCTTAGACTTTCTGATCTCCACAAATATGAAAAAATAAACTTTTATTGCTTATAAATCATAAAGCAGCTAAACTCAAAGAGAGACCGAATGAAATTGTTAAAGTTGGGGGAGGGGGGGGGTAATGGTAAAAAGACACAGAAGCAAACTAGCCCTGTCTTTGCTCAGAAGTTTGATAGCACACATCTGCTCATTAAGGTAAAAGTCAACCTTCACCATACCAGTTCATATGGACCTTCAGGGTGTGAAGTGTATCACCTCTCTCAAGGCTGTTTGCTTTCTAAGTCACAAGCTCTAGGGTCTCCCATCCATGCAATCTCTAAAATAAAACTCCTTGACACAAATGTTCCTCACCAGGCTTGCAAGACTGAACTCCTAGATTTCTCCCAAGCCTTTTCTCAAATAATACTTCAAGAGAAGGTATGGTCAGACATCTCTGGGCTAAATCCTCAGTTCCCTGTTCTTCGGCTGATTTTGTGCGCACCTTAACCAAAGACAAGTATTTGAGTACCTTTCAGCAAAATATCTATATTTCCTATATATTATATAAGAACTGCCCCCCCACAAGAAGAAAGAGCTTCATCTATGTACTGAAATAGTGCCAGCATGGATTGTGACTCCATGAATAAGGTCATACGATTAAGACATACAGAAAACACTTGAATGTATGGGTTTGAATCCCAGAACGCTGATCTAAACTAATGAGTTAAAAATCCTTCTCTCATAGCGGGACAGCAAGTGTGGCTGAAGTTTCCAGTAATAGCAAAGAGACAGAAATGGAGATGGGGATCAAAAAAGAGATTAGAATTACAATGCTGAAGCCTACCATGTGAAGAAAAGGGACCAGACATAGGAATAGGAAAGGGAAGAGGGAAAAGTTGGTAGCCCACAGTCGACCGGGTGGGGTGTTGGTAGGTCAGCTGAGCTGGGTATGACAAATGAGGGCTTTTTCCACCTCGCTACTGAGAGGGAGTTGTCCCAGGGGCAAAGTTCCAAGCTGCAAACACACTCTTAGGTTGCCAGAAAGTCCACAATCAGATTGTGAAATGAAAGAAGAAAGAGGGAGGGAAGGAAAGGGGAGGAGGATAAGGAGGAAAGGAAGTAGTAAGGGAGGAAAGGCTGGAGAGGACAGAGGGAAGGGCAGAGGGAGGGATGGAAGGAGGGCCAGAGGTAAGCTCATTGTTAATTCAAAGAAAACCAGCCTGCAAACCACAATCCCAGAAACTTAAACAACAATGTGGACACTAAGAGAGACTTACATCTAATCTACATAGGAAGTAGATAAAGACAAGATCTCCTGAGTAAATTGGGAGCATGGGGATCTTGGGGGAGGATTGAAGGAGGGAGGGGAGAGGCAAGGAGGGGAGCAGAGAAAAATGTAGAGCTCGATAAAAATCAATAATAATAATAATAAAGTTTTGTATTTCTCCATGTCTTGAAATAGTTTGTTCATTTGAAAAATCCTAAAGATGCATTTTAAATCTACTTTATGTTTATAACATGTTATTAACTTCAGTGACTAAGGCTGTATTACAGTGAAGATTTAAGGTTACAGGTTAAATGGTATAAACTGGTCTTTTGTGTGAAATTTACTAAGTCATATTTCAATGGCACATTGTCTTTCAATACTGCATTGCTTGTTTATAAACGAGAGTGTATCCATTGCTTATTCGTATCTTCTGTGAGCTCTGTATTCATGGACTTATTACTACTGTGTTCTCTCTATCTCTTTAAGAGGATAGAGATTATGAGTATGATTGCATTTTTTTCTTCTTGCTAACTACTAATTAGATGCTCTCTACTAAGGATACTGTTTTATTTTATGTGTTTATGTAAACATGCTTCTGTATGTGACCATGTGCATGCAGGTACACCTTTGTACATATGTGTATGAAGACCAGAGGTCAATGACAGATGCTTTCTCAGTTTCTCTCTACCTTTATTATTATTAGTATCACTAGTAATAGTATTAGTATTATTTGAGACAAAATCTCTCACTAAACGTATTTGACTAGGCTGTCTGGCTAACACACCCAAAGGCCTCTGCTGCTTCTACCTGCCCACCACTGGGATTATAGGAATTCATCATTATGCCCAACTTTATTTTTTAATGCAAAGAGTGGGAATTGGATTCACATTATTATATTTTGTGTGCAAGCTCTCTTTAAACTGAGACATTGTCCCAGGCCGAAGGATGCTATTTTAAAACATGCATTCTTTTCTTTGAAATTGTGGTTTAGATTGCAGGTTGTATCAACCTGCCAGTGATTAAGAGTTGTGTTAGTTAAGCTTAGTGGCCGAGCTGCGATGATACATCCATTGCATTCGTCAGTACAAAAGCTGAACCATGGAGGAGAGAGCAGGTTAAACATTTAACAGTGAAAATAGATGAGAACAGAATACTGCAGACTTGGGTATTAAATTAGGTGGCCGGACAGGCAGGTGAGTCCTTAGATAAGAGGTCTTTAGAGGAGCAAAAGGAGGTCAGAGATTTATCAATATGTATCCATCTCTAAACAGATAATATGCCTCTTGCTGAGCTTCTGCTTCTTTACGGTGTTCTAATCTTTCCTCTCTGGTTGGGTAGCAGCTATAACTGACACTGACATACACAGTAATTTCTCCTTATCTGCACTTTTGGGGTTTGTAGTTTTAATTATTGACAACCAACAGTGGCTTGAAGATTTTAAATGGAAATTTCTAGAGATAAGCAATTCCCTAGCTTAAAAGGCTTTACTATTCTGAGTATCACGAGAGAATCTCAGACTATCACGCTTGGGGTAGGAGCTGTCCCTTTGCATAAGCAGCTGCTACCCTCCCAGCAGTCACTGATCACCTGCCTCAGCCATCAGAGTGATGTCACAGTGTTTGTGTTCTCATAACTCTTTACCCAATAATTACCCAGCTGCAACAGTAGCGATGCTTGCATTTCAGAGATGGAAAGAGAAGCAGGGAAAGGTTTAGTTTATGTACAGTGCCATCTTACATCATCACATAACAAAAGCATAGACACAGGGCAACAAAATATTTGAGACAGAGCCCATATACCCATAACTCTGATTGAAGGATATTTTTATGGCTGTTCTATTTGATTACTAGTTCTTGGTGTTTTCTGACTGTGCTTAATTAATGAGTTTAGAATACTTATGTAATTTGGAAAATAAAGTAGATGTTGGTCTTTGTACTATCCTTAGTTCCTAATTCTGTTTTAGAATGTATCTCCCAAATAAGAGGGTGCTATTGCAACCTACTATAATGAAACCACAAAATCAAAACAATTGCTGATAAACACAAACATAACTGAATATCCAAAAATGATATTGAGGGCCAGGGTTATGTTATATTGGCAATGTGCTTCCCTAACACATGCAAGATGCTGGATTTGATCCCCAGCACCACATAAAGTGGGTGTGGTGACTTAGCTTTTGATCTCAGCACCCATGAGGTGGGGTCAGGATGATCAGAAACCCAAAGTCATCCTCAGTCAAATAATGAGTCTGAGGGTAGCTTAGGATATATGAAACTCTCATAAAAAATGTGTTGAGAAAAATAATCCAGGATCAAAGAAATACATACATAATACCTAAATATATATAATCTCATGCATGTAAAGTCTACAAAAGAGTAAATTTACACTGTGGTGGAGGAAGTTGGAGTGGGGGGTTGTCCTCATTGAGATGCAATGAAAGGCAGTTTTCCTGGTAATATGGTTACACACATCTGTCAAACATCATAATCTCTACAATTGATAGTTGAACATGCATATATATATATATATATATATATATATATATATATATATATATATAATCTAAATGCTGGCAGATGAATATACTACATTACTTCTTCTGTACAGTGGCTACTACGGTGAAATAACAAATAGCAACAGCTCAAAACAACCAAGGAAATTCAAATTTAATCTGTATTCCTCTCTATATGTCACCTGGTTCTAATATATCTCAGAACAGAAGCTATAATAAGGAAATAGAAATAAGAACATTTTCATTTTTCTTTAAGTTTGAGTTCAACAGAACTTTAAATTAGAACACTAAAGCAATGAGAAATAAAGGCAGAGGCAGGTAAATCCCTATGAGTTCGAGGCTAGCCTGGTCTACAAGAGCTAGTTCCAGGACAGCTAGGACTATTACACAGGGAAACCCTGTCTCAAAAAACCAAAAAGAAAAAAAAGAAGAAAGAAACACTGATGGCTTTTCAGTGGGTGCTCTATAACAGGCATTCACATTCATAGTGGACATGCACACTTTTTATTTGATTCTCTAAAATCTATAAAGTCTGACTTCTTGCTATCAGGTGAGTTTTACATTTAGGACCAGATATTTAAATCATGTCACTTCAATGCAAAGGGTTAATAGTAAAACTCAAAGCTCATACTCTTATGATGGCTTTCTCTTCAGCTGAGCAGAAGTGGCAGGCCTGACTTCACCTTCAGGAAGAACGTTAAGCCCTAGATGTTATAGACTTAAGTGAGCCTCTTAGCATTACTTTGTTAGACTCAGGAAAGGCAGCCAAGTTAAGCTTTAAGATATGTCTGGATTATTTTTCCAGCTACTTGTAGGGATTGAGCACATAAATGAATGAATGAATCATGACAGCACAGTCTTCAAAACATTTTCCAGTTGCACAGCTTCAAAATTATCCATTGAAATTTTCTGAAGCAACAATAAAGGCAAACTAATTACAGAGGCTGAATTTTAAAATGCTGTTATATGGCTCTATGCATTATTCATGTTTAAATACAAACAAAGAAAAAATAAAGTACTCTAAACTATTACTTACAGAAACATGGTCAGTTACTTGATTGGTTAGAAATCCATGGGTGACTATAACTTAAGAGTTGTCCTTTAATTATGAACAGATATCAAGTAGGAAATCAATTTCTCTAGGTAATTTATAGGAATCCAGTGTTGATATTCTTTCACTGAATATGAACATAATATGTTTGTAAGTTTGGGATCTCAGTACCACAAAGTTACAACTCAGAGTTGTGATTTGGAATATGTTAAAATGCTAAGTGATATGTCTTTGTAAAAATACCATTTTTTTCTACAAAAAAAGTTATCAGCTGAAAAAACAAATAAATAAATAAATAGCATCTGTCAATTCAGGGAGTTAAAATAGTTGGAGGTCATTTCAAATGTAGCACAATCTTATATTGTTACACTATTTATATTCTTCTCACAGAGAAAACACACTCAGCACATTCAAAGAGTATCAAGCGCCATGGCAGTTTACAATCATCAGCTAGCAAATAGGAAGGGAAAAGAACTTAGATCTGAAATAGATGACACAGGGCATAAATCATTGCATTTCTCTATTTGTGAGAATTTGTTTGGGGTGTGCGTGCATGCATGTATGTGTGCATGCATGCACACATATACACACATGCATGCACACATGTAATGAGCAGATATACCTGCATTATATGTACATATGTGGAGGCTGGATGTTGATGTTATGATACTGAAATTAACCATCTTCCTCTATCATTATTTAGTTTTTATTTTTTGAGACATTTTCATAGAATCTGGACTTACAATTTCAAATAGACCAGATAACCAACAAGTGTCCTGAGGTCCACCTGCCTCCCACCCCAGGCATTGGGGTTCCAGACACCTGCTGAGGTGCCTGGCTTTTCAGTGTGTTCTGGAGATTTCCAACTACGCTTGCATAGCAAGCACTTTACCCACTGGGCCCTCTGTCAGCTCTCATTCCACTTTGTTGCTGATATTTCTACAGTGATATCATATCTTCTCTAACTATGCCTTACTGTCCCCTTCTAAGACTTAATCTTGTTCTCACAAGTGTATCTCTCTTCATTTTCCCAAAAGTTCATAGTCAACAATGTCCATGCCATATCTAATATTTCATGCTTTCTCTACAACACCTCCTAGACCATTATTACTATGACATTTTTATGTCTCCCTTCATAAAACACACCAATTCCATAGAGAGGTTGTTGTACCTAAAACTGTGTCTTGCTTATAGTAGGAATTCAATCAACATTTCTTCAACTAAGAAACAGGTATGAATCCTTATTCATATCTCCCCATGCACATGCAACAAGAATTATATGTGTATAAATGTAACATATGTCTTAAATTGAAATATTTTACATGGTGAGGTCAAAATCTTTTTTAGATAGCTGTAAAATGCAATTGATTTAAATTTTTGTCATAATGTCTTTGTAAGCTTGGTCAGCATTCTGAGAAGAAATGATATGTCACCGTTGGTTTGTTACTTCTCTGATTACTGGAGAAGTTCAGCCCTTATTCAAATTGGCAAACATTCTTTTCTCTGCTGTGAACTGCTTGTTTATGGAGTAAACTTACTGTGTGGTTATTTACTTTAAGTGTCTTTTTGTCTTTAAGTTGTTAATTATGAATTAATTAATGTTACACAAACATTTCCCCAATATATCAATTACCTTTTATTCATGATATCTTTTGATTGCAATTTTGGAGTTTTATTGTCTTGCAGCTTTTGAGGATTTATAATTTGAAGTTAGTCTTATGTCTGTGATGTTCTGGCTTATCACTGAGACACAGACACACCGTTTCTTGTAATTGAAGCCATTTGAGTTCAGCTGGAATTGAACAAACTGCTGCTTCTTTTATTGATGTAGTCACGGAAGGGCTTATTTCTCTTCAGGTTGTAGGTGGAGATCTTATTTCTTCAATTATTAGTTTTGTGAAAATGCCCTTATGACACAGTTCTGGGCATCTCCCAAAGCAAGCTATACAAAATGAATTAATTACAAGATCGAGCTACAATATTCAGTAGTCTAATAGGTGATGTGTGCTGTCACTTCCATGTTCTTTTGATTATTCACCACAACCCTGGAAGTATATGTTATGAATGTCACAGAGCAAGAATCACTTGGAGCCATGGTGTAGGTTTTCTGTCATAAGTGATTTGTATCAAAACAACAGAGCAATTTACCAATTATGCATTCCCTATATTGTTGGTAGCCATAGAACTACAATCAGAGAGTAAAGGCTGCCCACCAGTGGTGATATTTTCCTAAGGGGTATTTAGCAATATTTGTCAACAGATTTGATTGTCACAAATACAGAAGTCTCCATTGACATCTAGTGAGTAGACACTAGATAGAGTGTTAAATATGCTATGGAGTACAGGATACCTTTTTTTAAGAAAATTATAATCCAACACCAAATGCAAACAAAGGTAATATTTGGAAGACTTAACAATCCAAATATACATCAGGTATCTTTGCTATCAAATAGATTTTTCAATCACTCTCATTCAAAGGATAATATGTATACATATTAATTTAAAATTGTATTTGCACAATTGATACTTAAGGTCTATGTAATCCATAGAAGGTCTCATTCATTAGAAATAACACTGAGAGATATTCCAGGGTTGTAGCTGGTAACTGGCTGTTAATAATAAACTAGACCTCTAAGTTGTGGTACCAGAAGTTACTGAAAAGACAAGGACTTCACAAAAAAAAATGTGATTGTCTTCCTCTACATCCCATTCATAAATGTTCCTTACTATGTGTAATGTTGTGATCTGGTCTATGATCACACTTGAGTCATTCACTTAAGGCTTGGTGAAGAATTGGCAGGAAAAGAGAATCTGAGTTCTCTTCATCTCCATCCTTCCCTTATCCTGGTTCCCTGGCAGTGCTGGCATGACCCATGGACAGCAGCTTTCTGCAACGACCCCCCTCCCAAACTCCACTAGCTTTCAATCTCTGTTACTCTTAAGACCACTTTTGGATTTCTACTGCTCTTGGTGGCTAAGTACCTCACCACTCCTCACCTATGGCTAAGAGATTAATATTCTCTCAGAATTCCATCTGGATTTGTCTTTTACTCTCCAACGAACTTAAAGTATAACTGATGAATACAGTGTGGGAAGAAAATACTAACCCTGGGTCCCACAAAGGGTGGAACCAATCTTTAGATGGACAGAGGTGTAATGGGGACACCTGACAGTGGAGAGGTGTGTGGTCGGGATGATTATGAGAGATATTAGAGAGAGCAAATCTTCATAATTTAGTATCAGATATCTTAAGTGAGACTGTCTGTCTGGTCGTTTTATCTGTCAACCTATAGTCTTCACTTATTTGCTTGTTAGGCATAATATAGCTGCCACTTTCTACCATGTCTGACTTTATGTTGAAGAGGTGAATGAGAACCCTAGATAGCTTCAGAAGGTAGCCTAAAAGCCAGAAAGATCACCTGCTAACTTCAGGGGCAGGTAAGGAAGGGGTGCAGGCACAGTTTGCTCGGCAGTGGCTAATGGTTTAATCATATGTAATAAATTGTCAGTAATAACTTTCAAGCAACGAGCTTGGAGAGTGCCTTTGTTCTTGAATACACGGATGTGCTGTTGAAGGTGGTATCAGGTTCTGCCCATTTCTCTGCAACCCATCTATATGCCTTGTGCTTCTCTTTCATTGGATTTTCTTGAGTTGTAGGCAAAGCACATACACAAACACACATAAACACACACACAATCTAAATCAACAAAGAAAACAAAACCCCTTTAATTACAAGCTTATCTTTTCTAGGTTTTCTTTCCTTAGTTTTGCAAGGTCGTTGTCTAACATGCAAGTCCTTGGGAATCCCTTTATTTTAGTCAGCAGAAGGGCAGGTACTCACTCCCATCCACTTGGACTAGCTATCTCCACTTCAGCCAACATTCATCCATCCATCCATCCATCCATCCATCCATCCATCCATCCATCCATTCATACATCCTTTCATTCAGCACAGATTTGACGCATTTTTGCACCAAGCACAATTCTAAGGATTGAACACAGGCCAGTGTGTAGCCTCTTAATACTTAGTTATTGATGTCATTTACTGACTGATATACATGTTTCTGTAGTCTATCAGGTCATAAAACCAGGAACTTTGTTGTTTTGATCACTAACATGTAGCCAAATCCTACCCCAGTGCTTTAGAGTATAAATGTTAAGGAAAAAACAAATAAGTTGAAAGACAATAATTTTGTGTTGATTTCATTGCATTATCTTAAGACTATATTTTCACAAGTTAAATGCCTTTTCAGTTCAGATAGAGTGTCTTTTTGGAAAACTTGGTGCATATAATTTTTCTGATATTTTTTACTTTCTTTTCTATAGATTCTAAAGGGAATATAGAAATGACCATTTAAGAATAATTCAAAAGGGGTAATTTGAGGAACAGAGTCTTCATTGTGATAAAATATTTAACTCAAGCATATTCTGGAACTTCAAATCTCTCTACTCAAAGGGGGATATCTTCACGAATTAGGGTAAGAGTCATGTCACTTTATATGATGTGTTGAGACTTTACCTTCACATGAAGGGTGGGAAGGAAGTTTGCATTGGTAAGAACCTGCTATTGTCTGGCTGCTTGTAGCCTTAGCTTTCACAAAGGCTCTAAGAGGATGGTATTAGCACTGAGAAGTTGGCATTAGCATTCATGAGTGATGAGAAGACAGAGACTTAGGAATATTATAGAACCTGCCCTGCCCAGGATCCTAGAACTATCTACCAGCAAAGCTGGGAGTAAAAAAACAAAGCCCATTTCACTGGAGCCAAGGGCCTCTTGTCAGTAGAATAAAGCATATCAAGCAGCTGCCTCTTCATTCAGAAAACCCTTACTGAGTCAGGAATTCAAATCCAGGTTTTTCAAAGATCCAGACAAAGAACTTCTAAAACTTGAAAGTCTTCAGAAGCCAGTTAAGAGAATCAAATTCATCAAATATCTTTGCCTTTATATAAGCAGACAAATCTATAGCATGCATTCATATTATAAAATGGGAAATAAAATGTTGAAATATATATAAAGAAGATCAATCTTCTTTTGGTCTGTGTGCTGGTTATTCAAACCTTGAACAAACTACCTGACTACACTGAGAGAAATAAGACAGATCTATAATGTATATTAATATTATACAATAAGAAATATAACATTGAAATATGTAAAAAAAAATAAAAGCCTGGTTTGCTTTTGGTCCATGTTCTGGGTTATCCAGCATGGCCTGCTTCTCCGCATTCAGAGAACACATAGTTATCAATTTCTCTGCTGTTCCTACTTCTCTTCCTGCTCCATCTCTCTCCCTTCTCCCTGCTATACCTTTTAATAAGTCAGTAGCATGCAGGATTCTTCTGCACTCTCTTTTTCCCATTGTCATACATCTTACTTAAACTGTTGGAAATGTATATTCTAGAAGCATTCATTAGACATCCTCACTGTGTGGGGAATGAGAAAAAAAGTCTCTCAACAAAAGATAAACCACAAGAACTTGTGTAGATTTCAGTCCTCATCTCTCATAATGGGTCTATGAACAACAATCAAAACAAGACCATGGCAACAGATTAGACATGTGCTGAGTCAGGCAGAGAGACAGAGAGGAATCCACAACACAAGTCAGAATATAAGGGTGGCATCATGGATCAAAAGAGAGGGAAAATTGTAGGGTGAAGGAGATGCTCTAAGCGTGGAGGTGCTGCACTGTGCTAGGAGATCAACTACATTCCAAAGGGGTTGTGGCTGCACGGGGAGCCTGTGGAAACACGTCACACAGCCTGAAAGAGCCTTTGAAGGCAGTCCTCACCCTCGGGTTCTAAAGATTTATGAGGTCATTTCTCACCCTGTCTTATAAGGGATACATCCAAAGCACGGATCTGTAGCTTTCTTAAAGAATAGATACTATTATATAAAACTTAATAAGTACAAGGAACTAAGATTGATTTTACTCCCTTGAAAAACTGGGAGGGGGGGAAGAATACTTTGTAGTTTAAAAGAAAGGAGGCAGCATTATTAATTCCTTTTTTTTTTTTTTTTTGGTCAAAAATTCGTGGGACCTCAAATGGCAATGCATTTATTTCACATGGTTTTCTTGTCATTCCCATTTTTCCCTTTCCCTTCTTCCTTCATTTTTACTGTGTATCCTGCCTCAGATGATCCAAGAGCTAGGCAGGAACTAATGAAAAGACAATCAGAGCTTCTGCCTTTGAAGAACATACCTGCTGTGAAAGAAAGACCATGTGAAGGATTTATTTCTATAAATATTCTAAAACTTAATGCATGTAGGAATGACCCGGGGGTTATAAAGAGACAAGTTATGAAATTCTCTAAGCAAGAATGTGTGCCAAAGAAAGGCTACATTATTGGAAAACCGAAACTTGATGACTGATAGAAACTACGGTGAACAAACGGCGCAAAGCATGTGGTTGGAAGAAATTTCAAGAATTATGTAATGGTTGAAATGGGAGGATTTTATTCCTGCAAGGTGCTGGGTACATGAGAGACAATGCTCCATTCAGACAGAGCATGTGCCAGGACAATCTATTGTACCAAGAAGGAGGTTTAGCATATGGTTAAAGGGCCCAAGGCTAGCTCAAGTCACCTATGACAAGGTTAGAGTGATTCGTAGGCAGAGCATGGGCACAGGGGAAAAGGTGGAAAAGGACAATGAAGTAATAGATGGAGACTAAATCACTGCCTTGCAGGTCAGTGGAAGATTTTTGCTGTTGATTCCAAACTAAATTTAAACTGAGGAAATTTAAACATTCCAGTGCATATGCATGCACCCATGTCTGTGTCTATCTATCTGTCTGTCTTGTGTGTCAGAGAAAGGGGGGGGGGGACATACTATTTGGATATTCCAAAGGGGTTTTGGCAGAATTAAGGCTACAGTGCAACAGCAAACAAAGAAAGGAAAGCAGTGGTGTGATCGGTTCAGAGCTGACATCCTGATTTGAGGTGAAGAAAGGTAAGAATCACAGGATTTTCTGGCTGCCCTTGATATGGGCTTGAAGGATACTTCTCAGGCTTCCATTTTTTTTCAGTTCTGTGGACAACTGTGTCATATCCTGAGATAATGTAGTATTAAATGGAAAGTAAACTTGTTCAACAAGAGGATCAGGGGCTGAGTCTACATAGCCCAGGGACCTAGCATAAAACCAAACACTACAGTACTTAAAAAAAATAGTAGGAATGAAATGACTCCTAATGAATGAGTATACATTCATTTTTTTGTTGTTGTTTTTGTTTTTGTTTTTCCGAGACAGGGTTTCTCTGTAGCTTTGGAGCCTGTCCTGGCACTAGCTCTTGTAGACCAGGCTGGCCTCGAACACTCATGTATCAGTTCCTCGTTCAGCCATTATCAGAGAAGCTTTCTCCTGCAGCAGATGGAAACAAACAGAGACCAACAGCCAGACATTATGCAGAGAGTGAGAGACCACAGAACACCCATGCCTAAACTCCATCAAATCCCTCTCCTCAGGTCTCAGGCAAACCCATGGAAGAGAAATAATGAGGAATATAAGAGCCAGATGGGGTGGAGGAGACCAAGAAAACAAGGCCCTCTCATCAACAGGACCAGTGCACATGTGACTCTAGAGACCAAGGCAGCAAGGACAGGGCCTGAACAGGTCTACAACAGTGGGGTCCTAGAGCTGAAAGAGGTGGGCACATACCCACCTCCCTAACCAGGAAGCTATCTCCAATTGGTAACCACTTGCAAATGAAAACGTAGTTTCTCCAAGAGATTTTCATTGGAGAAACAAAGTATTCTTAAGTATAGGTTCCATACCCAGCAGTAGATGCCCACAGGAAAGGAAGTCAATGGCACCTTTGGAGGTTCCTTGTCTCATAATGCCATGTCAGGGCTCGTTTTATTTATTTTCTTCTTTTTATTTTGTTTCATTTATATACACTTTCTTCTTTTCCCTTTTTACCCTGCAGCTCCTTTACATATATATTATTGTTTCCTGTTTAGTATTTGAATGGAATTTCAGAGTGTGTGAATAAGTTAGTCTCTGGGCTTATATCTGTTTCTTGTGCCTTTTCTTAGCCTCTTTTTCTTCTATTTGTTTGTTTTGCCCTATTTTTATGTGTTAGTTTTTATTTTATCTTATCTTATTATATTATTATTCCTTATGAAGCTTGTTTGTTTTCTTTTTTTTTTTGTTTTTTGTTTTTTTGTTTTTCGAGACAGGGTTTCTCTGTGGCTTTGGAGCCTGTCCTGGAACTAGCTCTGTAGACCAGGCTGGGCTCGAACTCACAGAGATCCACCTGTCTCTGCCTCCCAAGTGCTGGGATTAAAGGCGTGCGCCACCATCGCCCGGCTGCTTGTTTGTTTTCTAATTGATGACAGAAACAGGGTAGAGTCAGATGGGAGGAGTGGTGGGGAGAACTAAGAGGAGTAGAGGGAGGGGAAACTATAATCAGTATATATTGCATGAGGAAAAAAATCTATTTTCAATAAAAAGAATATAGAGCGATATTAGGCTAGTCTTATACAGGGTGAAAATATAAAAAATACAATCTAGCGTCGTCATGCAGAATACATGTGTGGTATGCCAAGGAAGCCAGGAGAAGAGTGTGTGAGGAAAGAGAAAATGACAGCCAGATGGTAGGTGACATTAGGTTTGTGGTCGCTTATTAGGTAGAGGGCTCTTTAGAAAACATTATTTGTAGGAAAAGATGCCATCTAGCTCTTCTCTCAACTTTGAGATGTGGAAGGTGATACAAATCAAACATCGTCACAACTTACGTTGTACACCAGACACAATAGAGACCCACATGCCTTCTTTGTAGAAGACACATAAAATTTCAGAATTAAACTGCCAAGTCCTATTAGATACCACTGAATGGCTGAGGTGAGCTAAATCAGTTCCAAACAAGCTGGGTAAGGATGCTTCAGGATAGGACAGAAAGTAATGAAGAAGGCAAGGGGAATAGCTTAAGCCCCAAATAAGAAAGAACAGTATTTGCCCTTCTCCCTGCCAGGCAATATGAGTTCAGCCTTAACAGGGAAACAGTGCCTCTGGAAAGTTCTCTTCTGTCACAGGAAGAACAATCTATTCTGGCAGTTTGTGGTCCCAAAGTTCTTAAAGAACATAAATCAAAGACTGTGGAGAAGATTGCAATCTTATAAAATTATGAAGGACTAGCTTTGTTATATACTACTTTTTCTTTGAGGAAGAAAGGAGGAAAAATTAAGAAAAGAACATGCAATTACATATGGCATGTATATGTCTCTTTAAAAATGTGAATGGCAGGGACTCCAAACTAATAATACATCTGAGATCACAGAAGGAAGCAGCAAGCATCACACAAGTAGATATCAAGTCATAACCCTGTCTTACATTTATGCGCCCATTCTAGCAAGGGTATAGATCCTCATACAAAGGACGCACCCTGTTAACACATTTTTAAAAGGATGCATAAAGCATTGACCCTCCCATGAATATATTTAAGTCTTTCAGACACATAATTTCACATTTCTATCTAGATGATTTGCATTTAAACTCTTGTCAGCATCAACTGTAGTAGGATCTACAAATCTGGTGGACAGTTGTTGCTGGGAAGTGTTCCCTAGACTCTAATTTACTTGTATGTAACCGGAGGGTTAATATGTCCATGCAGAGTGCAGACTTGTCTCAAAGGGCTCTTGTGTTCCACTCCCCCACACCCCCCGCATTTTAATCCAGGCTTTCATGTATGAATAAACACCCGTACCTTTGCTCACGGGGCAGCCCTATCTTATTCACATACACATACGCTCTCTGAGGTAATCTTTAGCCCAGCACTTTCTGATTATATTACACGTTTTCACACTGTTGTCCCAGAAGACGCTGACGTCATCTGGAGACACAGTAGCGCCATCGGCCTTCAGAGGTTCAATTTATTCTGCCATCCGGAAACCCTGCCGACAAGGCAGCCAGTGTTTGGAATTAAGCTTTCTGACATGCAGGGCATGGTGGAGTGCAAACATTGGTTAGTGCTTCCTTTCGCAACCACAGAGGAAAGCCACACTGATTGGTATTCAGGAAAGGGACCTCCTGTTTCGAAGGATTCCTTCATGCATGCTGTTCAGCAATACTCCTTAGGGTGGATTTTCCCATTTGAACTGCAAAGCTTAAACACAAATATTAACTACCTGAAGCTGCAAATAGCAGCATGGTACATTAAAAAAATAATGAATATTTTAACCAGCCTTCGCCCAACCAAGAAAAATATTATGCAGAAACAAGGCTGATTTTAGAAAAATGCCTAAGGAAACATTTCTTCTTCTTTTTTTTTTTTTTTTTTTGAAGAGTTGAGCTTCCTTTCAAAGTTTGTTTTTGCTAAACATTCGTAGTTTTGCTTTTTCCAACCCAATTTTTATTATGAGAGGTCTTCCACATGTGCCTGACGTTTCTTTCAAAATAATAAGTAATACGCAAAACCTTTGGGAATGGTGGATAAGTTCTTAAATGAGACAGAAAGAATAAAATCCATCACTCAGAAGAGAAGGGGCTTCTTTGTAGGTGTGTGTGCTTGAGGCCACTTAGAGCAGCTGGAGTTCTCACCTTTTGATGATTCCCATGTTTATTTTCTCATTTTTCAACTAAAATAGTTTTATTTTGTTTGAAATTGACATAGGATCATTGTACATCTTTATGTGACACAGTGTGACAGCGCAATTCATTGTAATGTGTGATGACCTCATCAGGAAGTGCATCTACCACCGCAAACACATTTTGGAATGTGTTGAGAAATTTAGCTCTTCTTTTCTAGCTCTTTTCAAACATAATATTGTCAGCCAAAATCCTTTTACACTGCAGTTGGGCATCAAATCTTACCCACCATGCTCTGTGTCAACAAAGGCCACCGTCCACAGTCTCCTCCAGACTCTAGTGACTGTTCTACTCTATACTTGGATGGGAATCATGGTTTAAAATTTCACAAACGAGTGAAATTATGTTTTATTTAGTTTTCCATCCCTACCTTGTTTCACTCAGGACAATGTGCTCATGCAGCCACAAACGACAACATTTTCATCTCTTTTTGAGTTGAACGCTATTGCATTCTGTTTATGTACTGTGTTTACCATATCCACCATCTGTTGGTGGGCACATAGGTTGACTCTATGCCATGACTGTTGTGAGTAGTGATACAACAGTTAAATGAAGGCGGATGTCTTTTCGACATTGATTTTATTTCTTTCAGTGTATAGCCCAGATCATATAGTAATTCAGACAATTTTTGGAAGAACTATCAAATCTTTTACTGATTCCCATGAAGCACCTGAAGGTTCTGCCTCATTCGTAGTCAGTAGAAGCCTTAGATGTCTTAGAGCGGTGGCTCTTGTCAAGTATCTGGACCTGTTGGATAGCTTCTGTGGCTTTCGCATTCTATTTGGTGAAGACCAGGACAACTCTCTTCAAGAATTTTCATTCTCAATCAATGAAATAGGAGTTGTGCACTGACCTTAATAACCACATTTTTATAAAATACTTCCTTTGTTTCAAGCTATTTTCTCCTCAATGCCTGACTTACATCAACTCTTTAACTTCCCGTAACACTCCTCTGAAGATTATATTAGCATCACCTCTTTTAGCAGATGGGGAAGCTATTATACTAAGATAAACACACACACACACACACACACACACACACAGTTGAAACTGTTGTGTGCTTAACTAAATGTTCAATGTCACTGACACTAATATCCTGCCTATTCATTTACCTCTTGCTTTAAGAAATTATGATAGGGTGTGAAGCATATGTCATGGCACATGGATGAAGATCATAGGAACTTAGAGGAGTTGGTCCTCCACTACAGCCATTATGTGAGCTCTAGGGATTGAGCTAAGGGCACCAGGCTTCCACATCAAGGGCCTTTATACGCCAAGACACCTCACTGGCCTTTAAATACAGTTTTGAAGCAAGTGAATTTTCTACCATAAACCAAAGATCTTAATGTCCATTTTTATTATATCAGAAACTCATAGAAACCACATGTCTTAGTTTGGGTTACTAATTGCTGTAAGGGAACACCATGGTCAAAAACAATTTGGGGAGTAAAACATTTATTTGACTTACATGTCCTGAGTTATAGTCTAATCAGGCAACTGAAGGCAGGAACTCAGACCAATCAGGAACCTGGAAGCAGGAGGTGATGTAGAAACCACCTTGGATTAGTGCTTACTGGCTTGTTCCTTATGCCCTGCTCAGTCTGCTTTCTTATATATAGCACAGGTCTATCAGTCAAGGGTTGGCCCCACCAACAATGGGCTGGGCCCTCCAACATCCATCACTGGCTAAGAAAATATCCTATAGGCTTGCCTATAGTGCTATCTTCTCAACTGAGTTTCCTCCTTCCCAATGACTCCAGCTAAGGACAAGTTGACACAAAACCAGCCAGCATACCACATAATATTTCTAAAATAAAGAATGCAGATATTCCGTGAAACCATAAAGTACTGAAGTAAAAAGCAAAATTTCAACTCTTATTCAGGACATGGGTGAAAAGTTAGGTGTTGTCTATAACTCTTGTGTTCAGAGATCAGCTTTACACTTCCGTGATGCTGTTGACCCCTGACCATAACTAGATTATAGCACTTTTCTGCAGCGATGGGGACTCTGTTCCAACTGTCTGTTTCCTCTCTTGTCCAACCTTATCAGCACTTCGGCTTCAAAGACAGGGTGTGCACACTGGAAGACCTAGAACATTCTGGAAAGGGAGCTTCATTTTCTGGGCAGTGCTGCTCGTTTTAGAAGTGCTATCCACTAAGGTGATAGCAGCAAACTGAGTGTCCAGTTACATGTATGAAGTTCTGTGTGCTTAGAAACAGGGCATGGCAGATGGGATGCAGAAACCATCGTTGGTCCTATGTATTTGAAT
This sequence comes from Microtus ochrogaster, assembly GCF_000317375.1. NCBI lineage: Eukaryota > Metazoa > Chordata > Mammalia > Rodentia > Cricetidae > Microtus > Microtus ochrogaster. The sequence goes on along the minus strand of NW_004949101.1, from coordinate 13,730,407 downwards.
CCTACCGTTCAGTCTCATACAAGCAGGATGCAAGTTTCAGAGTTTAGTCTTTAAAAAACAGCTTGAGGTGGGTGGCCAGAAGGCTCTGTGGCTAAGGATGTTTGTCTCTAAGCCTGGTAACCTGAGTTAAATTTCCTTAACTCCCATTGTTGAAGAAGAGAACCAACTCCCATGGTTTGTCCTCTGACTTCCACATGTGGGCTATGGCACCCATGTGCCCATATACATAGACACAAATAGAAGTAAAAATGAGGGTTGAGAATGAAAATTCAAGTGTGAATTACCTCTGAGGAGAGACATAGGAAGACAGTTACGGTTGAAAGGTGGCATTGACTTTGATCTTTATAGTTACTGACAACCTGTCTTCTCCCGTAATTTGATGGTGTGTTTCTATGTAAAAGCTGTATGCAAATGATGCATATTTCAAATAAAATATTTTTAAAAAAATATGGATTGTCCTTTTTAAGTTCAGCTGTTTAGGGCTAAAATTTGGCTTTAGTATTTGAAATGCTCTTTGTTCTTAATGTTTTACACATATTCATTTGTGTCCATGTTTTATTTTGGGGGCACACACATGTTGTGACAAAAGACTTGTAGGAGTCACTTCTTTCCTTCGGCTGTGTGGATGGTGAACACAGACCAATTGCCCAGGCTTGAGGACAAGCAGCTGACTCTAAGTCTAGAACCTTGAAATACTATTTTCAATGTCAGAAAACTGAATGCCTGATCTACTTGCTTGGGAGGATTTGCTAGATCCACATCTGGTTGCAGTTTCGAGGCATTTCAAGCACATCTGTTTGGATTGTGATGAGCTAATGGCACATTGTTTTTCCCACTGTGAGTGCTCTTTTTCTTCATTCCTACAAAGGAGGCTTTTCCAGCATCAACAGTATTAAGAGGGAAATAATTGTCAAAGAAAAATCAGACATCAGTCAGTGTTTGGGACATCATCATTGAAGGTGTATGTGTCCCCCTAAACTATGGAATCTCCGTTGTCTGAGAGCATCTCTCCATCCTGAAAAAGAAGCTCAACCCAAGCTGAACCCTGCACCCTGGAAAAACCCCAGGAGACCTTGTCACCACTCATCCTCAGGAAGAAAACCCACAATGCCTTGCCAAGATCACTACTCTTGTCCCCTAGAAAACCCTAGCTTCGCCATTCCCAGGAGGTATAATCTTTATCCCCATGGGAAGTTTGTTTGCCATCCCAGCAATAGAACTGCTATCCAGTCCTGTTGAGGTCAGATTCACTCTTCCTTATTTTCATGTTGCCTGGATAAAACATAATCTAACAATCATGCTGTCATATAGGTTATTGACATATTTACTGCCTTGAAAGGTTAGCACTTTAAAATGAGTTTCGTTTTCAGGTTGGTTGGGAGAGTCTATGCATCTTGAGAGGATTCATTCCTTCATCTCTGGTCTGCTGTGTATAGCCAGTGGCCAGCTTGACCGGGAGGACCTGTGCTCCAACACTGGAGCAGTGTGCAATCTGTGTCGGTGAAAGTTCTCGACTGTGCTAGAACCTGAGCGACATCATTCTTCCATCTCCATTTTACCCTTCATGAATGTTCTTACCAGTGCTGCTCTCGCTCTGCCATCTGTGCCTCATCCTCTATGGATATTCTTCTAATAAGTTAGAAAAAATAAATCAAAAAGAAACCATATTCTTGAGCTCTCCCTGACTCCTGCTTGATTGTCTCACGACTATGGACAGCATGCTTGCTAACAATAGGCTAAAGCCATTATTCAGAAACAGAGCAGAACACTGACCAGAGCGAGGAGGCACACAAGGCACATGCGTGTCACATGTCCTGGAGTAGGGAGAGCAGGGCCTTTTATGTGGCCCACCAATGACCAATGGCTATCTGCTCCTACTCCCTTCTCTCGGCCCTCCCCACCTTTCTGCCATGATTTTCCTTCTATACAGATTTCACATCCTGCCTTCCTGTAAAGAAAACAAAATCTACCATGTCCAGTGTTGCTTCACAATGATTTAACCAGAGAAAAAGGAATAAGGAAAGAGAGTCTAAGAAAAGTGAGCAAAACTAAAACTTACAATTTAAATCTCTGTTCGCTGATTCACCGGTATAAACCAACTGATTCACTCAAATCCACATGGATAGTCTTTTGAGTTCTCATATATGGCATCGTACAACTGTTGCTGGTTATTAAGCCCCACCAGTATCTCTTCTGTTTGTCTTCCTCTCTTTCTGTTCTCTCTTCTGCTTTCCTCTTTCCTCCCTTCCTTCCTTTCCTTGGACAGACCCTCTCTCCATCCCATCCTTTCCGCTTTTCTTACGTGCCGGCTTTGCTCACGCTGAGCACTGCATTGTCATAGACCCATCCCTCCATTTTCTTTCGCCCTTTCAGAAAACGTTCCTCTGTAAATGAAGAATTTGACTCGTTGGGAATAAAGGGGCTAAACCCTTTCCATCACAGTTAATTAGATTGCTGACTTACTCCCCAGCCATTATTTCTTCGGGCATTACTCGTGCACTCCCCTAACATCAGGTGTCAAAACATATTAAAAACACAGCGTCCTGAAACATCAAAGACAGCCGTGTTCCTTGTTTTGCTGAGTTCCACCACAGCCAAGTGAATTGCAGTGGTAGTCAAGAGACAGGTAGGTATTGTTCTCAGTATTGATCTCATTGTTTTTGTATATGTATGTAAAATCTGCCTTAATTCAGATCCTACTATCTTAATAACTTATGCAGAAGGTCAATGCCAGGCTGGAAAATACTTTGTAAGATGATGTAGAAATTCTGGGGAATAACATAGAAGCATAAAATGGTCTTGTTAGATGGACTGTTTAAAGGTAAGCCAAGTAGATTATGACACGTAGCCTATCAATTCTGCATTGAAGGGTTTGACAAGATCCTGCAGAAATTAGATTTTCAACTATGATAATAACCTTTAGTTAAGCACCATCAGCAGCTATGTGAAAAGTTACCGAAAGGATCCGATTCATCTCAAATAATGTGGCTCACAAATTGAAAAGGGTAACTCAAAAAAAAAAAAAAAAACACTCACCATTTAAATCTTAGTTCAGCTGGATAACAAATACAGTAAGATGCTGCTATCCTCATTATACAATTGGAAAGAGACCAGAGGAAAAATAAGTGGAAAAGCTGAATGTCTTTCCCCAAGTCCGTACTCCTATCAAGTGCAAAGGCCTAGCCTATCCACTCCCAGAATCACTTCCTTTGCTTCCTGCACAGACTGGAAACATAACTTGTCCTTCCTGTGAAGCACCTGCGGGCAAACTGCGAAAGGACATTATCCCAATCCAAGCAAGTCTGCTGTAGTGTTCACAGAGAAGTGACCTTGGGTTTGAAAGCCAACGACACTCAGCTGGCTTAGGCATCTCCGTGTAGTCTGTCACCATCTCAAGAGATAGGCAAAAACAAAAGGAAGGTGACGGGCACGGGAAATGGCGGAGTTCATTTTGAACTTGATTCTCTTTTTATTCTTCCCTCTTCCTCTTGGCGCTTAGGAAGGAATTTAACCCTTTTTCCTAGCAGCTATCTTTTTTTGTTTGTTTGTTTCTCCTTTATATTTAATGAAAGATCACACTACATGAGCTTCTTTCTAACTCCCTCCACTTCTTATCACATTCTGCACAGTATAGCATACAATCAGCCAGGTTGGCCTGTGTCGCCATGTCTCCCTTCCCTGGATGTCATAAGGAAAGAGGAGGCTCACTATGTGTACTTGGAGTGTGTGAAGACGGTGGAACCTGAGGACAGAGTGTGGCCAGTATTACACAAAGGCTATGAATGGATAATCGCCCTGTCAGAGCAAATAGACCCTGTCAGGAGCAATTCTGGGGTTTTCCAGGGGAAATCAGCTTTCCCTGCAGGCTGCCAAGCCCAAATGAGGCCCTTGCAGCACCTGTGGATCTGCGCATCAAGCAATTATTCCACTATCTTGCCTCATAACAAAGCCTGGGAGACCCCTCTGCAACCTCTGACCTTTGCCAGCTAACATAAACTAATTATGCTTCCAGCGGGAGGGGAGGGAGGCTGCTGGTCGTCCTCCGTGGGAGTTGTCCCTCATGCTTTGTGCCACCTTGTCGGTTCAGGCAATCCAAAAATGACCACTCTCAGATCAAGGGTGGCGCGGGGCAAGGCACTTAAAGAGAGATGCAGAGGCCATTATCACAGATGAACCTCGCTGACCAGGGTTGAGGGACCCACCTGAGTGGCCCACATGGTCCAGTTAACAGTAGCACGGGGAAGCCATTGTTACCATCACTTAGCAGCAGTTATAGCCCAGTCAAAAGAATCTTCTCCTTTTGTTGTCTTTTTTGACAACTTGTTAATGGCCCCATAATTAGGTGTAAGGGAGAACCCAATCCAGGGACACCTAAGCAAGGTTAGAGGTTAATTGAATCGAGATTTTCTATCTCATCAGTTTGAGATCTTGCCGCCATTTGGCGAGTGAATATTCTCCAGTCAGGGGAGAGAATGTGATATAATTAGTTGGGAACAGGGATGAAAAAAACTCTCCGAGGAGAAAGGAAAACTTGACAAGGAATCCAACCAGAGGCACCACCTGGGCCCCATCTAGAGGCAGAGAGTATTTGTAGCAGCTCATCTGGTAGACTAGGCAGAAAGAGGTATGCCTGCCCATCATTTGGAAAAGCAAAAGGCCACAGCTATAAACAGGAGGCATCATCCCAGAGCAATCGAAATTCCAGAGGCTAGCTACAGCTTCGGACATCTCACAGGGTACCAAGGCTTCCTTCTTGCCTGGAAGGTATGTTCAAGTTTCTAAGTAGCTGCCTTTCTGGCTGGCCGCTGGGGTTGCAGGATGTCTTCCTGGCAATATGTGAAGGGTTCTATGCCCACCAGCAGGCACCTTCACAGTCGAGAGGGAGTGGTCCTGCAGGACCTCCTCCCCTGTGGTACAGGCACCTTCCACCCTTGCTCATGTTCGCTTCACTCTCAAAAGAGCCTCTCATTTCTGTCCCTTGGAAGTCACCATCAGTGCATTTCCCCTTACAGTCGGTAGCAGATGCTGTAGCAGATGCAGATAAAGTAGGGACCCTGGAAGCATCCTTAGAGGGGTTGAGGCTCTTCTTTCTCACCTGTTTTTCCTGTTTTGCCCAGTGTGCTTTTAACTCTCTAGATTGACCCTCCCACCAACACTAGCTCGTACTCCCAGCTGCCCGATCCCCCTAACTGGAAGCTTGCTGAAAATTGCCAACTCATTTTCTCCCCCCCCCCCCACTTTTTTTTTTTCCAGTGCAGCTGGTGCCAAAATGTGATTTGTTTTGCTCCGGTCCCTGAAGTTTTTGTTTTCCTTTATTTCCACCCCATGCTGGCTTCCCCGCTCGCTGCTGAGTCATCTGCTGCAGGTGTTCTGAGCTGCTGGTATTTATGTCACTTGCAGATGCTTTGGGTAAATTACACCATGTTCCTGCCGTCTGGTGAGGCTTCCCTTTGATCCTGGGCTTCCTGTGGGTCCTGCACATGTGCGGAGCATCACAGCTCTGGGTGAACTCTCAGATGGATTTTGCCCAAAATATCTTGGGGTGTTCTGAACCCTACGATGTGATGAGACCCGCGGACACTAAGCGGTGGATAAGAAAATGCCCTGAAATCCCGAGCTACCACAGTTTAACATATGTAGGAAATTAAGACCCAAGTGTGAATGAAGCAGAAGTATTTTCGCAGCCTAAGGAAGCTGGCACTAAGGGCCGCATTCTGTTTCCACAGAAAGGGAAAGTTATTTTGAAAAAGGCTTGGAAGAGAAAACTTATGAAGTCTGAGGAACATATATACATCTAAGGTTTTCCCTTCCCTTACGTCTTTTCTCACTCCAACCTCTCTACTCTATTCCAATGCCCAGGCAAAGACTAACTTCCAGAGAAGGACTCCCAAACCACATTTTACTTATATTCTAGACTTACAGCGTCCATCAAAAACCAAGAAATCCTATGTCTCTGTTGTGTAATCAGGATGGCCTTTCTTCATATGTGAATTTTCCTTGCATGGATTTACAAATTAGCAAGGGGATATCTAGTCCTAGGCAAAGGCATTAAAGGTCATAATCTTGTTCTTCTAGGCTACCTTGCTTCTCGGAGAGAGATCCATTCTCAGAGTCCATTTCTAGAGAGAATGGTCCTATGCTAGCACCACACCAGCCCTAGCAAACAGTGCTGACTGCACTATGGGTGCAGAAATAGCTACAGTCGGCAGTAGCAAGGGCGTTCTGAGCATCCTCTGCAAAGACAGTGTTCCCAGTGGTTTGCAGTGAATCTGTGGGTTTCTTTTCCTCAGTATCTCCCAGGGACAGTGCAACAGCCAGCGCTGGACTGCCGTGTCAGCTGATCAGCAAAGAGCACCAATTGCCACTTTCCAGAACTTCTGAAGAGCCCACTGAATGGGAAGGGTCCTGACCTAGGAGCGGTGAAAACAGGCCAGGAAGGCGCTTGACAGTGACTTCTTCCCAGTGCATCAGGAACCTATTACCACAGTGCGCAAGACTCCAAGGTTGCTAGTGACATCCAGCAGTGTGCACATTTTCCTTCTCAGAGGCCAGGAGGTAGGATGTGGCCAGCTGGCCTGCACTCAAGTGGTTGCTACGTTTCATTTTGAGACTTGGGTACAGCCCTCTTCACCATGCTTGATTCTGTCGGCTGAAACATGGTGGGTGTCCGAGGTGAGAACAGCTGGGGCTTTTAGACGCTTCAGCTCTAGAGTCCAACACCGTGTTTGTTCGCTTACTGTTGCTTACAGTTAGTCCAACTTAAGACCTTGGCGCCTGGAAGAAGACGGTTCGCCTTTCCAGTGAGTTTGGATAAAGAGGGAGGCACGGTTTCGCGGATCAGTATTGCAATCTGCAACAACAAACTCATTGTTTGAGAACCCCAGGCCTGCTGGCTGAGGGGTGATAGCTGCATGTTATAAAGAACACCAAATCTAAGATTTCCTTAACACTCGTGTAAGGAGCTGATGGTTATAAAATGCTATAATAAAACCCGACCCAGTTGCCTAACTTTTTAAAGGAGTTGTCTTGATATGTTAGTCTTAATTGCTTCAAAGGAAACAATGAAAAATTCACCCTTTACCCATGCTATACATTTCTAGTGAAAAATAAAGAACAGTTACTTTTTATTGTGTCTAGAATACCTGATTTCTGTCTTTATCCCTTCCTCTAAATTTTCCGTTAAATAGACTAAGTCTCAAGAATCAGCAGTTCCTTGCAATGCAAATAGTATAAATATATTCATGTGCTATCAATGGTCATGTAGAAGACTTGACAATGCACAGGCAACTGTGAAAACAACTAGATAGATTGGTTAGAACGTACTCTAACTTAGTAAGCAAATGCACACCTTCTGGCACAAGAGCACAACACTACTGTCTTGTTTTTTTAAACATGTAAATTGATATTGAATTTTAGCAAACACATTCAATGCTTACTCATCACTCAAGAGGCCTTAAAGAAGACAGATATTTCCAGAATGTTGGTGTTAGAATCCATCATTCACTAACTGTATCTTTTCCAACAAATGTTTGGTTTTCAGTGTTTAGCAAGAGTATCTTTGTGAAGCTGAGTGAGTCCTTTTCTATTTGGATAGTTCGAGAAACATAAAAATATCTCCGAGGCATAGAATATTCTAATACCAAAACACCTGACAACTTATGAACCTTATTTCTTTAATAAGGGTTCCGTCCCAGTAATGTCTCATAATTTGTATCTTTGCAGGGTCCAGGGACCCACAAACACCATGTGGCAGGCCACTGGGTGAAGAACTTTCACCCTTCTTCTTTGCCAGCATCCCCAGTTTTTGTGGAAATGAATTGGTCATCTGTTGGGATTCTTTCTCCAGAGAGGATCAATTTCTGTCCTCATGAAGACCTCAAGAGTAGGTTCCATTTTTGGAGTCTACTTAATCCAAGAAATTTATATCTGAGATATCTGTTTTTAAATGGCTGTTTTGAAGAGGCAAAACAAGGAGATAGTTATGTTTTTTAACAGTGCAGTCAATATGCAAGATGATGAGTAAATGGGGACTAAATGATGGATGTTGTTCTTCAGGTAATCCTTCCAGAGCTGTGCTGTTCATTATTAGAGCCACAGTCAAAGATGACTATTAATCTTGAGGTATTTATGACTAGAAATTCAGGTTCTTGCCACATCAGCCGCATCTCAAGTGCTCAATACCCACATGTTGCTAGTGGCAACCGTACTACAGAGCACAGCCTTGGTCTATTTTGATCACTGGAGGGAGTTCTGGTGGACAGGAACTAGTATTCTGTGCTATTGCAGCAACACTGAGCAGAGTAGACTGGGTGGCTATGTGAGGAAAGCATGTTTCTTTTTTTTTAAATTTATTTATTAAAGATTTCTGCCTCCTCCCCACCACCGCCTCCCATTTCCCTCCCCCTCCTCCAATCAAGTCCCCCTCCCTCGTCAGCCCGAAGAGCAATCAGGGTTCCCTGCCCTGTGGGAAGTCCAAGGACCACCCACCTCCATCCAGGTCTAGTAAGGTGAGCATCCAAACTGCCTAGGCTCCCCCAAAGCCAGTACGTGCAGTAGGATCAAAAACCCATTGCCATTGTTCTTGAGTTCTCAGTAGTCCTCATTGTCCGCTATGTTTCTTTAAAAGTCGTGTTCTGAAGCTTTTGGTCCAAGCCCTGGATGTTCTAAAACTTGGACCTAGAGAACTTCACTTATTATGAAAAAATTCTTTGGTACTTCTGATTTCCATGTACTCTGTGATAGGTTGTTATTCATGTCCTGTCATTTTACATGTCTCTAAAGAGGGTAAGAGCTATCTGTAGGCTACTTTGAGATTAATGAACTAATAGAAGATGACAGGTGGCCCAAGATCACACCATTAACTGACTGTATTCCACCTGCAGTAGTTGCTTTTTCTGTTTTGAATTTATTTGTTGTTAGTTTTTGCTGGTATCTATTGTTACCAAGATGATGACACCCTATGAAAGTGCATCTCTCTGCTAGCAGCTATGCAATGTACTCACAAGGGTAAGGACTCGAGAGCACAACATTCAGGGACAGGTGGAATATTTTTAGATGACAAAGCAGAAATTTATTTAGGATTTATAGGTAAGGATGCAGAAAAGACTGACTTTTGGTTTCCGGACTCAACCTCAAAACATGCTTTAGTCAGCAAGCTTGATATTGAAATTGCCCAATGATAAGGGAAGGATTCTAATTTTCTTCTGAAGTCAGACTAAATCCAATAACAAAAGACATGAGGTCTATTAATCTGGCATTGTTTCTGGACTGCCATTCTCACAGCCTTGAACGAAAAGAAATCTACAGTTCTCCTCTTCTCTCATTGCCTTTTAGCTTAGCCATGACATACCTGAAGAACGTGTTTTGAGACAGGACAGGATGGGTTTTGCTCCCTGAAGGCTTATCTACTCACAGGTGTTTAGCTCTGAACACATGTACAGATGATCAACACTAAGTGGAATCAGTAGGTTGTGTGATTGTGTGACAATAATAATTAAAGAAGGCGAGGTCGGGAACTTGAGAGGGAGTCGGGTGAGACGAGGGAGGACTTAGAGTGGGGGGAAGCAGGCATAGGAATATTGAAAATAGAGCACTCATGTATGAAACTCTAAAAGCAATAAATTAGAAAGAGAATTCCTATAAAGGTTAGAAACAAAAAGAAAATAATAAGAGGATAATGCATCAAGACAGTTACCAATGAAAATACGCAGTTTATAGAATACTGTTCTTGTATAGCTTATTAATATCTCAGATCATCAAGGATGGCTTAACCTTGTTTTATTGTACAAAATTCTGCCATGGTTTTTGATTTGGACATGTTTTCTTATGTTATCCAAAGAAGAAACAAAGGCTGCTCAGCATCTGGTTTTATTAGTGAGGTCTAACTATGGTGACTATAATTTACTGTCCAAATAGAGACACTTTTGAGGATGAATGTAACCAGAACCGCAGGTGTAAGGCAGAACAGTCCAAGACAAGCCAGGGTGCCATGTCACATAGGTATACCACAGCTGGATGCAGTTGGACTCAGGCCATGGCCATTCCCCCCCCCCCCAAGCTGAATATGTGTTCCAGCCTGCTCCTCATTCTCAAACGAGTTACACTGTAGTTAAAATCATGATGGAAATGAAAAAGGGAAATGGCCAGATACCTTTTAAACAAAATAAAGCACCATAAAGAAAAGGGGGTGGATAATCATCACTGAGCTTTTTAGTTTTTAAAACAACAAGTACTCGATTCAGTATCTAGAAAAGAAAAATGGCAAGTAACCAGTGTCAACTCAGAATGTTTCTCCTCAATTAAAAACAAAACAAAAACAATTTCCTAAGTCTCTTCAAGGAATTTTGTTGGATAGTCTATCTGGAGTATGCCCTTAGAAACCAAAGCAGGGCTGGCCAGATGGCTCAGTGTTTATATGTATCAGCTGCTTTTTCAGAGGACTCTGGTTCAATCCCCAGAACCAGAATGGTTGCACACCACCATCTGTAACTTTAGTTCCATGAGACCTCAAACTCTCTTCTGGTCTCAGTGGACACTAGGAATATATGTGATGTACAGACAAATGTTCTGACAAAATGCCTATAATAAAATTGCAAAAATAAAAAGAAATTAGAATTCGGAGGGTGTTTTGATTGGTACAATGGGTCTACTCCTGGTGTACAATGGATGGAGATATAGAATTATGGGCTTACTGCTATGTGTTGAGTGGTATCACATGAGGAAATATCTCAGGACTCATTGAACATTTATATATGTGAAAAAACAATCTCTTTAGACATGCCAGCCTTAGCTATACACTGTGATGTAGGCTGAAATCCCAATAAATAATGGGGTGGATAAGGCAGGGGGATCTCAAATTCAAGCACTTTAGGCAAAACCAATCTAGGCTACACAGTAAAGGAGGTGTTACCTACAAACCCAACAATGAGTTAAAAAAATGACTCACCAGCTGTCTAAGCCTAAAAATGAACTCCACTTTACAAACAAGCACAAAGTAACTTCTTATACTTACTAGTGGTGGTTTTACATGCTTTGAGAAAATGTATCTTTTCTTTTATTTGACACTTTGTCAAGAACCATGCATTATTGCATAAAAAGAACATAAAATTAACAACTGAATGGCCATACAACACAGCTGCACCGGTGACACTCAAGGTGACCACACAGATGAACAATTTCTGTTTCCCAGGAAAGTTATGCTCAGTCATCTACACATTTCAATACTAGTCTACTAGTCATTGCTTTAAATTCATTTTACAATGTGCTTTTACGTTTTTATTAGAACAGTACATTGAGTTAAAGTAGATCTATGGGTAGTTTATATTATTCATAAAATTCAATTTACTGTCATATAGACTATATTATAAAAATCTCTGCTATAAATGGCAGCCTTTGCATCTTATAAAACAATGGACCAGAGCCCTAGGACGCTGTTACCTCCCTGTAGTCTCTGAATTTTCAGTAAAGAGTTGCATAGAAATACAGGTTGTAGGGCTTCACCCAGGTCTTTGGAATGACAGTCTCTTAGATGACATTCCAGTGATCTGTGACTTTAATAAGCCTTCCACGTAAGCTTATATTGCTCTTCTGCATCCAAGGATTTGGAGATTATTGCTCTGGGTAGGACAGGGATGAGTAATGCATTGTCTTCAAAGAACCTCTATTTTAAGAGAAGATAAAAAAGATATCTTCCTACTTGAGTTACATGAGTAAGAAAATCCTGAGGATCAGGGTGACCAAGAGCACAACAGAAATTTGGCAATAATCGAATTCCAGAGACTGATAATACCAAGCATGACATGACTTCTCAACAGCCAAAAGCTAGCTTCTGAGACAAGTTTAAACTCCACAACTCTGACTACAATGAGCAGGACTCATACTGCTAAGACTCAGTTCAGTCCTGAAAATATAGGCAGAGCTGGTAAGCTGCTCCAGGACACGTCATTCTCAGCTTTTGAACAGGGACCGCACGGCTGTAGGCTGTCACATGCCTTCTGGTTTTCTTTAGACAAAGTCTCCTTCAGATAAATTAGTGCCCGAAGCTCTAGGAAGTCTGTTTCTTAGTGACCTGAAGAATCTCTGAGTATGACAGGCCTGCATGGCTACATGCCCACAGCACTTGCTGTGCCTGTGGCCTCTCCACTTTGGAAATGTGTTCACAACCAGCTGCACTAGCCTCACTTGCCTATTAACTTTTAACAGCCCTAGTTAAATATTAAGAGATAGTTGATGACCCAGTTCATGGCCAACAAGGAAAGCTTAAACAAATCAATATGACAAACTGGACAGCTCTCAAGTAAACAAGCTGGAATTACAATGACATCTTAATGAAAAAAAAATGTAAGCAGATAAATGAGTGGTTCTAGGGTAAACCTCACCTTCCAGAGGATGGTAAAGAAATTGTCAATGCAAGAAGGGAAGAGAGGAGAGAAGAAAGAAGAGAGAAACTGTCTGTTTCTAGGGCTCACTTCTGCATTTGCTCTGATAGATTGTGTATGTGCACAGGTATACTCATACATAGGCATTTGTATATTATAATCTCAGCACAGTGTATTGGAGATAGTATCCTAAATTTCGGTGAGTTGGAAAAATTTATGAAGCTATTCCCTTCTGGTCTCTACACAGGCATGTCTACTTGAGTTTCCTCTCTTGGTATTAGAAACTACAAGATATTTATTCCTCATACTGAGCTGCTTTCTGTGGTGCTCATCAAAACTTACCAAGTCTCAGCAAGTATATCTATGGCATGTTCTAGTGTAGAGGTTCTCAACCTGGAGGTCGTGACCCCTTTGGGGGTTGCTTAGCAGATATTTACATTACAATTCATTACAGTAGCAAAATTACAGCTATGAAATAGCAACAAAATAATTTTATGGTTGGGGGTTACCACAACATGAGGAACTGTATTAAAGGCTTCCAATAGTGGGAAGGCTGAGAACCACTGTTCTAGTGTTTTCCAAAGTCATTATTTGAAAAGGCAATGGCTCTGCACCTCTACAATCTATTTTTATGACATTTAGCCAATCACTAGTCATATAAGGTGTTGTAATAGGAGCGGCAGGGCTGTGTCCCCAGCACCCTGGCCGCCTGCTAGCTTATGCCCCAAAATAATTACACGGACACTGTATTCTTTTAAACACTGCTTGGCCCATTAACTCTAGCCCTTACAAGCTAGATCTCATATCCCGATCAACTCATCTCTAATAATCTGTTTAGCATCAGTCTTACCGGGAAGATTCTAGCCTACATCCATGCTGGGTCGGAGTTCATTGCATCTGCCTCAGAGAGCAGAGCTCTCAGGTCCGCCCGGGAGAGGGGAGCATGGTATCTCTCTGAGCTCACTTCCTCTTCCTCCCAGCATTCTGTTCTGTTTACTTCTCCCACCTATGTTTTAACCTATCAGGGCCAAGCAGTTTCTTTATTGCTTAACCAATGAAATCAACAGATTGATATATGACACTCCCACATCAATAAGGTAGGAAGAAAGGGATAGATGGACGAGGGAGGGGGAGGGGAAGAGAGAGAGAGAAGAAGGAGAAGGCAAAAAGAAGAAGAGGAGGAGGAGGAAGAGGAGGAGGAAGGAGAAGGAGGAGGAGGAGGAGAAGAAGAAGAACAAGAACAACAAGAAGAAGAACAAGAACAACAAGAAGAAGAACAAGAACAACAAGAAGAAGAACAAGAAGAAGAAGAAAGAACAAGGAGAAGAAGAACAAGAAGAAGAGGAGGAGAAGGAGAGGCTTTCTTTTCCTAGGTCTCACTTTGAAAGATGGTGAATCACCAGTTCCATGAAGTGCTGTGCAAAGTCACCTGGATTAAAGTGTAAGCACTCCACTGTAGTATGACAGGGAAGATTCATGTCAATTTTAACACCTTTTGTGTGCTCTCCACTGCTCAAAGAGGCATTTAAAAACAGATGTTCTCTCTTGCACATCAGCCATCCATCCCCCAAGGGAGTAACCCAAACTTACACTCTATTACACTATAGATTCCCAGGCAAATAAGCCTTCATGGCTCTGTTAGACCTCACCTTGCAAAAGATATTAAGGAGATCAATGGAAGCATCTCTATGTAGCAAACAGAAAAGGGGGGAAGAAAAGAGAGAAGAAAGAAGAGAGAGAGCAAGATAGGGGAAGAAGAAGAGGAAGGAGGATGGATAAGGATAAAGGGAGAAAGAGGGAGGAACGGTGGGACTTTTGTTCCTAGATTCTGCTCCCACAGTCACTCTGAGGAATTGTGTGTGTGCGCACTTGGGTGCACATGTGTATCCATAAATGTGATTGTCACAACTCCTGAAATATATAGATAGATATTACCACATGGTGTACAAAGTAAATATATTGAGCCCATTTTACAGCTCACTGTTCTGTAGACTCACAGTTCCAAACTATAACACCATTCTTAATGTCTATTATAAGTGGTTTCTATTCACAAATTTATTAACATTTTAAAATAGGATTGCTAGTTGTTTTATATTGCTATGACAAAGCATGTAGGTAAGTTTATATAGAAAACGGGTGATTTTTGACTCATTTCCAGGATCTGAACATCTCTCTTTGCATGGCCACTTCTGTTTGATGTCTGGTGAGATCCTCCTTTATTGTGCCATGATATACCAGAGGACAGAAAAGGACAACAGCTACATGTTCAAGTGGTCACAAAGCAAGACCGCAAGACCAGAAACCATATTTGGGGATACATTCTTGTGGGAATAAGCCAGGTTTTCACAACTGCATTAACTCCTTCAAAGGGCAATATCCACCAAGACTGAACCACTTTCCATCCTAAAGGTGGCAGCACCTAGAGGCTCCACCACTTGTTAACATCACCATGCTGGAGAGCAGTCCCCGAGCACAGCAGCCCTGGAGACTTTCTCTAAGCCATAGAATCAGAGTCCACGGATGTCTCTTGCTCAGGAAACTGAATGTAACACTTAGCGTCTGCATCCCTGTGGGCTTATACAGATGCAGCGTCTTTGGCCTTTACCTTGGGCATCTTCAGCCACACTTTGCATATTACATGATTCCACCCCACTCATACAGCACAATCTGAGACAAAGAAGGCTTTATCCTGGCATGAGTATTATTTTTATAGAAACTTAGACTAATCAATAAAATCAAACAATATAGGCAAGAAAGAACATGTGTGTATACCTAAATTTTTAAATTATATTTAATAGCAATTGACAAATAAATTATAAATGAGTATCAGGAACAATACAAGGAAAGAATATATCAAAAATATGTGGTTTAGGTGAAAGAGTTATCTTTCTCTCCTATGGATAGACCCACTGAAAACCATAAAATGTCTGAAGAAACAGTTGGTAACATCTTTGAACCACGACACGAGAGGGTAGTGATTCTGGTGGGGAAGAAAATAAGGGAGTCGAGCCTTTTAAGTACCCCAGGTGAATGTTCTGAGATAATTCACTGAGATAATTCTGAGATAATACAGGTCGTAGTGCAGCAAAGAGTAAATACATTCCTGGGAAGAAACCACCTGCTTCTCTATGAAGACAGAGCTGAGAGTTTGTGGGAAACAATGGAGGTGGAGGTGAAGAGGAGTGGAAGAAACCAAGACGAGCTTAGAGGTCTGCGGAGGTCGCCATTGTGTATCTATCTGATCTACTGTGTGAGTTAGAAAGCCACTCCAGGTTGAAGAGAGAATAAACCCGGAAGTTGAAGAGAGAATAAACCCGGAAGAAGGTTTTTCTGTCTTACTGGTGTCAGAAGATTCTTGGAAAGTAGACCTGTTTCTGTTGCTGCCAGCCAACCAGGAGAGCTTCACTACTCATGAAGCACTGTGCGGGGTACCTGGAGACATCCTGGCTCTGTAGTAAGGATCGTTTGCCCAGGTTGAACATGCTCGAATCCTGTCTAATGCTTAGGGGGAGTAAGATGTTTCCAAGCAATCGTTTCGCACTTCTAGGGAAACTTTCAACAATACACAGACCCCAAGGCTAGAAAGCACCCCGAAGAAGAAGCTCACAGGTCTGATGCTCAGTGAGGGCAACCACAGTCTACAAGATTAACAGTTCATTTTATAGAAAGAAACAGACCTGGCGCTCCAAAGCAGCGTGAATTGCTGTAAATACTACAGCCTTCAGACCGCTGTCGCATTAAACCTTGAGTGAGTAAATTATAATGTTCAGGGTTTTTTAACTTGATAATATCATCTACAAATATGATGAATTTTGGTCATTTGAATCCCTCTTGCTCTAGCTCATCCTAAGGGATGACCTCTCCCAATGACACCTTTCTCCTTCCCAAAAATCCCTCTTCCTACTTAGACAACTCCTTCTCGTTCCCCTTTTCCATCTTCTCCTCTTCCTCCTTCTCATTACATTATTGTTAGTGACACACTAATTCAATTATGGTCGTTTGCATGAGCATGGCCGCAGGGTTATTTACTGGAGCATGAACATGCTTAGTGTCTACATCACAGAAGAAATGGCACTTTCTTCTCTCAGAGACCATGAATTGCCTCTAATCCCTCAAGAAGCCATGAGGCCTCATGAGGCCCTTCCCTGGAGTGCTGCCAGGCCCGGTCTTCTGCAGGTCTGCAGGTAATCACAGTTGCTGTGAGTGCAACCGTTCTTGATGGCAACTGCCATGTCCTGTCCCGAGGACAGTGGATCACAGCCTCCTCCCTGCCCTATGGCTCTCACATGCTTGGCACTCCCTGAACCTCAGAGAGTGAAGTAAAGTTTTTTTTTAAAGATGGAAAGAATGCTTTTAGGAGAAACATCACCATCTGGTGGTATATCCAGGTATTGCCAGTAAAAATACATGGAAGTAAGATTTTGTTTTTCTGCCTTTGGAGTTCACAAGTAGTTGAGTTGCTAAAAGCAACTACTTGCGCAAATAAACACTTGAAAATTGTGTAGGATGTGTACATATGTTGCACGTCACAATTTGTTTAACTTATATATGCTGTAATATATACACATATATGCACATGTATATTCAGAATTATATATATAAGTATATATTGATGATACTAACTTATGAAATGGTTACTGTGATAATTAAATGCCATTCATTATTTAGTGAGAAGTTTTTTTTTCCTATTTGCAAAAGTAATATTTTAAAAATCTTTTTACATGCTATAACCACCCTCAGTTTACTTGGCATTTTATTCTTCACTCGCATGATTCCTATCTAGTATCATATATTCATTTATACATTTGTTGCATCTATTAAGAAGCAAGGTCTCTGGGTTTCTTTTCAGACAACTGTTCAATACATAAAATAACCTCTGGCATACAGAAATCATTCAGTAAACAAAATTTAAATACTTATTTTAAAACTACTGGCTTTAATCAAATGGCTTTACTGAGTCCTGATGTTTTAGTGATAAAAAGATACAATTAAGATGCAAGTAAAACACACCCCTGTATATCTCTTGTGTCACTATGGGTGCACAATAATCCCAAGCCCACTATATATGGGGTTTGCATAGATCAGGAGTCTATTTTGATGGCTAAATTTCCTTTTTAGTTAGGCAACTATACATTCAAACACCAGATAGACAACATATTTTAATAGTCAGAAGCTGAGCTCCTGGGATCACATCTGCATGCTGCTTCTTACTTGCTGTGTACATACACATGGGCACATGCAACATTGTAATAGAGCAACCAGAGTAGAACTGTTGTGTTCTTTCTATGTGCTATACATACCTGTAATATCAATCTATCAATAGCAGAAACTATTCCAGGTGTTTTTATGGGTGATTTTTTCAACATACTATTTTTATTGGTAATTTGGAAGTTTCACATAATGCACCCTTATCCTGCCAGGTCCGTCCCCCCAACCCATATGCCCCCATCAAAAGAAGAAAAGTAAAAATAAAGAAGTCCAATTTGTGTTGCCCATATACTCACTGGAGCATGGTCATGGGTAAAATTTTAAACAAGGAGTTATCTGATGCTTTGGTGAATAGAAGATTTAGCCTCAAGGGGGAATTGAGCTTTTGTAAAGATTAACAAATGCAGGAATAACATTCTGAGGATCGAATTTCATTCAATCATGTGTGTGTGTGTGTGTGTGTGTGTGTGTGTGTGTGTGTGTTTATGTGTATGAGTGCACTTACCTGGTGCAGAGAGCTGGCATTTATGTGAACAAGTACACTTGGTTTTGTGTGTGTCAGCTGAAAATTTAAATTAGAGAAGGAAAATCCAAATCACTTCTCAAATCCAAGCATATTATTATTTTTCTACAAAATCCCAAGGAAAGACTCCAACCCTTTCCAACTCTAATTCAGTGATAATTTTGAAATATGATGACCAGTGGAGCTCTAAAACATGCCAGTGTGCATGTGTGTGCTTAGGTGTGACCAGACAGATCAAGCAATAGATCAAGCAGAAGGTAGATTTGCATATGCACAAAGAAATTTGTAACACATTTACTTGTGTTCTGTCTGTGGCGATGGTTGCCAGTATCTGTCGCTGAAAAGTTATTGTCTCCTGGTAGGTTTGAAACCTAGCAGAACAGACACACCATGCATAAAAATACACCCACTCTGCTATCTGGGGATCCTAATACTCAGTGAGGGGACTGTATATAGCTAACCATCATTCATTCACTTCTCCTTACCTTCTGTGCCCATATACATCTTCTAAACCATACCAACCATGAAACACCTCTACTACTCACCACTGAGAATGTACTGGTGCCTTCCCCCAAGAAGGAGGTGAAGTCTTTGAATGAGAATGTTTATCTCTTACCATTGATATTCCATAACTTAAATAGTATGATAGAAAGTAAACAGTACTTAAGTGCTGTGACATGAATCTGTATATATTCAACTGCATGAGAAAATAAGAGGTGCTTGAAAGTCACAGGATTGTTTTCTTCTATAACACAATCATAAGGAAGAAATACCCAAGGATAAAGTCACCCAGCTGGAGGTGGTGTTTAGAACTCCCTTCCTCCCCTATGCATTCTATGCATTCTCTTTGCCTTTAACAAGCACCTTAGCTGCTGATGTTTTTACCTGATTGGATGGCTCAGTTCTTCATTCCTGAAGGGTCTCGATTGAGCTGTTGGCATTTTCCACTGCCTTTAATCATAGGGTATGGTTATAGAAAGATAGCCTCAGGGACATGCTACTCTACTGCTGTTGTACAGTCCAGTCCAATCACACCCCTGGTAGTCAACATGAGCCACCCTAGTCATCACCATAATGTACTTCTTTGCTGGTTGACTCACAGACAGGAGCATTCCAAAGTGTCCATGCAATGCTCATATTTTCCAGTTCAATGGAATTGTTTCTGCATTTGTTGGTAGAAGTGTTCCTCCTTTCTGTGGACCTAGTCTAGCTGAGCATAAGGCCAAAGGAAAAGGAAACACAAATTTCTCAAGTGTATGCCTAGAGAACAATCGGAAGTGGGGCCATCCTTGCCCTTTGGTGCCCGATTCCTGGAATCCTAAAAATGAGAGGACAAGCACTGTGTCTTCGATGCTAAGTCTGAATATCCACAACTTTTTGGAGAACGTTTCCTCCATCTGGTGAGATGTCACTATCTCATCAATACTTGAGGAGTCTCAAAAAGTCATTATACCCCTCTAAAGAGTAGGGGGTTTCAAGATGCTGTAGAGTGCAGTAAAATCACCGGGCTTTTCAACACTCCTGTTGTGGTAAAGCCTTCCCACTCAGAAGCAATGCTGTGCGGAGCAGAATGGTAGTGGTTATGGAGTCAGGGCATTATAGTTGTGCCAAAGCTTTATTTATAGGAGAAATTAATCTCTATTAATATGAAGTGTTTATTCTAGAAGGATCAAAGCACTCCCCTCTGTGGTGCAATGAGCCCCAATGTCATCAGCATGTCACTGTGTAGATAGCTAGTCACCCCAGATGATGCTGCTATGTCAGGGGTCCAGCACTGATCTTTGCTGAGGGCAGATTGGACACTCAGAAGTTGTCATGCTGGTGCCCAAACCTCATCCAAAATCTACAACCCTGAGTCCATGGCCAGTTTACTCCAAACCCCCGAATAATGACAGGAGTGTAGGGACAACAAGTGACAAGCATCCACAGAACAAGCACTTAGCTCCATCCAAAGTACTGTACCAAACGCCCCAATCTGGAAAGCTGGCATTCTGAAATATCAGAATCTCTAAACTCTAAAATCCTACAAATATAAATCCTGAACATTCATGACACAAACTGTTAAAATCATAGGCATTAAGAAACCCCAAATCCAAGTCCCTAATTGAAGTTCATATTTTCAAAAGTTACACTGGGTCAACCAGATGTCTCAGGGGGTGACAGCCCTTCTAAGTCAGCCTGTCAACCTGAGCTCAGTCCCTAGAACCCACAGTGAGCCAGGTGTGAGCTCTCATCTGTAGTCTCAACACTTCTACAGTGAGAAGGGGGTGGGGATGCAATCCCCAGAGGCCTGCAGCTCAGCTAGCCTGTCCTGCTATCCAAACAATGCCATGACAGGAAACCAAAAAGAATCTTTCTCAAGCAAAGGGGAAGGAGAAGTCTGACAGTGAAGGTTGTACTCTGAGCTCTCTGTGCACGCTGTGTCTCATGTGTCCTCGTGTTCACATCACAACTGCACACAGACACTCTCATCATACACACCAAACACACACAAACACACACGCAACTTTAAAATGGAAATGAGTCATGTAAGAAGGGTAAAAAGTCATACCCACAATTTGATGCAGCAAATGTGAAAACTTCACCTAATTTGTATTCCTCAAGCTGAGGAATAATTTTTCAGAAAATATTATTATGGATAGATGTGGCATTTTTCTTAAAGTTATTGAATAGGTAGAAATAATTATGTGCACAGTAGGATAATAAAGTTTTTTTTTCAATCACCAGCATTGTTTCTGCCAATTTGTGAACTTTCCCTGACTGCATGTATGGCTTTCCATCTGCCTCAAGTAGCATGAAAACATGGCACAGGTGGCACCAGTTCATAGGGGATGCTCATGACTATGGGCATCAAATCACGTGTGTTTTAAGAAGAGCAAGCCCCACAGTACAAGGTGGATGCCAGTCTATTCTTCAAGTGCTCTGCTTTTGGAATTGTGTTCCAATGTGCACAGAAAAGGATACCCAGTGCATTCAGTTCCTAAAAGTCTAGCCTGCTGAAGTGTCATCCTTTGTAAGCCTCCTTTGAACATAGACACATTCACATTTTGTGACCGCTCAAAGAAATCCATTGACTTGAGATGAATAAGATCTATTAGACCAATTTCTCTTGTTACTGGCTTTCAAATTTTCCTTCCATTCTGTGATCATGTTGTGTAGAGAGCTGCGTGAAGCCACACCTGCACCTGATGGCGAATCAACTCCTATGGCTAAGGCCTGACTTACGCTATAATCACGCAATGATTATCAGCTGCTTGCATATGCGTGGACTTATGGGCAGTGCCCACCTGGCAATCCGGGGTTGGCGGCCCGTGCCTTTTTAAGGGCTGGGAGAGGTTTGCCAGAGGGAGAGAGAGAGAGAGAAAGAGAACAAGGTCCTGAATAAACTGCTAGCAAGAAGAGCTCTGGTGTTGCATCTTCCTTGCTGGTCGAGGCAGGCGCAACAATGTTGCTAACCCACAGGTCGCACACAACTTTATTGAGATACACTTACATTACATACCTGATAATTTCTGCTTTCCTGAAAAGTGAACAGCCTGCTAGTTTTGTTTAGAACTTCTGCCCACTGAGGAGGATATTTTTGTCCTCCTACCCTTCCATGACGCATCTAAAAGATATTGTACTGAACAAGCGCCATGTGTGTGTGCACTGGTCTCATGTAGACTCTGGAGACTCTCTGGAGATCAAGCCCACATGCTATAAGGTGAACATTTTTGTCTTAAAACACAATGTATACAATGTTATAATGTTGCATTGTAAAACATAATGCAACAATACTAAGAAATGGGGTTTCAAGGAGGTTAATCCAATAATAGTTGTGCATATTCTGGAGACCCAGAGAACCCTCTAGCTAGTAGAAGCCTCAGAACAAAAAAGACCAATATCACGGCAGCCGTGTGAGACTGAGGGCCATTTGTATTGACTGTTTACACTCCCCCGCCCTGCACTGAGGGCTGGAATAATGCAGGAGACCCTCATCTGAGTATCCAGCTACACCACTGCCTGTGGCAGTGGAGTAAATACAGGCCATGGAAGACTAGAAAGGGGGCTCCATCCAGCAACTGTGGTGAATCCTTCCTTGATGTTGGGTAAGGCTTTTTAGGTACATCAGGTTAGGACAGGAGTGTTCACATCCCTGTAAGTAATCCCTCGCCTACATTGTCTAATGAGATCCAGTAAAGCCATTGGTTCCCCAGCGTGAACCTTTTGAATCATATTTCCCTTTGTTGTTGGGCCCTTGGGAGGAGGGGTAATTATTTTCTCCTTTCTCCCAGGGAAGGGACTTTAGTGGCACTTAGAGTACAAGATTTGACATAACTTTGGATGAGTTTGGGGAGAGCACTGATGTTCATGGCGTTGGGAATGAGACGAGTAGATGAAGGGACAGTCGGTAGAGTGAAGGGACTGTTCTCAAAGGAAATTTTCATGTGGCATTTTGTGAGTTTGGTGTAGCCCTGTAGGGCCTGTGAGGGTTGACCACTGGGTCACGGACAGTGTAGAAACTAGAGAGAAAGAGAAGTAAGGTGCTGCCATCGAGGCAGGAGCTGTTGGTAGTGGAATTCCTAGGATGCACTCTTCTTCCGGTGTTCTGGAGTGGCCTGCTTGAGGGGTAGAGCCTGCTCTAGGAGATGTTTAGAGAGTTCCTGAAGATTTAGAGCAGACATTCCAAGCTCTGGGAATAACACATCAGGGCCAGTGGTTCCAGCAAATAGTTACAGAGGCACTGGTCCAATCTGCTGGGCCTCTTCTCCTGTGGTCCCCTAGCTAAAAAAAAAAAAAAAAAACAGGCCACCACCCTGCCACCCACAACACTGCCCTTATACAATTCATCTTCAAAATCCCAGGCCAATACCAAAATCCCAGCTTCCTCTCCTTTTCTTGATGCAGTTCCTCCCAGCACCTGCATCTTCCTCCAGGCAGTCCCCCTGTCCTCAAAGAGACCTCTTACTGCTTCTGCAGAGAGAGTGAGATCTATAACTTAGGTCCAATGAATGCCAGGAGTTGGAAGACAGTTGAGGAGGGACAGGCTACTGAGGGAACAGGTAGGAGAGAAGTAATGTTGGATGCCCTGTGAACGGGGACTTATAGAACCGTGTTCACCAGAGATTTAGGGAAGAATTAGGTTCCGTGAGGCCCTGAGACCGGCATGCAGCTTCAGGAGCTTTACTGGGCCCTTTGGTGGAGCTGAATCTTTAATGAAGTAGGAGAAGCGTTGGGGGATGTAAATGACTTAGACCAGCATGTGAAGAGTGTCTGTAAAGTGGAATAACAACCCCACTGGGGGAGAAGAGACACAGAGCAGTCCAAGAGGTCTCTCTGGTTACTCAATGCACCACCATTGCCTGTAACTTAATTTCTCACAAGGCACCCTCATTCACATTCAGAATCAGTATTTATTGTAGTGATATTTCATTTGTATTTTAATAAATAATTTTTGCCTGAAAACCAGTACGCAAAACAGTTACAGTAATCAGCCATACAGGCCAGGCAGTGATAGCACACACCAATAATCCGAATAGCACACTAGTTTGCCATAGAGGTCAGGCAATGGTGGTGCATGCCTTTAACCCCAGCACTAAAGAGGAATATAAGGAGGAATGAGTCAGGAACTCACTCTCTTTCAGTCTGAAGACTCCATAGAGGTAAGAGCTCTTGGAGCTCTCTAGCAGTTGGCCGCTTTGCTTTTCTGATCTTCAGGTTGAAGCCCAATATCTGTCTCTGGGTTTTTATTATTCAGGCTAAAATTAATTTTCGAGCTGTCTTTTCTGCCCACCTTTTTTAGACCTGAAAATCACCTGGAGAGTTGTTTCATTTTTCTAAGTGTTAATGGAAGTTTCAATGCTTCATTGCAGGTAACTGTGGTGGTTTGAAAGAAAATGGCCCCTGTAAGGAGTGGCGCTATTAGGAGGTGGGGCTTCATTAAAGTAGATATGACCTTGTTGAAGGAAGTATGCCACTGTGTAGGTTGGCTTTATGGTCTCCCAAGCACAAGGTACACCCAGTGACACAGTTCATTTCCTGTTTCTTGAAAATCAAGATGTAGAACACTCAGTTCTTTATCCAGCTCCATGT
Organism: Microtus ochrogaster; assembly: GCF_000317375.1. Taxonomy (NCBI): domain Eukaryota; kingdom Metazoa; phylum Chordata; class Mammalia; order Rodentia; family Cricetidae; genus Microtus; species Microtus ochrogaster. The sequence continues at coordinate 13,706,227 of NW_004949101.1, read as the reverse complement.
CTGCCTGCATGCCATCATGTACCACCATAATGATAATAGACTAAAGCTCTGAGCTGTAAGCCACCCCAATTGAATGTTCCCATTACAATAGTTGCTGTGGTAATGGTGTTCCTTCACAGCACTAGAAACCCCAACTAAGACAGAAGTTGGTACCAGGAACTGGATTATTGTGATAGGCCTGGCCAGGCTTTTGTTTGGAGAAATTTGGGTACTGTGGGTTAGGAAAACAGTGGAATTCTTTAAGCTTGGCTTAGTGGGCCATACTAGTTGAAAGGAGCTAAGGCCTATGTTGAAGGAGATAAATAGATTAAGAAAAGGAATAAAGGGCGTGGTGACCTCAGGGCAAGATCCCACCTAGCTAAGTTTCCTTTTTTAAAGGATTTTATTCATTTATTATGTATATAACATTCTTCCTCTATGTATGCCCACATGCCAGAAGAGGGCACCAGATCTCATTACAGATGGTTGTGAGCCACCATGTGGTTGCTGGGAATTGAACTCAGGACCTCTGGAAGAGCAGCCAGTGCTCTTAACCTCTGAGTCATCTCTCCAGCTAAGTTTCTAATTTGTGAAAAATAATTGAAGGCCTGGTGGCTCACATCTTTAATCTCAGCACTTAATAGACAGAGGCAAGCAGATCTCTGTCTGAAGCCAGCCTGGTATACAGATTCACTTTCAAGACAGACAGTCACCCTTAGCCAGTGAAGGAAACCATTGAAAACGGAAAATTGGTGACGATGTAATTGAAAAGGGGAGCCATGTTCCAGATCCAGCAAGTAGCACAACATGGCAGCTCTGGCCAATGTGACTCTTGACTTTAGAGTCAATGATAAAAGAAAGGGGTTAGGTAATCTTCTAAAACTAAGGAGAGTCACTAAGGCCAAACATGTGTCAGGGGAGTTCCTGGATGGAGGCCTAGAAAGGACACTGTGTGAAGCTGTGAAGGAGAGACCTGCATTTCCTCGGAGATCCCAGGATGTTGGAGATGCCAGAGTCATGGGTTACCTGCCAAGGAAAGCTGCTAACAGGGAATGGAACCTGCCCAAGAAAAAAGAAGTGTTTCACTCAACAAAGCTGAAAGTACTTGGAGATCTAAAGAGTGCTTTGACATCAGACTTGAAGATCCAGAGTTTGGAGTGGGTCCAACTGATTTTGGTCATGTTTCGATTGAGCATTTCCTTACTATGTTCCCTTCCCTACACTTTGGAACAGAAATGCATGTTCTGTGCAACTATAATGTTGGAACTATATGATTTACTTTTTTATTTTGATTTTATAGAGGATTACAGTTAAGAGATTGTATAAATTTCAGAAGAGACTTTGAACTTTAGACTTTTAAATATTGTTGTGATTATGACAGACTATGGGGACTTTTGAAATTGAACTACTAAATACATTTTTGTATTATGATACAGTTACAAGCCTTTGGAGGTCAGGGAGTGGATTGTGGTGGTTTGAAAGAAAATGGCCCCTTCTATATAGTACCAAGAAATTGGCACCATTAGGAGGCTTAGTTTTGTTGGAGTAGGTGTGACCTTGTTGGAGGTAGTGTGGCACTGTGGGGGTGGGCTTTGAGGTCTCCTATGCTCATTCTATATCCAGTGACATAGTTCATTTTATTGTCTGTGCATCAAGATAGAAAACTCTCAGTTCCTTCATCACCATGTCTGCCTGCCTGTTGTCACATCCTGCCATGATGATAATGGACTGAACCTCTGAAACTGTAAGTCACCCCAATTAAATGCTTTCCTTATAAGAGTTGCCATTGGTCATGGTGTCTTCACAACAATAGAAACCCCACAGTAGTCACTATTTTCCATTTCAGGGGTTTAGAGGGGATTTACTTCCTATGTCACACTACCCTAGCCAGTTTCACAGACACGGGCCATGCATTCCACCCACCCTAAACTCCTCTTTATTTTCCCTGTGTAATACTTGTTCATGGCATGATAACGCTGGCCCACAGTGTTTCCTTTATCTGTAAACTCTACCTCCAGGTTTCCAAATAATTGTCTCCTCAGATATTCACAAATCCCATATGATATCAACATCTAAAATAGTGCATATTGTGTGGTAAGTGTAAAAATATAGTTTGATGAGAACCAAACAGAAGACAGAAGGTGAAGTAATGAATATAAATTTTTTCTTTAGCAATTCTACAGCAATGGTGCCATCAACAAGAAATGTGTAACAGGAACTCAAATCGGGACATCTTGATAGAAAAAGTCAAGAAACATGCACCTGTTTGAATCTGAATCTGAAAACAGAACACATTGTTGTAGAAAGCTTCAAGGTAGAATCATTGAGGAGGAAATAAAAGGCCTGAAAATTCAAACCCAAATAAATCATCATTTGCAAATATGGTTGCTTCTAGATTTTGTTGGGTTCAGTTTGAAAAAGTCATAGATACATCATTTTTTTTGTTCACTTTTAATTGAGATTCCACATTGACTACATTGTCAAAGTCCCAGTGAATTTAGGTCAAAGGTCAAATAATTTTGGGTAAGTTAAAAGAGTACACTGTTATAATTAAGGGAGGTTAATATGGGAAATATTTTGTCATAAATGAGGATCATCATACTAGTCAAACTTACAGAAAAGCACTAAAAAATGACTAGCAAATCATGTATCTGAAAGTCTACAAATTGCATTGCCTGGAGTTGAATTTATTTTATATTTCATGAAGATGTCTTTTGAGTTGTGAATTTCCTTTCGTGGCATATATACCTTTTAATCCAACACTATGTCTAATGTTCAACTATCCACCAACTTTATTATACTCTTCTAGGACATTACAGAAATACCCATTTTATGTAGTAGTTGTATCAGCTTATATTCCATCTTTTTGGTAGGATTTTACTAATATTTCAAGTAAAGAAACTGACTTCCTTAGGTCAACCAAACATCAGATTTTCAGAGACAACTATAAATACTGCATTTATTTTTATTGCTATGGCCAATGAAAAAGTCTGGTGTTACGGGACTACCTAGATCATAGATTCTAACATAAAAAAGACATCTGGAAATCAATGGGGGCACACTGAAGAAGAACAAGAAAATAAGCCCAATCAAGAGCAATGTGCGTTCCCAGAAGCGAAATTGTACAGGAATAGGTACCTCCATGGAGCCACATATGGGAATCAGGAATCAAGGCAGGAGGTGCCTCTGATGAAAAGGACGTGGGAGTCTTCAGTTCTCTAACAACTGTGAGAAGATGTCATAAAGATGGTTTTAGAGTAAGGAGAACCATTCCATTCCCAATCTCCCCTGAAGCCACAAAGGACAGTCATTTGACTCAAATATCAAAGCCTACACAATTCTCTAGAATTCCAGGGAGGGACTTTGCTAAACAAGGACCAAGGGAATAAGGATAACTTTGTAATATCTGGAACAAATATTGGAAGCTACCTTACTCCATCACATAAGAATCACAAAACTATTAATGATATGCTTATTTGAATGCATTTCTAGTATATAAGATTTCCCACATGGCATCAATTAGCCGACTGGTATAGTAAACCTAATAGCTTTCTACAAAGAATGGTTTTCTTCCATTATAGCATAATAAGAGAAACAACTTAAAATACATGGTTCTTTCTTTTTTGTTACCTGTGCTTTTGGAGTCATGTAAAATATTGAGGGGATATAGGTGACATAAAGAGGGACTTGGGGGAGACTCAGAGAAGTCTTCAACTGGGGAGGGAAAAGAGATGTCACGAAGAGAGGAAATGAGGATAAAACAGCACTAGCCATGTTTGAAACAGCTTTAAATAGACCATCTTATTTTACAGTTAGCTAAAATTACATAACACACACATCAGAAATGAAATTATGCTACATAGGTTGCCAATGCTCCCTGCAAGAATCATACACACATAGGAAGCGATCTCCTGTAACCCCAACAGCACAGACTTTAAGGGCAACATTGAATAAATGGGACCTACTAAAACTGAGAAGCTTCTG
>NW_004949101.1:13684209-13700459 GCF_000317375.1 Microtus ochrogaster | reverse complement strand
AAAAAAAAAAAAAAAAGAATCATACACACACACACACACACACACAACCTCAATGCCAGGAATGAGTAGTCTCTTTTTGAGTTGTTGGTTAGGGAAGTCCAAGAGATACCCAAAACAATATAGGTTCTTGTTGTTGCCTTTCAGAGTTTGAAGGTAAGTCTCCCTTGGTGAAAACATCACTCATTTCAGATAGAACTCAGAAAATGACCTGAAAGTCTTTTCCCTGAGAGTTAGCTTTCATAGTATCAGAAGGTCCTGTGCAAGCTGCCAAGGGACAGAAGCAATCAGTTCTCATACTCAGTCTTTGAACCACAATAATCACCAGCGTGGCAAGATATCCTTAAAGGTGCAATCATGTCACTGTATCTTGCCCATAACCAACATTTGGCCAATTACACTTAAGGCCTGCTTAACAGGGGGGAAATCAAGTTTGGTACTAGAAACCTAGCCAACTACCCAGTGCTAGTGATGTCATGGGTCTTAGAGAAGAACTTACTATTGTCACTTAGCTAGACCAACATAATTTCTAACTCCATTCTAAAACTTATCCTTATACCCAGAGATGAGTAAACCTCCTAACCCTCACCAAAGATGTTTCTTTTTGCAGTAGTAGGAGATCATTTCAGAAAACCACAACTAGTCAAAATGCAGAAATCAAATGATTATAAGGTATCCAGCCCCAAGAGAAACATCTATAATACCACTCATGCACTGAAGGCTCAGAGAACATTTGGGAAGAGGAGACAAGAAGATAGTAAAAGCTAGAAGGGGTGAGATTGTGTCTCCCGAAAACAACAGGGAGGCTATACTTATGAAACCTCCACAATAGGGCTGCCTAGACAGTTCTAAACAATGACAACAGCAACAGACTTGCTAACATGTGAAGGGGAATCTCACAGGTCCTCAGCTCTAGATAAAGAACAACAAATAAATAATGACTGTTGAGGGAAGAAAACTCGGGAAACTTTCCCAGCGATGAGACCCTGATGAGTTGTCTACTACCAATTAGTCAGACATGAAGTCATATGAATGCAACAACAGCAAACTGAATCAATGGGTAGTATTTACGTACTTATTTGTATCTATATATTGCATATAACAATACATACATATCACATGTAACAGTAATAATGAAAAAGAGACTATGAAATTGAGTGGGAGATTGAGAAGGACAGATGGAGTTGGAGAGGAAAGACATGTGACAGGTTGTGGGGAGGAAAGGGAAGGGAAAAATTATTCATTTTATTTTAATTAATTTTTCAAATGCCCAGAATAATAGTGTTCACCCCGAAGCATTTCCCCTGTAGACTTTTAAAAAGTGGTTTCATAGTTTTAAAATTTTGATTTAAATTTCTGAAAATCCAAGAACATAGAAAAACTAATTAATTTCACGAATTGTCAAAGAAATTCATATGGAAATCATAATACCTCATTCCACTTAGAAATGCTGTTATTTGAAAACAAATATATCACAGGAAGAAGAGGAACATAAATGAATACAGCTATTACATGGAAAACAGAAACACAAAAATGTTCTCCAAAAGTAGAAGCGAAAGAACCATAAGATGCAACAATTCATCCAGTGAATATTTATCCCCAGAAGGGAATTAGTCTATTGCTGCATGCCCCCCTTGTGCACTGTGTAAATTGTAGAGCTAGTCAGAACACTGAATAAGTCTCTGAAAATGTCAGCAGATTAATGGGTGAAGAACAGGAGTAAATACACAACAGAATATCTGCAATCATTTCAGCATGGGAGATGGTGAATATTGGGTGTAGTAGATATGTCTACTCCCCTCACATAGTCCTTGCCCTTTGTACACCCATGAGACAACTACTATGTGGCAATTAGTAATAGAAAAGCATCTGAAAATATTTATTTCTTCACTTAATTCTTCTATGCAGAGAGGCCCTTTGGACACTTTTGTTTAGGATTATAACACTGAACAAGTAGCATGGACACTAACATAGTTTTCTTTTAAGAAAAAGTTAATTTCATGGTACTGTAATATATGCTAGATAGAAAAGGATTTCTTCTGCCAGCTAGTAATTTTTTTCTATTAACACCGAAAATAATGTTTTTCAGATTAAAAGCTTAAAGAATTAGTTCTCTGATACTCTGCTTTCATTATCTTTGAATACCTGCTCCATACAATCTTTTGAAAATTTCAGTCTGTGCTCTCCAACAAGCACAATGACTGAGTAAGTTTCCAAGTCAATACAATAAACCAATGCATTTTCTTTGTGTCCTTTTTTAATTGACTAGTTATCTGCTTGACATTATTGGAGTGTTAAGGTAGAAACTGATTATAAATGTAAATACACATTTTATTTATAACTGCAACTAACACACCACTCTCCCCAGCTGTCTGGCATTCTCTCCTGTTATTTCTATTTGGGCCACTTTGACTTCGGTTATGCTTTGGATCAAGGGACCGTACAGACACAGATGTCTCCATCACTTGCCCTGCATTTTACCCTGTGTCACCATGGTTTAGATGTATTGTGGGACCCACAGGGTACCAGAGTAAAGCGAGAGATCGATGGACATGAACATATTCATTTTAACATTTCTGTTGTGTTTTTCATCATCTTCACTCTAAAGGAATGCTTCATTTTAGTGGGCATGACAAAGATGGAGAGATGTGTGTTCAGTTTGATACAGTCAATCTTTTTATACTGATACTGGTTTGTCATGTAAGTATTATAGAAACATACAGCATCAGTAGGCAGTATTGACATCAATTTCTTTCAGTTTTCATATAAGAAACTCAGTTACCAAGTGGTTAAGTGTCTTTGTTTACACAGTGTTTGCTTGGAAATCACAACCAATGAAAAAATTAGAGATAACATCTAAGACTAATCCACTTATGAAAATAAAAGTGTAATTATGATGATAAATCATTATTATTTTAAATATTCAAGCCTTCTAAAACTACCACAATTAAAGCTTATGAAAATAAGTATAATTTCTTCTTTAACAAAATTAGTAAAAATGATCTGGGAACTATGAGTAAGTGAGGGGACTAGAACAAAATTGCTTAAAAAACGTTTAGTTAGCATTTTTTAGTATCTGTAAAGAAATGAATATTTCTTCTTGGACAAAAGATTCTGTGATTTGTTTTCACTTTGACATTTTTACCTTCTTTCTATCCCTAAAATTGTCCAAAGGCCATGTGATTTTTGAAGAATGTCCTAGTGCCCTCATTTGGCTGCCAATGCCTAATCCCAAACCCAACGTTCTGGGGAAAAGTGTGGTGTTAACCATACCAGGATGTCGCATTTTATGTTTTCATGGTCACAGATTTAAAAATGGGCTGTAAGAAAGGCTCGCATTTAACCACATCCTTAACTTTTCCAGCACTCATCCAAGCAAGCACAAACACTGGGAAATGCCAAGCGCTCAAAATCCACAGCATCATGGAAAAGGTCTACTCTGGGTTGTGAACATATTAACAAATTATGTCCCATTAGGTCAGCACAGAAATTAATGGTGGGATTCTGCTCAAATCCACGTTGTTTCCTGGCCCTTTGTGGGCCACTCAATTAGACACCTCTTCAGGCTTTTGTGCTGAACTGAGCGCAGCTAATTGTTCCGTTTCTGCCTGCAATGACTCATCTCCCAGATGTCCCACAGCTTTCAGCAGCTCTGCCCTACCAATATCTCGGCATATGACAGTGCAGCCATGTGGGACCTGGGCAGGGGAAAGAGACTGGAGGAAACGGAGGAGGGCACCCTTTAGTCCTGCCCTTTGGCATTGTTAATCTTCAGTGAGAAGGACTTATGATTCATTCTCTCGACAGGCCAATCCCCTCACTCTCTCTGGCTCCCCATGAGGAATGATGGATGAATGCTTCCCTTTTTTCTTCTTCCTCCAGGTGCAGCCTTATTCACACTTGAGCCTGAGAGCACAGAATAGAACAGTTTCTACTTGTCCATTGACTCGGCTCTGTTTTCTCTTCTCTTTAATGGTTTTTGTTTGCTCAGATTCTCGAGATAGTCTCAGTCAAATTGAAAGTGTGTGAAACTCAATGACTGTCACATATTCGGTTGGAATTCTGGGGTCAAATATGTGTTCTCTCTCTGTCTCTCTTTCTCTGTCTCTGTCTCTCTCTCGGTGTCTCTGTCTCTATCTCGCTATCTCTCTGTCTCTTTGCCTCTCTCTGTCTCTCTGTCTTTCTGTCTCTCTCTCAGTCTCTCTGTCCCTATCTCTCTGTCTCTTTGCCTCTCTCTGTCTCTCTCTCTGTTGTGTGTGTGTTCTCACAGAAAACAGCTTCAGACTAATTCGATGGCCAAAGAGTCCTTATACCTAAAATTGTTTTCAGTTAATTTGAATGTTTGACCTTGAGTTTTGCAACAGCAGAGACCATTACAGCAAACCACAACCAATCAAAATGCAGTATGGAACCCAGTCTCAATGGATATATCTAAAAAACAATTCCATAACTATTGCTCAGAGGACAGTGAGTCACCTTTTTAATAAAGAAATATTTTGAGAAAGTTGCTTTGAATTCATGTAAATGCCTCAGTAGTCATCAAATTTTCAATTTATCAATTTTTATAATTATGTACATTAGAATATTCTCTTAGGTTTTTATTTGGGCTATAAATACATTTCTATGCTATTGAGTATATTCCAGTACTCAACTGGATCCAGCTTGGGCCAATAGAAGCCTCTCCTAGGATAAAACCGGACTTGCTGAACATAGCGGACAATAAGGACTACAGAGAACTCAAGAACAAGGGCAATGGGTTTTTGATCCACTGCACGTGCTGGCTTTGGGGGGGCCTGGACGGTTTGGATGCTCAACTTACTAAACCTGGATGGAGGTGGGCGGTCCTTGGACTTCCCACAGGTCAGGGAACCCTGATGGCTCTTCAAGCTGATGAGGGAGAGGGACTTAATCGGGGGAGGGGGAGGGAAATGGGAGGCGGTGGCGGGGAGGAGGCAGAAATCCTCAATAAATAAATAAATTAAAAAAAAGAAGCCTCTCCTAGACTGTTCTCCTACTCTCAATCCTCCAACACACTTTGATCTTTCCAGTTTAAATAGTCAATCAATTGAAAATAAGAACTCAAACAAAAATTATATTCTACTAAAAGAAAGCCAAAAAATATTCTTTAATATGTCTCTCCCATCACAATAAGGGAATGATGAGAAGGAAAATTTTCAAATCCAGACAGAAGTGTCTTGTTTTGGGCTCTGTAAATTGAACTGTATCAATATGGAAATTTCTGTCATTAAACATGTAGAATTAGTGAAAACATCCTAATCTTTATGAAGACAACTAAATATGGATATGCTTTAAATAGTTTAATCGATGTTCTAATCATTCAAGTACTAGCTATTTAAATATGATCACTTATAATATGTCATCACTTTTTCATGTAAACAAAGAATTTTTTAGGAAATTCTTTAAAACAGTTAAACACTAAAATCATTTATTATATAAATGAATCAAACTAGATATAAACTTAACATCACTTGCTAAGAAGTGCTGTGGGATAATGCTCTTGTATACTGTAAAGATTCATCACTCATATTGATTTAATAAAATGCTGATTGGCTAGTAGTCAGGCAGGAAGTATAGGTGGGGCAACCAGACTAGGAAAATTTTGGAAAGAGGAAAAGCAGAGTCAGTTACCAGCAAGACTCAGAGGAAGCAAGATGAGCATGCCTTACTGAGAAAAGAAACCAAGTCATGTGGCTAAACACAGGTAAGAATTACTGGTTGATTTAAATTGTAAGAGTTTTCAATAATAAATTCTGAGCTAATGGGTCAAACAGTTTCAAATTAATATAAGCCTCTTTGTATTTCTGTGAGAATGAATAGCTGTGGGACCAGAAGGAACAGAAACTTTTGTCTATGAGGAAGCAGTAGCTCATTGTACTTGGACTAGCAGACACCATAATACCCAATATCACCCATGGCCATTAATTAATTTCTTTGAAATTTTGGGAACATAAGAAGAAAGAAGACATTTGGCAAATTGCTAGACCCACCAGTGAAAACATTTTGAGAACAGTTTCCCATACGTATCTCTGATCATAAATCTTGAAATACCAGAGAGCTGTATGGTACAACAGGAACACTGTGAGTATAGAAATAACTGGAAGAATGACTATTGCTAATTTTTTTCTCTTTGTTCTTTGGAGGCCTGCCACCCAGCTTATTCTTACTTATTAATGCCTGGCCTTAGCTTGGTTTATTTCTCGCCAGTTTTTCTTAACTTAAATTATTCCATCTACTTTTTGTCTCTGGGCTTTTACCTTTCTCTGGCCCACATACCTTTCTTTCCATTGTTTTTGTGTCTGGCTGACTGGCCTCTGGTGTCCCCCTCTCCTTCTTTTCTGGTTCCTAGCACTTCTCGTGAGCCTTGGAATCCCCTCCTGTTTATTCTCTCTGCTTGACAGCACCACCTATTTCTCTCTCCTGCCTAGCAATGGGATTAAGCTCTTAATTACGCCAATCAGGCGTTTTAGGAATGCAAAGTATCACAGCTTCACAAGGTTAAACAAATGCAACATAAAAGAATGTGACACATATTTACATCATAAAAATTCCATAGCAGCTAATATTCCACAATGAACAACAAGTTGCCAGGTTCCCAGGGTCATTTCTCCCTTTGCCAGGAATACTTCGGAGAGAAACAAAGCCGTTGTTTAACCCAGAGTCACCCAAGCCACTGGTAACATTGAGGGTGTTGAACAAAGTATTACAACTCTAATCCTTTGTGAAGGGATGACGGTGGTTGACCTAGAAGCTAACAAAACGTGCCTTATTCCTGCATATTCAACGATATCAGCACATTTTTCTATGATTACTGGATATGTGGAGTCTAGAGTTTGTCTTGGGTCATTACACCAAAGCCAATTCTAATCTGGTGCTTTGGGTCATAGGTTCAGTTTCTTCACTGGGTGTGCTTCCTCTGGTTCAGATGGTCAGCCTTAGTGCAGGATAGAACTCAATAAAAGAAGAGAAATCCTGGGACTCTAACCGTGATGTTTGGCTTTTTGTGCCTCCAGGTTAACTGGACACCAAGCATTGCTACTTTTCACACCAGAAACAGTTTAGCTATCAGGAGTGAATTTACTCTTTGGTCCTAAAGTTTACAATGCCATTAGCAACATTTATGAAGTGTGCAGGAATTCTTTGGGGAAAAAAAGGCGCTGTGCAGCGACACGGGCTCTCGGGTGGGAAGGAAAGCAAAGACAGCTGCGGAGCCTATGTCCGGTTAGCCTTGTCCATTGCTTTTGCGAAGAAGTTACGCATGCTCCAAGAGACCTAGATAGGCTTCAAAGCCCTGAAACGGCCATGAACTGTCGAAACACATTGCTTTGTACTTGCTGTTTCGCGCATCTGGTAGACTGATTGATGCCGGATGGAGTAAAATTAGATCAAATTTGGCTGCAAAGCAGTTTTTTGGTTTTTGTTTTTTATCCTTGCTGTTAATTTCAGGACCAATTGGTGAAACTAATTGTTTCTTGAGATCAGTGGAGTGAGCACTTAGTGCCTCTGAGAAGGATTTTCTCTAAGTGTGCTCAGTTTTCAGCACTTTGATGGCAACTCTTTCACCAAGGGCCAGTGCTCCCTGTATCTTTCTGGAATTTCATCAGATTTGCCTTCTTTGGTCATGTGTCTTAATTCCTTTCCACTTAAGGGTCAATTAAGGCCTATTCTCTTCCAAGAGGTAACAGCTTTTCTGTACAATAAGTCATTTTAGCACAAATGGTTTCAGCTAGCAATGTTTCATTTTCCGGAACCCCCGCACTAGATTGAATGGGAAGCCCCGGAGTGTACAGATGCAATTCTAATCCACACTGGGAGGATATTGACTTTGAGGTTTGGGAAGGCAGGTAAGGAAAATTGAAAATAAAGTTAATTTATTCCTGCCAATCATGTATTCAAGTCCAGCTGAAGCATTGGGAGACAGTGCCAGAGGGAAATGTAATGCATATGTATTTATTTTGCTATTATCGGATAACTTTGATAACCCCTTTCTGATAATACCACACAAGGAACTTTAGTCTTTCACAACATAATTATTAGGGCTTATTATTTCTTCCTCCATTATGTACAAGCTAAGGAAGTACAGTTGTTTCCTGATATCAAAGTTTTCACTACTCCCCAAACATAGTAAAAAGAGAAGAAAACACAGTCAAGCATTTGCATGTAAGAGTTCCCCTTGTTTCCTTGTTTCAGGTTCCCTGAAATAGAACACAGGTGTGTGGTAAACTATATATTTTCTCACCATCAGTGACATCAAACATTTACCCAAGTCAAGCTAGCATCATTGCAATTCTTACACTTTACAACTGTATGGCTTTCGGAGGTTATCAAAATAACTGATGACTCGGGTTTCTTATCAGGAAGATGAAAATAATCACTGTATTTTCTTTTAAAGTTATAATTTGGAATAAACAAGCCATTCTCTTGTGTTGAATATGTATATTGAGTCATGCCTCAGATATATCGAAGGCCACAGCACTCTTCTGTGCATGTCTCTTAAGACTGAACATCAGAGTATTTATGTTCATTATCAGCATACCTACTTGGGGTATTGAAGTTGACATTAGCTTAATTTAAGGAACAAAATCAGTTTTATTTATGAAAATACTTTGGCAGACTCTAGCATCTTTTACCTATTTTAAGTTAGTTATTCATAATTTGGGGCAATATCTTTAAGATGTTGCAACAATAATAAAGTAGACCCACTATCTTTGAGCCTGAACCTTAATCTTTAAGCACTGATTATTTTTTTTCTCGCTCTTACTGTAGAATCTGAACAGTTCTGAGGACTCTTCCCAGCTTAGAGGATGAGTGAAGGGACACAGTGTGGAATGAATTCTTCATATCTAGGAAATAATAACTAAACTCATTGGAAAACCTTCAACATATGTTTTTTCTGGTAGTCTGAATTTAGCAACTTATCAAAATCAGTAACTGCAATAACTGGGAATAATCACATTTCAGATAATATCAATAAATTGTAATGTACCACTTTTCAAAGAAAGAAATAACCATTAAAATGCAAAAGAAGGAAAGCTCCCTTGCTACTTTCTGATAGACACGTTCAACCTGGGATCTCTGGGTATCTGATCAACTTCTGCAGTTGATGTTAGGATATTTTTTCTTACAAATAACAGAAAACTCAATAGTAATTAATTTCATGCATTTTTCTTTATTCCTACTGAGTCCACTTGAGTGCTGCCCATATCTGTATAGAGTAGGATCCTCTACTGAACGGTAGATAGCCTGTCAGAAGTAAAATCCTTGATAAAAATATTGATTCTCTTTCTCTTAGCAGCAACAATTGCCAACAACAACTCAGGTGGGAGCGGAGCTTTGAACCTTCTTCCCCTTTGATGTTTGGATCTTATGCATACTGTGATGACTGGTGTAACTTCATTATGTGTCTGGAAACCATGGTTTTGTTGTAGTCATCCACTAGCTCTGACAATGACAGTCTTTACAATCAACACAGGTACTCACAACTTAATCAACCTGCAGAGCATAAGAGCCCTAAATCAGATACTTACTTCACACCCACTTCCTTCCAAAGCTCCTGGGTCGTCATGGACAATGGGACACAAAGACAGCATATTAATTTTTAAAATATAAGTTTGGTTGTTTTTTGATTTGACTGGAAAAATGGTAGTATAGAGTCAAACAGTGTCTGTGTTATGCCAATTTGTCTACATAGCTCAGACATTATTATCCTTTTTATTTAATTAAGTGTGTTCTGCTTTAAAAATTGTTCATAAAATTATCATCATCAAAGAAAAAAAATTTTGGTGAAAATAATTAAGGACCCGAACTCATAACCTGGTTAAATCCTAATATTACTATTTATTATGCCAACAGGAAGTGGACTGTTTCTCTGGCATGTCTTGAGCTCATTGCGGAAAGTCCTGCTTGTGCTGGTTTGGATATGTTGCTAACATTTATTTGAGGTCCAAAAGATTGGCAGAAGTGTCTGGGAAGTTCTGCAGATGAAGAATAATAATAGGAACCTGGATTAGGCTCTTGTTTTATCATAATATATATGTATATTCAGGTGTACATATGTATTATATGAACATTGCTGATTGGTTTATTTTCTTCAAAAAAGCTTTGTTTACAGTCATGTGAATAATCATGGACTAAGTGGCACATATACCATGTAGTTTCAGTCTAAAAATATAACTAACGTTGTCCATCCTATAAAAGAAATATTTTTTCAATAAAAATAAGATTAGGGTTCCAGATAAGGTAGAATATTGGCCCCAGCACAGGGCTCTGGGTTTCCTCTTTAGTATTTTACACGAATGGATACAAAAATAAACAAAGTCAAGATGCTTCCAAATAAGGAACAAGTCCTACCTTGGATGTCACCCCCATTTTCGAGGCTTCCTTCATTCCTGTCAATTGTATTGTTATAAAGGACATTTTATGCACTTAATTACATTTCCACAAATGTCGTGTCTAAAATGTGAGCACGCCAAGAATCTATGAGAAAATTCCCTCTCCTGTGTTCATGCCAAGTTCAGCATAAATTAATTTTCTGAACATCTTGCACATGTCTCATTGAACATGCATTCAGGCTAAACTTCCCTAACACAAATGTGCAGAGAGGTCACTCTCCCTTAGGAGGCCAGCTACGTCGAGATTTCATGTTTCAAGGAACTCTTAGCTTACGGGAATTTCTCTGCAAGTGCACTATATATTACCTGCCCTGGAAAGTGTCTAAAGAGATATCCAGAAATTTCAGGTGAGAGCTTAGAAAAATCACGCTCCTCACACTTTCCTACTCACCAGAAAGTTTCAGCTGCTCTAATTAAGATACATTTCTCAATTCACCATCCCTAAAGGACAAAGGTGAATTTCTTTTTCCTGAGCTTCACTGTGCTCTAACATTAAGGCTACTTTTACTACATAACTACATGCTACCAAAAGTGAAGTCCTGAGTTGGTGACATAAAATAAATTCTGGTATTCATCACTGTTATTCTCAAATGCTGTTCATTATAAATTATAGAATGTTAAATAATCAAACTTCTTTCCCTCCCTTTTTCGCCTATCTTATTTTGGCAAGATGTTTTCATGTTTCCAGAAGAAAAAAAATGAAAACCATGTGTCTTGAGTGGGTCCCACTGAAGCATGATTATACTGCAATGAAGACATTTTATTGTGTTAATTTTCATTAAATAAAACCCCGTTGAAAGTCAGTAGTTTTCCAAGGCCCATATGATTTATGACATGCTAATGTTTGCAGGGAGACACTCTGTTTCAATTACAGGGAGTAACTGATGCCTTTCAGAACAACTCGGCAATCATACCACCCTCAAAAACTTTAATTTTAGAACCATCCATCGCAGAGTGTGAGACCCAGGAACCTATCGGCAATGCTGTCATCTTTTGTACAAATTTTATCTCCATCACCTCTGGCTACATTTCATGGGAGATGGCCGTGCCTGCCAATGATGCACTTCCAGGAACAAGTCCTTCCCGAAGCATTGAGCACTGGGTTTTCTATAATTCAAGCACAGTTCTCCTTGTTTCCCGTGGATGAGCAACAGATGATGTGTGTCGTGTCCCTGAGAAAGGATGATACACCTGAAAAACCAGCAATGTCCGTTACACTTCTACATTCCTTTTTTCTGTTTGCCTGACTCCTGTTTATTGATTTTTATCTCTTCCTAAACAGCCTGACTCCAAGTATAATTTCATTAAATAAAAACAAGATTTTAAAATAATTTTATGGGAAAATTATTATGCCTTTTATTCCAACTCCAACCATGAGTGGATTTGTCAGAGATAAAAAAAATTATCAAGTAACCAGGGAAAATAGATCTAGAGAAGATATGAGCAACAGTTCGGGTGCATGAATAATATTTAATGAAACAAAATTTCTTCTGCTTTTTCAGCATGGAGAGGGGAAATTGGTCAGTGGTCACAGGCAGGCGAACCCTAGGGGGTCAATATTTTTACTAGTTTCTGAACTTTCTTGAGGTTCATGATTCTCTTATATTTACTTTGAAATTAAAAATAAAATGGAAGGAAATTGATCATAATAAAGAGTAGCTATTAAAAGTCTCCCCCCCAAAATGCCCCCCAAAGCATACAGAAATCAGATTCATACTCTAATTTCTGCTGGGTCATAGGTGAAAGTTTTAATTACTTTCTAAATGCATTTGCAAAGCAAAACTCACAGGGAGACAAAAATGCTTTCAAATACTGTTTTGCTAGGTAAAATATTTTCTAATCATTGTGTGAACTAAGTGAGTTTGATCTTGCCTTGAGTCACGATGTCAATAGACTATTTTTATAAACCCCTGTGGTGAAGCCATCAGTTGAGTCACCTCTTAGTGGAGCTTGTGATTGTAGAATGTATCGTGTCTTCAGCTGTTACAGTTTTGCAGGTGGAGCAAAAGGCTTCTAGTCTCTTTTCTTTCCTTGTACATTCTTAGTTTTGGTTATCTCAACACCACCCCAATTCTTCCTTAAACCTTAATCCCAGGATTCATCCTAAAGTAAAATTTTAATTATGGTTTTTATTTAAAATAATTTTAAAACTTAAATAAGATTTAATCATATTCTTCTCCTCCCACAAGTCTTTCCAGATCCTCTCCCATTCCCTACCCAGCTAATTTTAAGTTCTTTCTAAAAAAAAAAAAAAAAAAAGCCAATACAACAAACCCCCAAAACCAAAAAAATAAAATAAAACAACACTCAAAAAAAGCAAAAATATAACAAAAATAACCTATTACCATTAAAATCATGTGTGTATGCACCGCATGTGCGCGCGCACACACACACACACACACAAACTGTGAAGTACTTTATATGTTGGTCAACTACTTCAGAGCATGAGGCCTCTCCTGAAGTGCTTGATATACCCAGAGTCACTCCACTGGCAAAAACTGATTTTCCCTCTCCCAGCAGGTGTAAAAGCCAGTTCAGTTGTTAACATTTACCCTAGTGGCCAGATTTTCAATCATTTATTCACCTTCTTCCTATGTGTCTTTGTCTCCATTCACGATACAGAAAGGCTAGTTTGGAAAATAGCAATGCTCACCGCTATACCACCACATAGTCAGCAGAAAAGCTATTTTGAGCAGCAAATGTTAACACATGGCTTGGATGGTTTTGCTACATAATATTTCTCTTTTCTAAAAACTCAGTCTAATTAATTTGATTCATTACAGTTTGGGATTCAGATAACATTGTTGAAAAGTCATTCTTGTCCAAGAAATAACAAGACATATTTTTATTTCTTTCAAGAAATCATGTCCAGTCTGTTTACTTTTACAAAGTCAATTTACTGTAGATATGGCTTTGATTTATACTTAATTATCCCAATAGTATTTAAAGGACAATATCTTTTATCACTGTTTTTGAACTGTTGGAGGAACTGTGCAGATGGTTGATTTATTTGTGCTTGTTTGTGCCCCTACGCTTAGTAGCCTTTTCTCCTTTATTTAACAGAACTATATGATTTTAATAGTAATAGCATTCTATACTAGTGTCTAAACTATGAGTTATAAGTGATTGGCCTTAATTTTGCTTTATTCTTTAATACCCAAGACATGTAGTTTTTTGTTTTTGTTTTTATTTTTATTTTTGTCCTTCTCTTTGACAGGTAAGGAAATGTTTTTATCATACCTTCTGAAGAAGCATTAACATTTGTCCGTTCTGAAGTGCTTTGCTGTTTTTGCATCCCACAGTGGAAGCCAAGCTAACTGTTGAGGTAATAGAGTTGAATAGGAAATGGTGCTGGAAATAGATGTTATATCTGAGGGGAAGAAAATTGAATTCAAATAATTCTAATTGCTTTACATAGATTCAAAAGAACCCTCAAATTTCTCAATATTTCCTTGAATCCTGCTTACTTGTCCCTGGGCCTTCACAAATGGGAACAGTCCTCATTTCAGAGGAACACATGGAGTAAAACAAGCTTCCACAAAGGAGGGCATAGGGCAAATCTAGTTGGAGTCAGCAGTGGACCACAGCCAGTCTCCTAACTGTAGGATGTGTTTCAGCTTGCTTGCTGCAAGTCCTCCTTCTTGGAGCCACTCTCTGCATTAACGACTATCAAAGGAGCAGGTGTTTATTTTGCAAGGAAAAGGTAAATCCATAGACTCGTTTGAGTTTTTTTTAAAAAATAAACATTTCTGTAAACCCTAAAATAGTGGATATAATATGATTCCTATAAAGAGCACATTTACATTTACGTGGAAAAAATAAATAGAACAAAAGATCATTGAAGCTTGGTATTCCTCAGGTTCACGTTGCACGTTCGAGCTGCTGATATTCCCTTTCACAGGAGGCACTTGTGGTTAGAGTATAAATTGAAGCAGGCTGGTAAAGCCAGCAGCCCAGTTACATAGCCTTTGCAGACTGAGCTGGGCAAGCTTCTGAGGCTAAGCAACCTTCTAGTGAAGTTCATTTCTATTTCTATCTCATCGTGCCATAAAGAAATTAATTTCTTTTTAAAAGTTATTTTACTTTGTTTATGTGTAGTGGGGTGTATATGTGTGTAGCGACAGGTCATTTGAGGCCAGAAGAAGGGTCAGATCCCTTGGAGCTGGAGTTACAGGTATTTGTGAGTTGCCTGATGTGATTCTGGAATATGAACTGCCTTTAACTACTGAGTCATCAAACTCCTGCCATCAGAGCACATTAATTTCACCCTGAAAGCCTCTTATTAGGGGAAAAAACACAGGGTGTTCCTCCCATTTGACTGGCTTCCGTACAATTCAGTTCATTTCTTAGAGCAATATTAACATCACTATGAAGTCTAGGGATCAGGAAGGTGGCCCTGATAATGTGATAATGTGCTTGCCACACAAGTACGAGCACCTGAGTTGGGAACTCTAGCACCCACATATACAGTTAAATGCAAGTGTAAATTCTAGATCTGAGAAGGCATAATCAGGGCTTGATGACAAGTTAGTGTAGCTGAACCAGTGTGCTCCGTAAGAATTTGTCTCAAAAAATAATGTAGAAAGTGATGATAACTACAAACAACCTTGACCTCCGGCTTTCACACACACTCTTAGCTACTCACATACACACTCACACACACGCCACAAAATGAACACATGCCTATATCACATACACATACAATATAAGAAGTCCATAAAATGCCATATATTAGGGTACTGAAATTGTTCAAGGTACATGTAGTGGTTTGAAAGAAAATGGCCCCCAAAGGGACTGGAACTATTAGGAGGCGTGACCTTCTTAGAGGAAGTGTTTCTTATGCTTAGGACACGACTGCCCAATGAGTCAGTCGACTTCCTATTGCCTCTGAGTCAAGATGTGGCAGTCAGCTCCAGCATCATGTCTGCTGGCATGCTGCCATTTCCCCCATCATGGTGATAATGGACTGAACCTCTGAAACTGATAGTCACCACTCCAATTAAATGTTTTCTTTATAAGAGTTGCTGGGGTCATGGTGTCTCTTCACAACAACAAAAACCCTAAGACAGGACAGAATGTTATTATTTTAAAAGATCTTTTTTACAAATTGGAAGCTTGCTAGTCTGTGTGCATAGAGAATGGAATATGGGGTAGATTTGCTCCCTTCACGTGTGATGGTGACAGACTTTTATTTTAGTTCTCTCAAAGACAATGATAACATTTTTACAAAAAGTTTGTGAGTTACTCTTTCCTCAAAATCACTTTGTATAGCATTTTGTTAAATGTGGAGAAAAGTCATTCTCCTATGGAAAGTCTGAGAACATATCTTAATATCTCAATATGACTCTGGAACCTATCTTTACAATGCACAAAAGTTTACCAAATAAGGATAGCAGGTGAGTTTACAAATATTTGGAAAGGCAAAAACTTTCTGTTTCGACAACATTAAATAACTACTTTGAAAATATCCACTTATAGGTTAGCTAACTTTTACAATACATGGTCATCTCTGGTTGTTTGTCCCCACTGAGAAATTGCTGGCAGGGGTGTATAGGGATTGACCAAATGTACGGTCACCCATAGTAAGACTGTTAAAAATCACTGTCTATGAAAGCATTTTAATTTTAAGACAATTTCATATTTATAGGAAAGTTGAATTTTTCTACAACTTATTTATACCTGATCTCCCTGATTTTATTAATGTTAATATTATGCATTAAACCACAATACAACTAAAGATGAAGAGAATTCTCAGCAGAGGAAGTTCAAATGGCCAAAAGACACTTAAGGTCATGCTCAACCTCCTTAGCGATCAGGGAAATGCAAATCAAAACAACTTTGAGA
>NW_004949101.1:13667298-13682779 GCF_000317375.1 Microtus ochrogaster | reverse complement strand
AAAAAAAAAAGAAATTAACATTGACATAATAATAGTAACTAAATAACAAATTTTGTATAAATTTTATTAGTTATTTCACTGGTGTCCTTTTCTGGTCTAGGATACAAGCCCAGAGCCCAGATTGTATTTAGCTTTCATTTTTTCCTTGGTCTTTTCCTTCCATGACAGTCATTTTAGGCACCATCTTTAGTTCCGCATCTCTGTTCGAGTTGAAAGTTTAATACTACATAAGTAACTCACATTATATTTCTATTAGACAAAGTATAATTTGAATTTAACAAGGTGTTTCCATAATATGAAATATTCTCGGCTTTCTCGAATAGTGGGATCTACAATCGCTAATTTACTAAGTTAGGATAATCCCTAACAGCAAAGTTAAAAGTATTCATCCTTATACCCATAGACAAGTGTAGTTTTCCCCTTTCTTAAGGGACAGAAAACCACAAACAATGAAAAATTCAGAGCTGTGGGGCCCAGTTCCAAAGGATATATACTATACACAAAGCACTTTCACACCTAATATTCAGGGAACCTTGTGAAAAAGGGGACAGACCAGAGGATCAGAGACAGTGCTATGAATTTCTGTCACTCAGTTACATCAGAAGCTACACCTATAAAGCCTCATCAACATGACTTCTCAAACATGAACTGAACAAGGATGACACCAGCAAACATTCCAAACTGAATGTGGAAAAGTCCACAGTGCCTCAATCCTACACAAAAACTACAGGAAACTCCCTAAAGCTGGGAAAGGGAGAGGTGGTCCTCCCCAGGGAAGAGCACATGAACTGATTGTCCAGCTCCAAATGGTCAGCCCTGAAAACTCACATACAAGTAACATCATATGAACTCAACAGGTTGTATTTAGTGTGTGTGTGTGTGTGTGTGTACATATATATGCAAAGACAATTATTTTAAAAAGGGATGCACAAATTTGAAGAAGTGTGGAATATATGGGAGGGTTTGGAAGAAGAAAAGGGAAGGGATAAATGTTATAATTAAAGTACAATCTCAAATGCTTATTTATTGTATTTATTCTTCTCTCCTTTAATGCATCCTGATCACAGTTTCCCCTCCATCCACTCCTCCTCCAACTTTCCCTAGACCCCAGATCTACTCCAAAGAGAAAACACAAAAAGGAACATGAGACCACTTTTTCACAGTGATCCCTGAGCCTTAGGTACAGCAGTTGTATTGTAGATATATCAGTTGGGTCTGGACTCCATAACTCTAAATTTTGGTCAATTGCATTTTTCTGTAATACTATCCATTTATTGCAAAAAGACATTTCCTCGATTAGTGCTAAACACTAAACTTATCTGTGGGTATGAGGATAAATATTTAGGATGTAGTTATAGATTATACTCCTTTAGCAAATGGTGATTACAGGTTCTTCTCTAAGATCCATAACTTTGCTAACCCTAGATAGTTGGTTTGGTTTACTGTATCAAGCATGGTTTCCCACTGGTTGAGCAGCTCTTAAATTCAATTATGGAGATGTTGGTTACCACAAAGGAATCCATGACATTATGTTCTTTATTGGGGGCCATTTTGGTCATTATTGTTGTTCATAGGCATCATGGCCGAGTAGGACTGTTGGATGCTTCCCTCCTTTGGAAGTTTGCATGGCAATTTACGGTGCCATCAAGGCTAGTCCTTAAGGAGGAGATTTTCGGATCAATTCCAGCTCAAGGAACCCTGGGCCCTGTGTCTGGAATGCATTATTTCTTCAGCAATAAGGACTCACCTTCCAGCTCTGGTGGGCAACCAAGGGCACCAGCAATAACCTATAATGTTTGGGGAGTCTCATGGAGATGCCTGGTAAACAACTCAAAAAAGATAGCAAAGAGGGCTCTAATCAGCATTAAAAAGAAAGGGGTCCAGGAATTTGAAAAAAAAAAAAAACAAGAAGAATATGGGAAGGTTTGAAGTGAGGAAAAGGAAGAGGGAAGTGATGTAATTATACTCTCAAAAAATAAAATAAACAATTTAAAAAAAAAATCAGACCCTAGAGAGATGGCTCTACTAGTAAAGTATTTGCTCTGTAAGCTTGATGACTTGAGTTCAAGTCTCAGAATCCACCCAAGGAGCCAGTTCTGGTGACAGTGTTGTATTCCAGCTAGGGCGGGAGAGATGGAAGGATACCTATACCAACGAAGGTTGGACGCAATTGTATGAAATGTTTTAGAATTTACAATGGACAAAGCATATCATGTCTCCTTGAGGTTGGTGTTTGGCTAAAGATGTAGGAAAACTTTGGGGATAGTAGATATGGTTTAAAACTGAATTTTGATGTGTGGTGATGGTTGTTCACAAACACAAAACAAAACTTTACTCCCACTTCCTTCTCTCTTTCCTACCTTCCCCATTTCTCGTCCCTTCCTGCCTCCCCTATTCCTCCTTTCCCCATTTCTTCCATCCCTTCTTTCTCTCTTTTTCTTCTCATTTTGAGTTAGGTTTTCACTATGTAAACTAAAGTTGATATTGTAATCCAAGATAAACATGAACATATGATCCTCCTATGTCAGCCTCCAAAATATTAGAGCTGGGATAGTGAGCTATCATGTCCAGCTTCAGTTGCTTTCTCAAACTATTTTTGCATTTGCTTGGTAATCCAACTTTTAAACATCCGTAGAACCTTACAAATAAGCAACAAACATTCTTACATGCTTTCATATGTGTGTGATATCCATAGTCTCTGCATTTGGATCTAGTATTGAGTAGGGGCAATAAAAAGGCACCCACACTTGTCATAGAGATTTTTATGGATGTAGAAGTTAAGTGGAAAAATAAATTGCTTGGAACCTACTTTATAAAATTGCTTCATGAAATACATGACAGAATCGATACTGGAAACCTGAGCTGAGCAGACATGATTTCTACACATTTCTAATCATAGGGATAACACGGTGATTACTGATCAACCTAAACTTAAGCATTTATTTCACAACTTTCAAGTTACCATTTTACATAGATTTAAAGCTCCCCTAGTTCTGTTACAAGCTGTATCATGGAGCAGATATCTGTGACTCTGGCTGTTGTCAGTCTCTGGCATCTTGCTTTGCCTTGCCTAAAACATTCCTCACTGACGATCTTTGGTGATGCTGCTCCAAAGACTAGGACCTGCTACAATTAATTATGACATCAATCCTCATGCCTGTTTTCATTCCTGGACTAAATGCTTCCCTTACTTAAACCAGTGCCTATTGCTTATAGATTTATAATAAAATTATAAACCTAAAAGATATACAAGCTTTTAAATTTAGTAATTCAATGCCTCCATTATATGCAAACTACAACTCCCTTTTATAGATGGAGAAAGTGAGATCCAAGTCTACTAAATCCCTGGCTCCTCTCTTCACAGTCAATTAGTAGCAAGGCTGGCTAGTGTCCAGAATTCTTCAGAGCTATTTGTCTTGTCTACAATCACGCCTCTGTGTCCTCACCCTTCACATATTAGACACATAGCTCTTATTTCATTCAAACAATAAAGGATAAAAGGTGAGCTATTTCATATTTTTGTGTAGCTTAATATAATGCTCACACACTGAGGCCCCAGGCACAGCATCTATAGGGAAATTTTACTATTCATTTTATGAATAAAAAACAAGTAATTATCTGTTTGCATATTTGTGGTTATGGAAGCTCTTTGTGAGCCTAAAATACAAAAGGGGCTAAGAAATCATAAAGATGCATCTCCCATATGGAACTGCACTTTCTTATCAGGCAATTCAAGCCAGAGCTGTTTGAAAGTCAGTCGCGTATATGTAATGCAATAGGATTTTACCAATACTGCTTTCTGGTTGGTCGGCTTCACTCTGATGGCAGCGCGTCTAATCTTGTGAAAATTCCCTTTTCCCCTTAAAAATAAGAAAAAGTCCACATCAGCACTAAAACACCAAAGAGCTGATTAATTTCCACTGATATTGCTATAGAGAATTCATCTTATTCAAACTGTAACAATAGCACGAAACAATAGGAGAAGTAGTAAGTGGCATAAGCCTAATATGTTGCCTATATGTCAGGTATTATAGATATTTCGTCTAATAAACTCATTATAAGAAAGATCTCAAAATGTATGTAATTTTATGATAAAAATCACAGTCCAGGAGAAATTCCACACAGCTCTATGGAAAAGCCTGACTGCCCGGGTCTAGATTTCAGCTTCTCATCTGTAGATCTCTCTCCTTTGCATTCATCCCCAGCCAGCTGTGCTTAACTCCAGGCTCTTTCACGGTAGCTAATACAGAAGAGCTACCGTACATATTAAATATGTGAAAAGATAAATGCACGGTCACAGTTTAGTCTCTTCTTAAAGGAACATGCGTCTCAATTCACAGACTGATCTGCCTTGGTGAGATGCAAGATCGATGAGCTCATTGGTCCAGGTACCTGAGAACAGACAGTGCGCGTGTCTAATGAAGGCGTTCCTGCAGCTCTCCGGGTACTGCGGTCCACTTTGAACCCAGAAGGAAGTGAGTTGTAAAGCATGCTGGGTATAGCCTGTCTACACAGAAGTCCCAGTAACCCCAAGACACTGCTCTCAGAGCGCTCCCATTTGCCTCTTAAGGCAAGAATTCTCTTCACTTAATTACCCGCTGTCGCGGGCGTGCCCCGGGATATTGAGAGACCTTTCCCCGACTGTAGCCCTCTCCAGACGCCATTATAACATGAGAACGCAATTAACTTCTTCTCTTGTGAAGAAGTGGACTTGTGGGAGTTTAAACAAATTTATAAATTTGTTGATTAGGAAAGAGAGTTTTTCCAGCTTCCTCTGTATATTTTTATTCAGCCTAATACACACATGTAGATCGGTGTTATTAGTTTTGTCCAAAGCCGGTCGGAAGTAGGAGTGCTGCCAGCTGCCCTGACTGGCTAATGGGGTGAGTAAGCGGAAATAAGCTTTAGCTCCAGAATCACGTCATTAAGTAAACGACAGCAAAACTTCACTGCTGGGTGAGGCTCTGACTCTGTAGAATAGATGGGTAAGATGTGGGGGAAGCTACGTGTGTTAAAGATGATACACGGAAGAGACACAGTATTCCTTTTTAGGACGAGTCTCTGACCTCGCACCCCACCGCACCAGCAGTTCTCAAATGGATGCATGCAGACTACACAGGACCTTTAAGGACGCCCCTAAAGATCTCAAAGACTAGCATAAGCACCTCCTCAATGAAATGGCTCAGGGGTGACCTTGGTCACCAGGATGCTTAAACCAAGTTGTAACCCAGGGAAACTGCTCACCACCAAGTTCCGCTGAGCCTGAAGGCTGTGACAGAGATTTCCACTGAGACTCAACCTCGTACTTAGTTCACGTCTTCTCTCCCTACCACTAAGCTGCCTAGCATGCATGCTTCCACGTTTGCAGAAAAAGTAACAAGCATGACCACGGCTGCAAAAATCTGGCCGGCGTCTATGCAACAACGTTCAGATGAAGAAATGTTGAGGTCTGTCGTCTTAACACAGTGGGGCTCAACCACCTTCCTAATCCTGAGACCCTTTAATATAGTTCCTCATGTTGTGCTGGCCCCTTACCATAATATTTTGTTGCTACTTCATAACCATAATTTTCTAGTGTGATGAATCAGAATGTGAATATCTGATATGTGACCTTAGAAAGCTCTGCACCTACAGGTTGAGAACCACTGTCTCAAAAGCTAACTTCAGGCACAAACAAAAGGTTATACTAGGGAAACAGTATTTCTAGAATACAGGGGACTTTGGGTTCGATAAGACTTAAGTTCTACCACATCCAATCAACTTTGATACAACAGTTTAGTTATAAATTTATGTTCACAGTCATAATTACACTTCAAATTGGGCAGCTTTTGCCCTTTTCAATCCTATAACTTGCCTTGGGACTAGGAGCCACTATGCAAAGCTTCAGTTCTTCCTCTTATAAAACTTAAATAGAAATAAAGATTTCGATGCTACAGTTGCCTCTATGGTAAACCTTTCAGTGTGTTCATCCTCATATATGCACCTTATATTTTATATTAAGATAACAGTAAATATTTTTAATATATTTTATTGTATTTTTAATTTATTTGATGATGGTAAATTTGTAATGTGGCAAACGGTCCATGACGAAATCCACTTTTGACTTTTCAAGGATGTATTTTTGTAGCATTAAAGATATTTACACAGCTTAATAGTAATCACTGCCATCCATTCCAGTAGTTCACTTTCACAAACTGAGATAACTGCTCATACTTCTTCTTCCCATGCTCAGGTGACCACAGTTACGCTCTCTCTATACCCAGCTGATGGTGGTAGAAGCCTCAGAGAGGTAGAATCTTATAACAGCATTCCTTCTGTGTCCGCTGCCTTTCATTAAGATCAGTGTCTTCAAGATTCATCTGTGCAGAGCTGGAGAGATGGTTCAGTCATTGCAGACTTGGCTCAACACCAAAACTAAAAGATTCGTGTGTGGCAGCATATATCAGAATTTCACTCTTGTTGAGCAGTGACTATCCATGTGTAATAAACGCTCACACAGTTATCATAAACAATAGAGGAACCTGTATAGTCTTCACCCAGTATCACCCAAGAGAAGCATTATGCAAGTGTAATGTCCCAGACAGCAGGATAATTTTCAAAGAGGTCAAAGATTTTATTCAGATCTTACTAGAATAGAAGCTTTGAGAGAGAGAGAGAGAGAGAGAGAGAGAGAGAGAGAGAGAGAGAGAGAGAGAGAGAGAGAGAATGATGTGTGTGGGTGTGTAAACCAAAAATCTTCTGTGCAAGTTTCTAGCATCTGAAGATTGGTGTGTCAACAGCATAGTGTAAATGTAAAGATGTCCCAAACCACACCATCAGACACATCCTCATCTTATTTATAAGTTATTAATATTTTTCTAGCTCCATAATTTTAAAACCTTAAGAATGCTATTGAGTAGGGTCTGAGAGTTAAGTCCTGTGATCCCAGCTTCTAGTCCTGTGATCCCAGCTCACAGAGAGGTAGAATAAGGAAAATGTGAGTTCAAGGGCTGCCTGAAATACAGTGAGACAAAGCGAGGCTCGGAAATTTATTAAGACCTTACCTCAAAATGAAAAGTAAAGGGCTTAGAATTTAGTTCAGTAGTGGAGAGGTAACATGTGTGACCCTAGCTTTGAGATCCACCACCCACAACAAACAAACAAAAGCTACATAAGCGGAATCAGACACATTCTAATGACTTGAGTGGGCTATTTTCACACAGCATAAACTAAGTTGTTGCTTGGGATAATAGAACAGGGCTTTCTAGTAGCATCCTGTGTGTATAAGTTACCTTCTATTGCTGTGACAAAATGCCAAGGTAATCATAAGAGCATAGTACGATGATGCACATGTAGGAAAGGCCTTAGAGAAACCTGTCACTTGGTCTACTTAATAAAAACTTAGTAAAGATCAGGTTCTGCCCAATGAAAGTCACAGTGCTTGAGGAGAGAGCATTTAAACATTTAAATCTTATTATTCTCTGAGTTATGGGCTTGAGATTTTTCTTGTCTAGCAATTCTCAATGAAGAAAAAAAGTGCTTCTATGTCTAATAAATATTCTGTATTCTGTTTGTTGCATTTTATTGAGGCTTATTACATGTAAGCTCTGTATATATATTATCTGACATCCATAGCACATTCATTTTATATGAACTAAGTGTTCTAGGAAATAAAATGCATTTACTTAGCTAGGCACCCTGGACTCTACATTCAGTATCAGAGATAAAATCTAAGCAAAGAAAGGGACTTGCTTTCTCTATAGAACTCAGTTTGAATCCATAGCATCACTAAGTTTTCATCGAAAACCACATTCACATGTAGAAATAGAATTAAGGTCTTCCCATGACTGCAAGTTTTGTTTATTTCATAGACACTGAGAAGTTCCAAATAATGCTGTGAACATTTGGTCTTCTGTTTGTCCCTTCACTATAGCTTAAAAAGAAGCATCTCTCAGGAAGCACATTAGCATTCTGAGTTCTGCTGAGTTCTGAAAAATGTTTTTTGTAATTTAAAGAAAGGCAGTTGAGAAAGTGCCATTTTTATTGCCATGAAAAGCCATTGCAGTGCTGGGGACAGTGGCATACTTCAACCTGCAAGATAACGGACAGATGCATCTCTGGGAGCTGAAGGTTAGCCTAATATACTTACCAAGTTGCAGGCCAGCTAAAGCTATCTAAGAACAACCTGCCTCAAAAATACTAACAAACAACTAACTAAATAACTAAATAAATAAATAAAATTTTGCAAAATATTTTTTTTGAAACCAAGGGATGAGTGTCTTCCATAATCTTCATCTATTTGGAGAGCGTGTGTGTGTGTGTGTGTGTGTGTGTGTGTGTGTGTGTGTGTGTGTACGCTTGTGTGTGTGTGTTCCAGTGTCCATGAAGGACTGAAAGGGCATCAGACCCCTTTCCCTTAAAAGCTGGGGCTACGGACAATCAAGTGTGGGCAGCATCATGCCAGGGCTGGGGGCTGAACTTAGGCCCTGTGGAGAACAAGAGCAAGCACTCTTAACTGCTGAGTAATCCTCCTGGCCTCTGCTCTTCACCTCTTCCAGGGGCTCTGCGAAGGAAAAGAAAAAGTTATCATTGCAGATGAGCACACTAGCCTTCTTCATGTCCTCTGTCCAGATTTTGGTTTTGGCAAGAATTATGAGGAAAGGCAAAAATTACCCCAGCTGCAGGTGTGCGTGGATAAGCTTCTCTCTCCTTTGTTTGAAGATGAAAGAGAACATGGGTCTTTTTACTGGGTTTAGCGGCAAGGTGCTGTTTTATCTCTCCTTGAGTCCTGTGGAAGAGCCTTGGAGTGGCTGCCTTGTGTGGTTTTGGCTGTCGTAAGCTCATGGCTGTTTACCTGATACTGTGGCTGGTTGGGAAATGCACGTTTTCCTTCCTCCTCTCAGGAGTCTCTGCATCAGAGTGTTAGTATGCAGCTAATAAAGTACACGGGAAAGGACAAAGGAAGGTCAGGGCAAGACCGAGCAAGCTTTACAGCTACGTCACCCTAATTAGGAGATGAATACATCTCTACCACAAGATAAACTGCTAACTAATCCCTTTGATACTTCGATGTTAAGTAGGGGGTTTATAACAGTATTGTTTGACCAATGAAACCATAGAATCTAAAAAAATATTATTTTACTTCATTTATACTATGGTCACTCATAGTACAGCATTGATTGATAAAGCTATATTCTGTGAGTTCTGTTAATAGACAAAGTTCATGAAAATATTAAATTCTCAACTTGAAACAATTTTCTCTTCTATTGATCCTTAAAATGGTACCTTAAAAATTAGATGAATACATTGTTTTATTACTCATAAACTTTGGATAGCATAAATTATGTGAGTTCTATCCTTTATTTCTGCTTTCATGTCCACCATATTGTCATTTTCCTGCTAGTTTTTCTGCCTCTGCTTTTATTATTCCATACCAACTTTTTTTTCCATGTGGATTTATAATTTATGTTTGGAAAGAGAAACAATTATCTCCAATACAGGCTTTATGATTTTTATTTAAATAAAGAAGGTCACATATGTGTAGTGTATGCATATATATATATGCATATGTGTATGTTTTTGTGTGTGCACATATATGTGTGTGTTGTGTGTGCATATGTGTGAATTTGTGTAGTGTATATGTGTGTTGTGTGTGTGTATGTGATGTGTGTATGTGGTAAGTCTGTATATGGTGTGTGTGTTTGTGTGCTGTTTGCATATGTGTGTGGTATGTGGTATGTTGTGGGCTTCCTTTTCTTGGGGGGTTGTTGGCCATTGTCCCATGAAGGCAAATGGAGTAGAAGCAGAGATCAGAGTTTAGATAGCTGTGAGCATAGGGAAAGAACTCCTGGGAATCAGCTTCAGAGAGACAGTTCATTTTATTGTTCCAGGGGTAACGTTTACAAGTGTTCTTAGGGTTATGGGCAGGAAGGGTTGATTGGTTATAACACAGCACCTAATTATCATATAGGCAGGAGGAAAGAGTGAGTCTTATGTGTAGTTGGAGCCTCAGTTCTACAATCTCTATTCATGTAACATGGAAACAATTGCTCAATATGTCTTAATCACATGTCTACTTGTAAATTGGGGATGGGAGCAATTGAATGCAGATTTTGATATTGTTGTACTTTTTATTTAATCTCTCTGTGTGTTTATGAGTGTGTAGGTGTTTCTCTTTGTGTGTCTCTGTGTGCTTGTGTGTATGTGTCTGTGTGTTGAAGGGTGACTGTGTTGGTGAGTCTATGTGGGGGGTTCTTGGTATATGTGTGTGTGTATCTTTGTGTATGTTCTGTGGGTGTGTGAATATGTGTGTCTTTATGTGTGTGTATGTATGTGTGTATCTGTTTCTGTGGAACTCTGTGCATCTGTGTATATGACTCTGTGTGTGTCTGTGGTCTGTGTATATGTGCCTCTATGTGTATCTGTGAGTGTGTGAATGTGTGTGTCTGTATGGACGTGTGTATGTATATATCTATTTCTGTGGGCCTCTGTGTGTGTGTGTGTGTGTGTGTGTATCTGTTTCTGTGGACCTCAGTATATATCTGTCTATATGTATTTGTGTATGCATGTGTGCATGCTTCTGTGTGTATGTATCTGTATGTGTGTGTGTGTCTGTGTGTGTATATATGTGCCTCTGTGTGTATCTGTGAGTGTGTGAATGTGTGTCTGTCTGTATGTGTGTGTATCTATTTCTGTGGGCTTCTCTGTGTGTGTGTGTGTTTCTGTGGACCTCAGTGTATATCTGTGTATATGTGTTTTTGTTTGCATGTGTGCATGCTTCTGAGTGTGTGCATATCTGTATGTGTCTGTGTGTGTGTATATATGTGCCTCTGTGTATCTGTGAGTGTGTGAATGTGTGTGTCTATATTGGTGTGTGTGTGTATCTATTTCTGTGGGCTTGTGTGTGTGTGTGTGTGTGTGTGTGTGTACATTTGTACAGACTCACTGGAGTACCACCGCATAACACTGGAGACCAGAGGGAAACTTGTGAGGAGCTATTTATCTCCATCCACCATGTTTTCAGACAGGGTCTAATTTTTTTCTGCATTGCACTATGTGCACCAGGCTTGCTAACCAATCTGTTTCTGGCTAACTCTCCTGTCTCCAGCTCCCATTTCTCTGTAGACATACTGAGATAAAAGAGGTGCTACTATATCTGGCTTCTGACATAGGTTCTGGAACTCTAACTGAAGTTGCAAGCTTGTGCTGCATATGATTTTACCTACACAGCTCTTTCCCTGACACAGGAATAACTATTTTACAAAACTTACTGAAGTTTATTATGGAATTTAAAAAGATATCTAGCATATATTCAGATTTTGGAACTATTCTCCTTTCTGGTGATTTATTGTACTGACTAGATGTTTAATATTTGAACACTAATAACTTCCTCTCAGGTCTTCTTTTTTGACAATTATAATTTAATTATATATCTCCCTATCTCACCTTTCCATTTCCTTCCCACAAACCCTCCCATATAACTCTCCCTGCTCTCCTTCAAATTACATGTGTATGTGTGTGTATACGTGTGTGTGTGCGTCTGTGTTTGTGTGTGTGTGTGTGTGTATGTGTGTTTCAGGGCTGACAATTTTGTAGTGAACACCCATTTTCTGTGCTCTTCTCTGGGGAAAGACATCTCTCCTATTCCTAGCTTTCTTCAGTCAATTGTGGTATTTTTTGTGTAGGGTTGAGGCCTTGTAGGCTGTTCTCTGTTCAATTTGTCATGTCTCTTGGTGCAATTCTTATTCAGCTCACATTTAGATGGTACTATTGAGACTCCATGGGTGTATCTTCCGATATTACTGAGAGACAAATCTCACAGTAAACTCCCTGATTCTCCAGTTTTCACAATCTTTTTTGCACCTTCTTCCACACTTTACTGAGCCTTAGGTGTGGGAGTATTTTGTGGATCCTCAACTCTGCATTTTGATTGGTTGTGGTTTTCTCTAATGACTTCCATCTGCAGCAAAGAGAAGTTTCCTTGATGAGGGGGCGAAGACTATCTGTGAGCATCATGGCAAAGGTTTATAGGTTGTTGTTAGGGATGACTTCCCAATCCTTCTCAACCCTATCTGAAGACATCCAGTAAATACAAGATTTAAAATTTTACACTTCATTAGATTACTTTACTTGAGCCAGTTAAGGGAGTTTCTTTCTCTACAATTTTTCTTCTGTGACTTGTAATTCTTTCTGTACCCCACTGAACTCTGCCAATGAAACATGAGCAGACGTGATAAAAAAAATTATTCTATACCTCTGTGTGTGTATGTGCCTGTGTAGGTACACATGCAGCATACATACATGCTCTTCTGCCTTTCTTTGGGCACAGAAGACCTTATTCTTGTATGCCTATACTAGACCATGGCAATATGTCAAGGATAAGCCTTTCTGGAAGGACTAAAGAAGAGATGCAAGTTGTTGCTGTTATTGAAATTAATGTTAATTGTTTTAACATTAACTAATGTTAATGGGTTGGCTTGTTAGGCAATAATACTGGGTAAAAGATAAGTGATTGGCATTCCAGGACATTGTCTAATTAAACCCCTTCAATGCAGCATTACAAACGTTGGAATCATGTCTGACTGACTTCAGTTTTTTAACATACAGAACTATTAAGTGACAATGTGTTCACCCAAAGCAACAGTAAACTGACACCACTCCACAGATTCTAGCAAATGTGTCATCATAACAGGGAATATACAGAGGAGGGTGTGGGCAACAAACACTCCATGGGAGAGAAAAATATGCAGAAATCTCACAGTGATTCAAACGCCTTTATTTAAAAAAAATCATTTTCTATGTATGTAACAGATACTGACCCATTGCTATTATTTTTAATCTATTGTTTTTTTTTTAATTAAACACCAGTGCACACACATTTACATGGTGAACTCATCTTCATTGTAGTTAAAATGTAGATATGGCTTTTGCTGGTGACTGGTAGTGAATTTAGTGGGGGAGGGGGAGTATCTGATATTCATAGTAAATAAGGAAGAGAAGTTAAATTAAGTAATGAATGAAAATAACTAGGAAATGAAGCACACATTGCTGAATGATGAATGTTTTGTTACAATAATATAAAAGGATTTCAAGTTTAACTTGAAGAATTTTTGTGTCTGGTTGAATGAACTAAATATGAGCCAGGTACAAAATTTACCAAGGTCATACCTAAACAGATGGAGAATCATTCCTCTCTGGAACAAACAACCAGGATCTTCCTCCAAAACACACAAAACCAAACACTGGCATATGTGGGGTATCTTATTTTGTAAAATATTTAAAATAAAATTATAAAATATAAGTGTTTGAGAAAGGAATTTTTACTAACAAAATAAGTCAAAAAGTTTATATGATCACAGATAAGCACCCAGATACAAAGAGACTGACCTTAGAAATTAAAAAATACATGATAGATTAAAGAAAATAATTCTAACGATAGTAAGAAGAATAATAAGCACAAACTCGAGCAGGACTTCAAGGGCATGTGTGTCTGTTTACATTTGAGAGTGAGAAAAAGACAGAGAGACAAACACCAACACACAGAGAGAGAGAGAGAGAGAGAGAGAGAGAGAGAGAGAGAGAGAGAGAACAAAGCTGCAAAGATTAAACATAGTATATCACATACATATGTAATAAAGGAGTATCTGGAAAAAGGATGAAAATATGGATGTAAAAAATATTTACAAGAAAATTAATTAAGCAACCAATTTTTCTCCAGAAAAAAAAATGTCTCAGTTGCATAAGTTTTAAGATTTAGGTGTTATCAACACAGCTCAGTAAAATGTACATTTTTCAGACTATGAGCCTGGCCTATAGTACACGCCTCTCAGGCCACCAACATGTGGCAGGAAGGTCACTTGAGAGTCAGTAGACTGGACTGGGCAACATGAAAACCTGGAGACAAAATAAGCCCCTGCTGTCGGGAAAAAGCAAGCAATAATAGAAACAAAATACATCCTGACGCATGAAGTTTCAGTACATCAAGGATATGCAGAAGCTATCCAAATTTCCTGTAATATTTAGGGAACCTTGAGTTCTTAGAAAGAAATACAAATCAGACTTCATGAAGTCATGCTTTACAAATCATTTTGGGTGTTCAGAAATATGTTTTTAATGAGCTGGGGAAATGTTAAAACTTTTTTTTTTCGTAAAATCTAAAACCAGTCATTTCACTCATCAAGGTTAATTCTACAGGTGTTTTCAGACATCTGGGCAATCAGGCGGCTGCCTCCCATATGGTTTGATAAAGTGTATTTTGTATGTGTGTGGGGGAGGGTAGATTTCAGGGTAGGAAAATGGTTGAAAGTGTCTGTTTTTTCTCTCCTCTAACCATACTAACTGGATGCTTTTAGATTTATGGAAGACATCCCAAACCTTCCACCCAGGGTTTTTATGTACCTGTTAGTACTTTAGAATTCATACTGTGTAGGAAATACATTTGTTCTCAATGCAGCTCTAAGTGGGGTGTGTTATCAGAAATCCTGGGATTTCACTTAATACAACGGTGTCCCCAAGCCCAGGGAAAATCAAATCAGCCACAACAAGTAGAGGAAAGTATTTTTGTCTTGCTGGTGGATTCAGCTCCTCTCCCCATTGTCCTGTGTGAGCTCTCCTTTGTGCCTCCAGGCAACAGTGACCACCCTGCAAGCTCCTTTAATGTGTGCATTGTTCTCAGAGTCAGGGGAAGCCTCCTTGTAATGATGCTCAATTGGTGGGAGTGTGCTTCATTTGTTTCCTGAGTGTTTTATTAATTTTTTCATTATGGAATAAAGAATATGACTGCACATATCCTGGGAATAAAAATTCAAGGAAATAATCTCATCGAAGTAATTTCTAAAGTCAATCACACAATCCAGAAGGCATGCTATAGCCAAACATAAAAAGAGTAAGTTTTATTAAAAGGCACTCCAAATCACAGGAAATTGCAATTAGGCGGGTCTTTTGCTCGATATTTCATACGACATTTCCAGGAGATGGAAAGGCAGATTTCCGGCCTTTTTACTACTCAAGCACACTCTGAACACCCTGGATCTTAGTTAACAGGTTTAAAATTAAAGTAGGTTAATAGTGAGTGTTATTAAAGTATGTCCATGCGGTTTTCGTAGACAACAATGAAGCAAAGCAGAGTAAAACTGAATGGCAGGTAAGCCTCAAAAAGAGTCTAGAAAATGCTAGTGAAAGTCAAAGGAAGGTAAGTCAGACTTCTGTCATAAACCCTGTTACAAGGATGCACAGTACCACAAACACAGCAGATGAGATTTCCCTAAATTAGTGAAACACTGACTTTGGTGCAAAATTTAAAGTAATTTACAAGGAAGCCCATCACACGGTATGTGTGTGTGTATACATATATATTTGAAGTGTTGGAGTCTTTTTTTAAATTTTTTTTTTTATTGGGAAAAGGAAAAAAAAGTTTCTGCCTCCTCGCAGCCTCCCATTTCCTTCCCCCTCCTCCCACCCTTCTCCCCCTCCCCCCACGCCCCTCCCCCTCCCTCTCCAGTCC
>NW_004949101.1:13636158-13666065 GCF_000317375.1 Microtus ochrogaster | reverse complement strand
TCTCTCTCTCTCTCTCTCTGTGTGTGTGTGTGTGTCTCTGTCTCTCTCTCTGTCTCTCTCCACCTCCCTCTCTCTTTCTCTCTCTCTGTCTCTCTCTCTCTCTGTCTCTCTCCATATCCCTCTCTCTTTCCCTCTGTCCCTCTCTCTCCCTTTCTCTGTCTCTCTCTCTTTCTCTCTCTGTCTTTCTCCACCTCTCTCTCTCTCTCTCTCTCTCTCTCTCTCTCTCTCTCTCTCTCTTTCATTTGCTAGCTTGTGTATGTCTCTAGACATGGTTCTTTCCTTATGTTTTCATTTCCATGCAGATCAGTACTCAAGTATTCCATACCGCTCATTCAAACATGGTTGCTTTTCAGTGCTTCACGACAGAGACCAGCACAGTGGAGCCAGCGCTTGTCTCCTGATTGACATTAATGTTAGCAACCTGTTGCTCTTGTAAATCACTTGGGTCCTACTTTTAAGCATGGTTTACTGGATAAGCCTTCAAAAATTTTGAACAACGTTAAAATTAACGTGAAGTGAATTAAAGGGAAGTGGAATTATTACTTCACTGGCTAGACGCAACTTTATATAGATTAGAAATACCACTCTGCTTCCCAAAGAGTGCTTTTCAATTACCACAAAAATATGAAATTGTCCTTTTTACACACTTCACATTTTACCATAGTGTTGTGTGTATGGGTGTGTGTGTGTGTGTGTGTGCACATTCAT
The DNA here is from genome assembly GCF_000317375.1 of Microtus ochrogaster. Classification (NCBI taxonomy): domain Eukaryota; kingdom Metazoa; phylum Chordata; class Mammalia; order Rodentia; family Cricetidae; genus Microtus; species Microtus ochrogaster. The sequence continues at coordinate 13,665,357 of NW_004949101.1, read as the reverse complement.
ATGCAAATGGGAAAAATTTCTTTATGAACACCTGTGTGCATCTAGGAACAATCATATTTTGTAAGTTAGTGGATACAATACAAAAAGTTTTAGAAAGAAAAATGTACTGGTCTAGATATGTGGCTCAGTGGCCTATCCAAAGCATAACCTATACAAGGTCCTAGCCTTGATCTCATCAACAAACAACAGCATTAAAAAACAAACAAACCATGAAAATATCTAACGAGTAACAAATGTGAGTTCATGTCTACATACTGTCAATTTTTAATTAGCTGATTTATATTGGCTAACATTAATAATTTTTATTGTTACATAATTTTATGTGTGTGGGTGTTTTCCTTGTATGTAAGTTTGTGCACCATATGCATGCAGTGCCTGCAGAGGCCAGAAGAGGGTGTTGAAAACCCTCGACAGGGGTTGCAGAAGGTTCTGAACCACCATTTGGGTGCTGGAAATCAATCCTGGATCTTCTAGAAGAGCAGCCAGTGCTCTTGCCCACTGTACCAGCTCCCTGGCTCCTAATAGTAAAGTTTTAAGAAAATGAAAACTACACAGATTTCCTAAACATATCAGTCAGAAAGTGCCCCAGAACTTGTTGTGTTCCAGTATCTTAGTGGATATGCATCCATTTTATCTTATATCCCCAAATGCCATATTTTCCTACAGGGAAGAAGTTCTATTCAGAGGTAAAACGTGTTTCTATTATAAGGCTTGCACACATTTTTGACTTATTTTTTTCTTCTTCATCATGCCAACTCCTGTCTAATAACTTAGAAAGCAAATCTCAGAGGTGAGAAATCACTGACTGGAAGAGACAGGAGTGAACGTTACGAGACCTAAAGTTCTTTGCCGCCTTTGTCTCGGGGTGTGAGTTCAGTTGTGGCTGCCTTTTTTCTCCCCCCGAGGAAACTACGACAGTCCCAGGAATCACAGCTCGAATGAGTTTAGATGAATTCCAGAGACGGACATGGAATCGCTGGCATTCCATGAGGTAGTGGGTAGAAAAAGGGGTCATAACTTCGGATCCACGAGGTGCTTGGAAAAGGCCTTTGAAACTGTGGAACTGGAAAGCATCAGCCCACCTCAGCACACATGTATGGTGTAGAAAAAGAAAAGGCCCTTGTTCAGACACTGACATGATACCAGAGACTGACCTGAAGGTAGAGGAGTATAAGTGTTGGACTTGTTAGGTCTCATAGAAATGATGGGAAAAACATCCCACTCCCCAGACACTATGATAAATTTCCATGTGGCCGTTTATAATTTATTCGTAACTCTGAGTTACTGGAGTTCTTTCCACACACATTTATTCTGCCTCATACTGTTTGACAATTCCACGTAGAAGTCTCCAAGAGTCTTCGTATTTGTCCTCAGTTTCCAAAACAAGAGGGAAAAATGTAATTTTAACCTATTTCCCAGGTAAATAAATACACATGCAAATGAGAAGCAACAAGACAGAATTTTATACAGAATTTTGGGCATTTTCAGCCTAGATATCATACTCATTGCCCTTACCAGCCCAAAGACTGTGGCTTAAATTCTAACAGACACTGAGTTCCTCTTTGAGAAAGTGAAGATTGGAGTAATTCATATTTGCAAGGATTAAATAAATAGAACCATTAGCCAAACGGTTGTCACTTAACACGTATCTGAAACATGTTAAAGATTATTGCTGCCTCCTTTTACATCTGCATATTCACAGTGTATATCCGTAAGGAAGAAGGCAATGTATAGCATATTATGGCTACTGCAGGGTACAAGGGGCATAAAGCATTCAAAGCATACAACACCCGAAGCTGGCCTGCACTTTGGCAAAGTGCATGTAGCAGGTGCCTGAGGAAAGAATTTGGGATGCCTCAAAGTTTTCAATTTCAAAGGAAGTCAAGAGTTTCCAATAACATGGAATTTATTTGGAACAAGATGATGAATTATGTTTCTTCCTTCTCCCCGTATACTTTAAATGACAGGGGAAAATGTCAAGAAAACTATGTCAGTGATAGGCATGGGTGAAAGAATGGGTAACTTCATTAAATTGACAGGTTTTGAAATTTTCCCATTAAATGAAGGATAGTTAAAGAATAAAGGAAAAATTAAACAGGAGGACCGTAGCCTAAAATATAAGTGATGGGAATGGTGAGTATTTCCAGCAGGAGGTCCCAAAACTCATCAGGAGCCAGAGAAGCAGAAGAATAAGCATTGGTAGTGTTGGCGAAAGGCTAAGCTTGAGGATGACCCTTTGTTTAGTTATACTCACTCAGAACTTAAAGACCCCACTATTCTTGCCCAGCACAAAGTCCCCTGAGAAAGAGGGGAATCAGCTGGAGCCTGGCCTTGGTTTTCAGTTTGGGGGGGGGGGATGCTGAGTAAAGTTGGACCCCTGTATAGATTACTTTCCACCTTCAGAATGAAGTTGCAACTATAAGTCTTGGTTTGATTGATCTCATTCAAAGGAAAAAAAAAACAGAAAACCTACAGAAGATGTGCAGGACAGTGAACAGTCAATGAACAGCCACGGGAAGAGTCCAGACTGTTCTTGTCTAGCAACAAAGCCTTCTGCCCTCCATTTGTAGCTGCGTGAGTGTTTTATCCTCCACAAGTCCTATATCCAGTCCTATATCCTATAAGTGGGAGTGGGAGAAATGGTTAATAAGCTGAGACAGAAGAAGACACCTTAACTGTCTTTCCAGTCGGCTTTTCAATACTGTAACAAATGCCCAAGACAAGCAAGCTTACAAAGAGAAAGGTTTTATTTTGGTTCACCATTGAGAAGGTCTCAGTTAGCCCATTGTTTTGGAGCAGGCTCATTGTGGTGGAAGCACGTACATTGTCAAACAAGTTGTTCTATTCCTCTTAAAAACAGAAGAGGCTGGAGAAGCTCAGAAACCCCACCAAAGCATAGCTTCCCCCCACGAGGCCCTGCCTTTTAAGGGTTTCATTCACCACCTCCTTGCAAGAATAAACCCCAAGGAGGTATGTGTAGAACAGTGAAGAACCAACTGGCTCCTTTCCATTTACAAATGACCCCTTTCCCTTACTCCTCCCTAAAAGGCAGAAAAGAATCAGGCAGCCAAAATCACAACTCTTTTCTCTAGTCGGATGTGTGCATGGAGTGACCCCAGGTCAGTAGCAGGTACGCACTTACTCATCATTCATCTCCAGACTCCTGAGCTAATCTCTGAGTCCCCAAATTGTTCCCAGATGTCCTCCTTTGTAATTTTATTCAACCAGTTCTTGTTGTTGTACTGTTGTTTCAGTTTTCACTGTGTTTGTGACTATTTCTTCAAGGTTGAAGTATCTAGTTCATGGTTTTGGCTCTGTGCAGCTTGGTTAAAAAAATTACAACCACTCTCAAAATGACTTCACATCTAGGCACTTGCATTTTCTAAGGTTCACATAGATTCAGTTGTGCTTTCTGTTTAACTATCTACCTTGGCATGGAGTTTTTTCGGAACAGAGAAGGGATATCCAGGGCATGAGAAAATCCTATTCCAGTTCCTTTGTTTACTGTGAGTGAAGACCATAAGAGACACTTCAGGAGGCTGATGGTGTGTGATTTCCAGGCCAGGGAGGTTTGGATAGCATTCAGAGAAGTACTCCAATCTTGTGGTGTTTATCTGCCTTCATGGACCACCTTCTTAGGCCCATTCATTTCCAATGATGGCATGCATCCTGACCAATTTCCCTCCGGGTTTCTATGGAATAAGTTGATCTTGGTAGGATTTCTGAAATAAGTACTCTATTTGGTAATAAATATTTAGACAAAATTGAGAATGAGGGTCCCATCAAAGAGTTTGAAGGGGAGTTAAAAATATTTGTGTAAGAAGTCACCAACGTTTGAAAGTCATATCAGTTTGATTTATTAACATGGTTATTTCAGTATCACTGAAGGCCAACTATTTACAAGTCAGATATTGGATAGCAGAGTGTTCCATCCAGAGGTTGTCACATCTATCTTCACTTCAGACTTAAAGTGCTGTGGGCACTGATAAATTATTTAACCACGCACTAATTTAGTGATGGTTTTCATTTAACCATGTAATGACTATTCACTTTGTATTCGACAATTTTCATAGTTCAAAAAGATTCAAGCTAGCAATGGCTGCTATCAATTACAAAATTAAAATTATTTGTTGAGATATTTTACAGACAAAAGACTAGAAGTACCAATCCTTTAAGTCTTTTGATGGGTTGTCCAAGTAATACATGAATTAAAAATCTTACTATTTAATTGGTGACAAAATAGTAGTCTATAGCATTTTGTACAGCAAGTTAATGTTTCAAAGCAAGTTGGTTCTAATAAATACTTGTGTTAACCAACACAGAAATATTATATTATTATCACTCATTAAAAAGGTTGAAGTAATTCCATTAACTGACAAAATTCATGATTTCATTTTTCTCTACATCTCAATTCCATAATATGTAACTACCACATTTTTATTCCTTGAAGGACATGTAGAAAATTTTCATTTTATGGGTATTTGTAAATAGAGCAGCAATATACATGGCTGAGAATGTGTTTATGAAGTAAGATATTCAATCCTTTGTGAATGTGCAAAAGGGTGGTTTAACTAGTTAATATGGGAGATTAATTTTTAGTTATATCCTCACTGAGAATTCTCCACACTGATTTCCAGAGTGATTGACCAGTTTGCAATTTCACAAACAACGAATGGGCTCTCCCTTTCTTCATGTCTGCTCATCAAATGCTGGTCATTGTTTTGTTGCTCTTTGCCATTTTGGGTAGGGCAAGATGAAATCTCAAAGTTGTTTTGATTTCTATTTCCCTAATTGCCAGGGATGTTTTAAAGATTGAGATATTTCTTAGCCATTTTCTTTCTTCTTTGATAACTCTTTGTCCAAGTCTCAGGCCCATTTTTTAATGGAGTTGATTTCTTTGTTTCAATTTTTTTATCTTTTTTTTTTTATTGAGAAAAGGGAAAAAAATTCCCCCTCCTCCCAGCCTCCCATTTTCCTCCCCCTCCCCCCACTCCTCTCCCCCTCCCTCTCCAGTCCAAAGAGCAGTCAGGGTTTCCTGCCCTGTGGTAAGTCCTAGGTCCTCCCCCCCTCTGTCCATATCTAGGAAGGTGAACATCCAAACTGGCTAGGCTCCCACAAAGTCAGCACATTAAGTAGGATCAAAACCCAGTGCCATTGTCCTTGGCTTCTCACCAGCCCTCATTGTTCGCCATGTTCAGAGAGTCCGGTTTTATCCCATGCTTTTTCAGTCATAGTCCAGCTGGCCTTGGTGAGCTCCCAATAGATCAGCCCCACTGTCTCAGTGGGTGGGTGCACCCCTCGTGGTCCTGACTTCCTTGCTCATCTTCTCCCTTCTTCCGCTCCTCATTAGGACCTTGGGAGCTCAGTCCAGTGCTCCAGTGTGGGTCTCTGTCTCTATTTCCATCCATCATCAGATGAAGGTTCTATTTGTTTCAATTTTTAAAGTTCTTTATATTTTTTCTATTCTGTGGGATTCTTCTTCTACTGATAAATTGCTTTTCTTTATGTTCACAGTGGCTCTTTAGTTTCAGTAAGTCCCACTTATCAATTGCTGGCCTTAAATTTTGAGTAAATGAACTCCTATTCAGAAAGTCCTTTCCTATACCTATGTCATGTAGAGAATTGACTATGTTTTCTTCTACCAATTTCATTGTCTCAGATTACACATGTATGTCTCTGATCAACTTGAAGTTAGTTTCTGTGCAAGGTGATAGATATGGATCTAATTTCATCTTTTGTATGTGGGTATCCAGTTACCCCGCCACCATTTCTTAAAGATTCTGTCTCCTCTCACCCTTATGTTTTGACATTGTTATCAAATATGAAATGGTTGAATTTCCAAGTACTAATGAATGAATCTTGTCTCATTGGTCCACACATCTGCTTTTGTGCCAGTACCACACAGTTTTTATTACTATGACTCTAATTTATCTTGAGATCTTCTAGCATTTTGCTTTTTGATCAGAATTTTTGTTTTTTTTTAGCTTTCTGAGTACTTTTGTGATTTCATACAAATTTTAGGGTAGCTTTCTATTTCGGTGAGGAATCAGTGGGTTTTCAATTGGGATTGTATTAAATCTCTAAATGTCTTTTAATAAAACGATCATTTATATAATATTAGTTATAGCAACCGATGAACCTGGGGTATCTTTCTACTTTTTCTATCCCTTTCTTCAGAGGTTGAGTGGAGTAATACAGATCCAGAAATCTAACTGTAAAATATTCTCTTTTATATAAGTCTCCTAGCTTCAAATCTTCAGATAAAAGCATATGACCCAGAGTAACTGCAGAAACCAGAAAAGTAATACGGGAATGTTTCAGTGGTTTGAGAGTGGAGGAAAAATAGAACAAAAAAATGTAGGATATATGAGATCTGAAGAGAGAAATGGCAAAGCAAGAAAGCTGTAAACTGAGGAGGAGAAGGGAAATAAATACAGAAAAAGGAAGAAGAGAGTAAAATAATAGTAAGGATATCTGAAAAAGTTGTAAGGAATCAAAGTAGTATTATCTACTAAAATATTTCTAATACATATAACTGTGTGTGTATATCACTATACATAGATAGTCTAAATATAATTATGCCACCTGGGCTGACAATGCTCCTTCCAAGAGTCAAAGACCATCTACCAAAATATCATGCATGAGAAGGCCTCTTCTGAGTTATTGGTCAGATTTGTCTAAGAGACTCCCAAAACTTTATACAGTATCACCATTATCGATGGCTATTTCCCAGAGGTGTAAGATGAATCACTACTGCTGAAGATACAATGCACTTCAGACAAAGCCCAGAGGGCCCTGAGCTGGAATTCGCCTGACATCTTGCTACATGAGGACTAGCTTTCATGATACCAAAAAGTCACCATTCAAACCTGCAAAGGAGGAGCACACCCAACAGTCCTCCCCACAATGATACCTATGAACCATAAAAGCAAGAATCATGTCATAATAATGCAAAAGGTACAATAGTGGCACACAAACTTTGGCAGTAATCAACAGTTCTGTCATTGAAGTGAAGACCCTCTTAACAAGAGGAAAATCATGCCTACTTCTGGAAAACTAGCCAACCATCCAGGGCTAGTGGAGTCACGGATCTTGAAGGAGAATCTCAAACTATACTAACATAATCCTTAATTATAGTCTAAATATTTGTCATTATATCCATATATAAATGCAACACTCACTCATCAACAAACTTCTCTTTGTAGTAGACAAAATATTACAGAAAATCACAACTAATCAGAATTCACCATTGTGGAGCCCAGTCCCGATTGATATATTTACAGCACAGCATCTATGGTTCAGGGAGTGTTGCAGAAGAGGGAACTGAAAGATTGTAAGAGGCAGAGGGTCAGGGAGTTTGCTGTGAGACTGGGTCTTTTAGGATGTCAGTGGCTACACCCATAAAGTCTTGCCAACATGGCTGCCTAAACATGATCTGAATAAGAATTACAACAATATACATGCTAATATGGATGAGTGTGGTGAGCCAAGGAGACCAAGAAACCTCATCTTTACAGAAATAATTATATGCAACTAAAGAATGCTGAAACTAGGGAGAATAGTCTTCTCCAAGGAAGAGCACAGTAGTAGATTACCCAATACCATATGATGAGTCCTAAAATTATATACATATTAAGTAACAGTATACAGACTGAGCAGATCATATTTATTTATTTAGGAATGACACAGATATATGTATTAGCAACAATAAAGGAAGCCATGAATTGGAAGAGAACAAGGAGGGATACATAGTTAGGTTTGGAGGAAGGAAAGGGAGGAATGATATAAAAAAACTAAATTTTGTTTAGTTTGTAGAAATAGAGATATGATAACATACTACATTAATTCCAGGACTGAACTAGAGAAGACTGGAAGATTTTGAATTCTCTGGAAGATATAGTTAGTCACTGATAGCGTGCACAAAGTAGTTAGACCTAGACTAAACCACAATATATTTGCTATGAACATTTTAAAAATGTAATTAAAGATACATTTAATTTTTAGATTAGTTACTTGAACGTCTTCTGATTTAAACACCAAATTAATATCGTTCTCTCAACCCTTGGGGAAAGTTCTTTCATATTTTCAAAGGAGTCCTCAAGTCTCTCACTCACAATAACTTTTCCCTTTGGGTCCTTATGATGTTTCCTATTTTATTCTACAAAACTATTCAAATAAAATCTTTTAAAACCATTTTTATACTTTTATATTCTTTTTTAAAACAATCTTTTCTCATTTTACATACTAATCCCAGTTCCCATTTCCTCCCCTCCTCCCACTCCCATCACCTTCCCTCCACCCCATCTCCCATCCACTCCTCAGAAATGATGAGTCTTCCCATGGGAGTCAAAAAAATCTGGCGCATCACCTTTAGGCAGAACCAAGGTCCCACCCCCTTTATTTTGGTTGAGCAAGGTATCCCTCCAAAGAGAATGGGCTCCAAAGGCCAGTTCAAGCACTATGGATAAATCATGGTCCCCCTGCTAGTGGTCCTACAGATTGCCCCAGCCACCTAACTGTCACCCACATTCAGTGGGCCTAGTTGTGCCCTGTGCTGGTTTTCCTGCTGTCAGCCTAGAGTCAGTTAGCTCCCACTAACTCAGGTAAAATGTCTATGTCGGTATTTCCATCCTTATTTTTGAACCCTTTGTTCATATTATCATTTATCCATCTCTTTGACTGGAATCGGAATGCCTTATCATGATAATTAAGTTAGTCATCAGTCTGAGAGAGGGGGAGTTGATTGGGGGAGGGGGAGGGAAATGGGAGGCAGTGATGGGGAGGAGACAGAAATCTTTAATAAATAAATAATAAAACAAACAAACAAAAAAAGTTAGTCATCAAACGACAGGGGAACAACCACTGAGGGAGTAGGTCTGAGCCAGAGACCTCTGCAGAACTGGGCCCAAGTCAGGGACCTCCTTGGGAGTGGGCCCAAGCTAGAGACAGAAACAGGTCTGAGCCTGACCTTTGCCAGAGCAGGCCTGAGGCAGTGACCTCCAGAAAAGCAGGTACAAGGGAACAACAGGTGAGGGAGCAGTCCCAAGTCAGAGACCTCTGCAGGACCAGGAGCAAGGGAGCCACCGCTGAGGGAGCAGGCCTGAACCAGAGACCCCTGCCACAATGGGCATGAATCAATGACTTCTGAGGTAGCAGGCACCAACAACATCTGCTTGAGCAGGCCTGAGCCAGTGACCTCTGCCAGAACAGGCAGAATCAGTGACTTCTGAGGTAGCAGGCCTGTGCCAACAATATCTGCTGGAGCGGGCGTGAGCAGGCACAAGGCAGCAACATCAGCAGAAAAAGCCCCAAGCAAGCAGTCTCCCTGGGAGCAGGCCCTAAAGACTCCTGGTGTGGCAGAGCAACCCCTGGGAGAAATGAGCCACCTCCAAGAACAGAGTGACCAATGGGGTAATGGTAACTGTGGCCCTGACTGCACCACGAGGAGCAACCATCTTCACCTTGGATCCACTCACACATGGAAGATTAATCACCAGAGACACAGAGAGTCCCAACTACACGAATCAGAAGAAAGGATAGGTAGACAAGGTAAGAAAACACCACAACACCAATAAAAACTAGTGGTCCTACAACAGCAATACTTGAACAACCAAATATAGATGAAGCAGAAGAAAATGACCTAAAAAAATAACTTTAGGAGAATGTTTGAGGCCCTTAAGGAGGAAATGAAAAATTCCCTCAAAGAAATGGAGGAAAAGTCAAACAAAAAAATCGGAAGAAAACAAAAAAAGCAATCAAACATATAAAAGAAATTATTAAAGAACTATTGAAAACTGAAATAGAGACAATAAAGAAAACATAAGCTGAGGGAATTATAGAAATGGAAAATTGAGAAAACAATTGGGAAACACAAATGCAAAAATAAATAGCAGAATGCAAGAGATAGATGAGAATCTCAAGATACAATAGAGGAAATAGACTCATCGGTTAAAGAAAACATTAAAGCTAACATAAAATATCCAGGAAATATGGGACACCATGAAAAGGCTAAACCTAAGAAGAATAGATATAGAAGAAGTTGCTTTGTTGTTCTTTTCTTTTTTCCATTGTATAATTTTAGCTTCTTTGTCAACAACTATGCATTTATAGGTGTGTAGATTAATATTAGGGTCTTCAGTCCAAAACAGTAGTTCTCCTATATATAAATGATAAAAGAGATGAGAAAGAAATCAGATAAAACTCACCCTTTACAATAGCCAAAAATAACATAAAAATATCTTAGGGTAATAATACTAATCAAAGAAGTAAAAGACACATATGACAATAATGTCAAGTTTTAGAAGAAAGAAATTGAAGAAGTATCATAAAATGATAAGATCTCTCATGCTCATGGATAGGTAGGATCAACAAAATAAAAATGGCAATGTTATCAAAAATAATCTACAGATTCAATGCAACCCCCATCAAAGTCACAACACAATTCTTCAAGACCTCAAAAGAATAAAACTCAACTTCATATGGAAAAACAAAAAAACCTAGAATAACTAAAACAATACTGGACAATAGATAACTTCCGGAGGCATTACTATCTCTGACATCAAGCTTTATTATAAATCTCCAGTAATGAAAAGAGCTTGATATTGGTATAAAAACAGACAGGTGAACCAATAAAATCTTATTTTTAAATAACTTCACTCCAAAGGAATACTTCAGTAAGAATTTTTCTCTTTCCATAGGGAATACCCTGAGCAAAACCAGAACTAAATGGAAATTTCTTTAAAATGTTTTTGATATTTATCTCAAAACAGAAAATACTGTTGCCGTTAGCAAATATAAATGAACATGTAATGAAATATCAATCCCTATATACAGAGATCCAAACTGTGCACACTCAGTAATCCTAGCCTTAAGATAAAGAGACAGGATTAGAAGCAGAAATTCCAGAATACCACCCTTGGATACGTGTGTGTGTGTGTGTGTGTGTGTGTGTAGTAAGACCCTATCTCTAATTAAAGCAATACAAGACAAAAATACAAATTTAATCCCCAACTAAAGGTAGCTTTCATTTTATATGTTCTTCAATATACATCTATTTGTGGGTTCTCTCTTTCTACCATGTGAGTTCTGGGGATCAAATTCAGGTGTTCATGCTTAGGAGCAAATATCTTTACCTCCCGAGATATCTTTTTAACCCACATTAATTGCTTGAAATAAATTGTTTTTTTCCACTTCTCAGAGAATAATGGGAAACTTAAGTATATATCTAGACTTTCAAATATCTCCTTACATCATAGGAACTGCATTTCTTTGGGATATCCAGTTCTTACTTAGAAAGCCAAGACAGCCTTTAGAGAGCATCTTCTTACCTTCATACTCCTCCCTTAAGTAGTAGCTGGTTAAAAATTCTCAGCCATTATAGCAAATATTTTTTAATGGAAATATCCCATTTAGTACTCCGTGCTCCAAAATCCCTCACTCTCTGCACATTGTCCAGTTGTAGGTCTCTGTATTTCTTCCCATCCCCTGCAGTTGATGGCTGAGCAGGAAACTGATTTTTGATATAATAGAATATTGTTAGGAGTCATTGTATTTTTATATTTCTTTATCAGAACAATATTTGGTTTCCCCATACATCTAAGACCTATGTAGTCCTAGGCAGTGTCAGGCATGAATTTTATCTTATGGAGTGGGCCTAAAATCCAATCAGACTGTGGTTGGATATGTCCACTATTTTTGTTCCACTATTACATCAGCATATCATTTAAGCATATATCCAAGGATTACTATACTCAGAATGACTGTTTTCAGCTTCATCCATTTAGTAACTTGGTTTTTCTGAATAGCAGAATAATATTCCATGGCATATATGTATCATATTTTTATTATTCGTTCATTCATGGACAGCTAGGCTGTTTTCATTTCTGACCATTCTGAATAAAACAAAAATAAACATGGATGAACATGTATCTCTGTGATCGGATGCAGAGACTTTTATATATATGACCAAGTGTTGCATAGCTGAATTATATTGAAGATTTATTTCAGGCCTCTTGAAAGCCACACTGATTTCCATGGTAACTGCACCAGTTTGCACTCCCACCAGCAGTCAATTAATGTGCCTCTTTCCCCATATCTCAAAATACTTTTAATTTGAAATTTCCTTAAAGGCTAAGCTGATTTTTTTTTTAGGCATTGTATTTCATCTTTTGAAAATTCCTTATTTAGTTCTATGCATATTTTTAATTGGACTATTTGCTTTCTTGATGTTTATTTACTTATTAATTTTTGTAGCTATAGGTATTTTCTAGAAACTGACCCTCTGTCAGATATGTAGCTGGTAAAGATTTTTTTTCTTTTTTTATGAGCTGCTTCGTCACTTATATAGTGGTGTCCCTTGTACAGAAGTTTGTTGGTACCAATCGTTAGTTGTTTCCTGTGGCAATGGATTCAAGCATAAATTTCCGTTCTCCTCTTTTGGATTCAGGATATCAATTCTTATGCTGTATTCTTGGATCCATTTGTAGCTGATTTCTGTGTGGGGTGAGAAATAAGGACCTGTTTTCATTGTTCTATATACAGTTACTCAGTTTGACCAGCACTGTTTGTTGAAGATGCTGTCTTTTCTCCAATGTGTTTTTTGGCCATAATGTAAAAAAATCTGGTGACTATACGAGTGTGGGTTTATATGTAAGTCCTCATTTCTATTCTGTCAATCTGTGTGTCACTGCCATGTGTTGTTCATTTGTTTGTTTACTATAGATTTATAGTATAAAATCTGAGGTGGTGATACCTGCAGCAGTCTTTTTAAAGTTCAAGAATGTTTTATACATACTGAGTCTTCTGAGTTTCCAGATTAAATTCAAGATCACTTTCGTCTCGATTTCTGTGAAGCAATTGTTTTGGAATTGTGATATGGGTTTCATTGAATTTATAAATTACTTTTGGTAGGATGGCCACATGGTGATGTTAATCTTCTCTCTCAATGAACATAGAAGGTCTTCTAATCTCTTGGCATCTTCTCAATTTCTTTATGGTTTCTGCCCTTAAGTCTTGTTACATAGTAAATTACTTTTATTGGTTTATATTTACTGAAGCATGCCTTTCTCTATGGGATGAAGCTATGCCTTTCTTTATGGGCTACGGGTTCATAATCTTTTTTATGTGTGTTTTTGAATTCAGTTTGCAAGTATTTTATTGAGAATTTTTGCATCTGTGTTCATCAAAGGTCTTAACTTATCATTTTCTCTTTGGGGGGGGCTATGCATCTGAGCTGTGTATCAAGGTTATATGAGCTTCACAAAAAGTATCTAGAAATGATCCTTTCTTTTCTGAAATTCAAAATAATTTGAGGAGTGGTGTTTTTAGCTATTCTTTGAAAGTCCGGTAGAATCCATTGAATATATCTGGCCTTGATCTTTTTATAGATTTGGAAATGTTTAATTGATTCATTTTTTATCATTAAATATAATTCTATTTAAATAATTTGTTTTTATTTAACTTTGATAATATATACATACATACTCAGTTTGACCAGCATTAATTTTTGAAGAAATTCTTTTCTTGAACATATATTGTTGGCCTAACTTAATGCTCCTATTTCTTTAAATCTGTTTTAGTCAATGGAAAGTTCCTTTATCCTTTCAATTGCAGGTCTGGTTTTTCAGGGTATAGTAGTCAGGGCTGGCATCTTTGGTCTTTCATAACTTATACCAAGACAGTCCAAGTCTTCATTGCTTCCCTATCTCTATTGAAAAATCAGCTATTATTCTGGTAGACATGCCTTTATATGCTATTTGATCTTTCTCTCTTACAACTTTAAATATTTCTTCTTCTTTCTATGCAATTAGTGTTTCAACTATTATATGACTTGTGGAGTTTTTCTTCTGAACCTCTCTACTTGTGTTCTGTACTCTTCTTGGATCTCAGTAGTCATCGCTTTCCTTAGATTAGGGAAGTCTTTGTCTACCTTCTATGTCTCAGATTCATAAGCGTGGACTATTTGTGATCTTCTAGTTTTGACTGAGATATCTCCTAAGCACTTTTTACTCTTTTAATCGGTAAATATTTGTCTATTAAAATTATTTATGTTTTTACATCAACTTCCAAAGTGATAAACGGTTTATTCTGACTTCTTCATATGTAGTTCAGTTTATTTTTTGCACATACAGAACCAATGTTCTTTCTTTTTTTAATTTATTTATTTATTAAAGATTTCTGTCTCTTCTCCGCCACCGCCTCCCATTTCCCTCTCCTCCCCCAATTAAGTCCCCCCCCCAGCCCGAAAAGCAATCAGGGTTCCCTGTCCTGTGGGAAGTCCAAGGAACCCCCACCTCCATCCAGGTCTAGCAAGTTGAGCATCCAAACTGCCTAGGCTCCCACAAAGCCAGTGCGTGTAGTAGGATCAGAAACCCTTTGCCATTGTTCTTGAGTTCTCAGTAGTCCTCATTGTCCGCTATGTTCAGAGAGTCCATCAGGCAATGAAAGGAGACAGAGACAGAGACTCACATTGGAGCACCGGACTGAAATCTCAAGGTCCAAATCAGGAGCAGAAGGAGAGAGAGCACGAGCAAGGAACTCAGGACCTCGAGGGGTGCAACCACACACTGAGACAATGGGGATGTTCTACTGGGAACTCACCAAGGCCAGCTGGCCTGGGTCTGGAAAAACCAATGTTTTTTCTTACTCATCTCTCAGCTACTCCTCATCCTGGTTGCTCTCCTCTGTTCTTCCTATTTCTTATTCATTTACATACCACATGTTCTAAAGCTTCCTCTCCTGAGGCCTCTTTCCCAAGCCCCATCTCTTGAGCTCTTTTCTAGTTTCCTGGCCTCAACTCACATATATACCCACATCAATAAACATATTTAACAATTAAAATCTAAAATTTACATGTGAGAAACTCCATGCATTGCATGTCTTTCTGAGTCTGAGTTACATACAATATAGTATTTTGTGGGTCTATTCGTTTTTCTGAAAGTTTCTAATTTCCTTTCTGTTTCAAGGTTAATAAAATGTTGTATGTACATTTTCATTATCTATTGATCAATTGTTAGGCATCTTAAGTGATCAATTTTCTCATTATTATGCGAAGCCCTCTGCTGATCCATTTTTTGTCAACTTGACACTAACTGGAGACACCTGAAAAGAGGGAACCTCATCTGGCAAACTGACTCTATCAGAGTCTATCAGTGGGCACATCTTGATTACTAACTGGTAGAAGAAATTCCAATTACATACGAATTCACATGATCTATGGGAGAAGATGGTGTCTAGGCCACAGTGTGTGAAGATGCATATAGGCCTTTTGATCAAGGTTCTCAGTTCTTGTCTGTTTGGAAGTTGTTATAAATTCTGCACCATCGCTGGGCCTCACTATTTTGAAGGCTCTAATGTGGGGTGTATAAACCTACATGGAACTGGAGAAAATATGAATACTAATGTAGAAGAGAAATTTCACTCTTTGAAATGCCCAGATGTACACATCTCTTCCCAGTATATTACAGACTTCCTTTTAGGTTGCAGATATTACGGTTTTACAGCTTATTTACAAATATGATCTTCCTACTCGTTCTGCTCATATCTTTCCTTACAATCCTCTTGTGAATTTATGTAGCCCACCTCTCTCTGACATTATACAGAGCCACCCACGAAAGTATTTAGCAGCAATAAATTTCAATAATTATCACCATTGTTTCCATGAGGACGTGTCTAACCTTTGTGCTTTGCATGCGTTCCTTTTGTGTGTGTGTCTTTGTACAAACAGGGAAAACTCTAAACATTCTTCAGCTCTACAATATACATATGTTCTTTTGATTTTTAACCAAACATCTTCACCAGCCTTGATCTTCAAGAAAGACACTCAACTCACTGCTGGCCCACAGATGTTCGGGAGCGGTCGTGCCATAGAAATCACAATGATGGTTCATACGAGCCTCAATGTAACATTGTTTAAATTTATATTTTATAACAACACTTTTCAATTTCATGATTATTTGGATCTGTGTTTAACATGTGGATAAGAGGTAGTGAGGGAATCCTGATAGTGTATCTGGCAACCATTGTTCTAAACTAATAATAGGAGGCAAAAACATAATGAAAAAAATTGTATTATGTAAGAATTAAACACCACCCTTAATATAGGCTTCCGTGATAAAAATTGCATTTAACAAATGAACCTATCCCTTGGAATGCCGTCCACCGCACCCCCATGCCTGCGCTCAGTGCTCTAGAACCCAGTTACCGAGCTTCGGGCAAGGGGCTGGAGGTTGAAATACACAGACACATACACACAGAGACAGCTACACGGGTCATCTTTGAATTCCCCAAGAATGCCCCCTTTATTGTGTTCAGGGGCAGATTATAGAAAGATAGCCACACCCCAACCAAACCCACCAGAAACCACTCTACTGCCATTAGGAACTCCCAAAGGTCTTGTGCTCAGAGCAGCTGTAAGCACTCAGATCTGGGGATTACAAAAAATTCAGAATCTGGGGTCTCACTGCTCCCAACATTGGAATGTATTTATGACTTCTGACTTCGGTAAAGTTGATATTAGTGTGTTGGAAATTGACCAATGTTGTAGAAGAGCTGACCATTTTATAAACTAACAAAGAATAAATTGAAGAAAGAAACAATGAATAGTCCTTGATAGCTATGCGTTCTGAAAGTGTAAAGAGCTATAAGGAGGAAGAAAATAGTCTACAAGAGAAATGTAAGCCATACTCCTAAGTATTTTTGTATGTATGTTTTAGTTTTGCAAAGAACTCTTCCAGCTAAATTTACTGTGTAAAACATCATCCAATAAAAGAACAATTAAACTACAATGTTAAAGAATCCAGGGAGTCAGGCAAGTGGAAAAAGTTCAAGAAGAATGATGAACATCTACTTTGTCATGTCTTTCTGTAGACTTACTTTCCCACCTTTCCAAGGGCTGTTGATGGAGGTGAACTCTCAGCTCAGGTTGATGCTTCAGAGCCATTCTTCATGCAGCTGATTGGCCTTTCTCTCAACATGGCAACTGTGTTCTAAGAATAGGTGCAGAAAAACTTGATAGAAATTTCTTGGTCATCTATGAATTAACGTTGGAAATCACATGGCTTTGTTTTGGTCAGAATCACAAATCACTATAGTCAAGGAAAGAAGACATGGAAAACCACTGACCCATGGTGACAACAGCTGAAAGAAAAACATTTTATAGTAAAACCAGCTGTGAAACTAGGAAAGAGTCTCTGTGAAATCTGTACCCTGCTAGGCCTAGATGCTTGACAAGAATTGGGGAAACAACCTACAAATTTGCCTACTGTATCTGGTGACCTCAATTCAATACACAGCTGCTCCTCAAATGAAAGCATCCATAAAACCCCCAAAGCTCTGAAGACTTTGGAGCTGGTATCCCCAGATAGTCTTTGGGCTCATCTGCATCTCTCTGTGTCTTCTCCAATGTTAATGACCTTAAGGCTCTCACCTTTCTGTGAACTTTAACAAAATGAGTGTGCAGAAGGGAGCTGGGCTGCGTTCCCAAGTTGCCCTCTCCTCTTTCAGCTGCCTTGGAGACGAGACAATGGGTTAATTGAGGTAGCTACCTGTGTCCAGGCCCTACACAAACCTATCTCTCTGTTGTTTTTGGACTGCAGTCTAAGTAAACTGCCTCAAGAATATTTTTTTGGAAAAGTCTGCCAATATACAATTTTCCACCAAGGCTTTTGAGGAAAACGAAACCTTTAGTGGATTGCTCATAAAAGTGCAGATTTAATACATAAGTCACTTTATAGATTATATTTTATGTTTTAAATATAGTAGTAATATATAGAACATTATGTTTATAAATACCCATGGGTTTTTCTTCCACTGATGACAATCTCTAACATCCAGTGTGCATCTTGTTGATTGTAAGCAGGTGACCAATGCAGTTCATCTTACAGAGGTAGCAATCATGTCTTCACAATAGAACATGGCATACTGTGATGCAGTAGCCCGAATTTGCACACCTATCCCCTTCTCTCAAACATGTCTGCACACATGAGCTCACGCACATGGACAGAACACACACACACACACACACAGAGCACAAAATGAGAAAATCGTCCCTGATCAGTGACAGGATCAAAATACTACTCCAATAAAAGATTGTCTAGTGAGGAAAACTATCTCGGGAGTATTTGGGGCTGATGAGGTCTAACTTGGATGACAGGTACACATTTGAATTGGGAGACTGAGGGTGTAAACATTTTCCATATTTAGGACAGAAGTTGCCCAACCACAGTGCATCAGAATCACATTGACCATGAGGACTCTATTTTCGATATCCTCTGCTCTACACCCTTTGTACCCCAAATACCATAGACAAGCAGTGTAAGTGACTGTGGGGAGTTGGATAGAAGCAGGAAACTCAGAGCCTGAACCTAGCAGTGGGAAATCGGGATCTGAACACACATATACACATGAGAAATTATGGTAATGTTCTAGAATAACAATCTGTAGCCCTTTTCTATAGTTGCTATTACAAACATCGTCATTTCTCCTATGTTCTTCCCTCAAAGAGTTAAGTGTTTCTAAATCAAATTGATCAGCATTTGCAGTTTGTGTATCCACATGAATCATCTGACAATATTGCTTAAAGGTGTGTTCTGTTGATAAGGTCTGGGGGATTGACAAGCATGTCCTCTTCCTGATGATGTTACTGATGATGTCCTGCAGAATACTCTTATTTTCAATTATCAAACCATCAACAATAATGAAGAAATGATGAGAGGAAAAAAATCCTATACACAACAGAGCCTCAGAGTATTTGCAAAAAGTCCAACAAACACACAAGGTCTACATACAGTATTAGAAACAGGTGGTTGAATCAATGGAGACAAAAGCATGAAATGAGGAAATCATGTTAATTTTGTTGATGTTGGCCACATTTCTTTCTTAAAGTTCTTTTTATCATTACATCAGCATGCTTTGCGTGGGGCTGGGAACCCATTATGGAACGAGATTCCATTAATTCAAAGGGAGTCTGATGCAAAACTAAGACACAGCCACAAACACTTGTCACTAGGGATTGTCTTTAGTGTCCTGGGTGTATAAAATTCAGCAGAAATTACTACA
Source organism: Microtus ochrogaster (assembly GCF_000317375.1). Lineage (NCBI taxonomy): Eukaryota > Metazoa > Chordata > Mammalia > Rodentia > Cricetidae > Microtus > Microtus ochrogaster. Next base: position 13,646,301 of record NW_004949101.1, on the reverse strand, counting down.
ACCTACTGTATCACTAACAGTGAATCTTTAGGATACTCCAATGTGATCTAAAAAGTGCTATTGTAAGCATGCCTGTGTTTGATTTTACTTTTGTCCAATAGTCACAATCTTTGGTTGGAGTCCACATGGTATGAAAGAGGAACCATGAAACTGAAAGAATAGAAGTTCAAAAGCCATAGCATTTCTCAGCATCATGGGAATTTGCACCATTATTTTCCTGAAACTATTCTTGAAACCAATCTGACCTATCCATTGCACTTTCTCTTTTCATAGTCACCTAACTTTGCCCCCCAACACACCTCCTTGTGTCTGGAGTTTCTTTTACAACCTCAATTCTGTCCCCCGACTTGCAACCTACATGTGGATTTGGATATGTTTTCCATGTTTTGTTGTTGCTTTTATTTGTTCATTTTATCCTGGATATAAATGTGTGTATTTTTCAGGTCAACAGAAGAGCACTTGTTAGCATTCAGTAATCTTAAAGTACTGTAAAATTAAAGACTTAAAAGTGTATGTTTAATTGCGAAAATGGATGTCGATGATCAGAAGAGTAGAAAAAGAAGGAGCTAATACTGTGCCAACTTGTGCCATCTAGACCTCAGAGTCCCTTAAAGGGATTGTAGGTATTGCTACCCTATATTAAAAGACAATGGTATTTGTTGAGTATTTCAATGAGCTTTTGACTCATAAAGAATAGGTGTATGCAACTATATTTATTGTGAAGCATAACAAGCTACACTCCGCTAAGATATTCTAGAATAAGTCAAGTAGGGCATTTATACTTCTAGTTGAAGAGGAAGAAGAAGCAGGCATTGACTGTGAAAGCCCTGTAAGTAGAAACTACTTCTAGGTCATAGGAAGAGAGTGTCTTATTCATTACTTCATTGGCAAAGGACTTAGGCTATCTATGGGGTATTTAAGTTTTATGCTTCTTACTATTTAGTTATGAAACCTGCACTCAGCCTTTCAAACAGTAATACAGAATTCATGTCTTATTAATTTCATTCATGATTGCAGGCTCTCTACCAACAAGCTTGTTTCCATAAAAACATCATAAATCTATCTATCAAAGCAAGTTTTGGCCTTCTGCTAAAAGCTTTATGGTGTCTGCCAGGACTATGTCCCTTAAAATATCATGAAGCCTCTTGGACTTGCTATTAACTCCCTGCAAATATTCTTTTCATGCTTCATTGATGAGTTTTATATACATTGCCCTACCAGATATGGATAGCCATTGTGGTAGTAGGTGATTGAGTAGATCACAGTTGTAATAGAGTAATCGTTTTGTACTATGTAAAGATTTGTCACTTGGATTGATTTAGCAAAAAGCTGAATGGTCAAGAGCTAGGCAGAATTTTCAGGGCAAAGAGGACACTAGGAAGAAGTGCAGAGATGTGGGAGTGAACAGCCAGACATGGAGGAAGCAGGAAAGCAACATGGGCAGCACAGAGTAGAAGTAAGTTAGCCATGAGGCAGAAAGCAAATTAATAGAAATTGGTTAAGTTATAAGTGCTAGAAACAGGCCGAAGCTCTAGACTGAACTTTCATAATTAATAAGAAGTCTCCATGAGGTTTTTTGGGAGCTGGTTGGTGGGATGGAAAAATCTGCCTACACACAGGATATTGAAAACAAGGACATACTGTACTAAGCAATAATAGCAAGCAAATCATAATTCTTCTTCACTATGAAGGATACATCATAGAAGCAAGTTATTTTTTTCAAATACTCCGAAGTAGGTTGTAGTACATATATAGATCATGTCCCTTTGTTGATATGTTTCATGGTGGAGAAGCAATACATGAAGGCATAAGAAGATTTCTCAATCTTTGCTCTCGGTACCTACAAAAGCAATTCATTTATCTAGGGACATAGGCACAGATACGTGCTTTTCTATGTGATTTGGTGACTCCTGATCACACGCTGTTGAAGCAGCACATTCACTTGTGTGGACTTAAGAAAAAGTTAATACAGGTGCTCCAAGATCAAGTTTTGAAAATATATGGATGCTTTTTTTTAGAAGCTTTGTTTTTGTGTGTGTGTGCACGTGCGCACGCGCGCATACACACTAGAAGTCCAGAAAAGGGATTCCCTGGTGCTGAAGTTAAAAGTAGTCTTAAACTGTCCTACATGGGTGCTAGGAGCTGAATATATACTGTCTGTAGGAACAGTAACTTCTCAACCCTTGAGCCATCTTTCCAGCTCCATGAGTTATTTTCTTTTATTGTTTCTTCTTATGTATTCTTTTAGATTATAGTATACTAAATCATTCCCCTTCCCTCTAAAGTTGTCATATACTTCCCCCTTCCTTGCTTTCTTTCAAATTCATTGCCTCTTTTGTCAATATTTCTCTCTCTCTCTCTCTCTCTCTCTCTCTCTCTCTCTCTCTCTCTCTCGTGTGTGTGTGTGTGTGTGTGTGTGTGTGTGTGAGAGAGAGAGAGAGAGAGAGAGAGAGAGAGAGAGAGAGAGAGAGAATTTCACAATTTCTAAATACATAACTGCAACCTGCTCAGTCTGTATAATGGTACGTGGTACTTGTATGTATGTTTTTCAGACTGACCATTTGGTATTGTATAATCAAATTGTGTTCTCTTCCCTGAGTAAGACTATTTCTTCTATTCCCAACATTCCTTATTTGCCTGTAGTTCTTTGTATAGTCTTTCTGATCCCATGTTCATATTAACAAGTCCATATTCAGCTCATGTGTAGGCATTCATGTTGGTGAGACTTCATGGGTGTGGCTTCTGACGTTCATTGGAGACAGAATCTCACAGCAAAATCCCTGTTCCTCTGGCTATTACAATCTTTCTGGCTCCTCTTCTGCAATCATCCCAGAGCCTTAGGTGTGATAGTTAAGTTGTACATGTTTGAGACAGGGCTTTACAACTCTGCATATTGATGGTTGTAGTTTTCTGTAATCATCTCCCTCTGCTGAAAGAAAATGTTTTCTTATTTAAGGGTAAAGACTACACTTACCTGTGGATAAGGACAATTATTTAGATTTTACTTAGTGATTATTTTAGTTTAGTAAAGAGGGGCTTGTTTGTTCTTCCCTGTGGTTTGTTCTAAGTAACAGTTGTAACAGTCTCTCATGACAAAAGTTCCCCTTCCAAAGTTCACCAGCACAAACATGAAATGCAATGCAATTCAAGAACCCTGAAGAACAGGGATGGTCACTTGCAGCTTTCTGACTTCTGAGGCTATGCTAGCAGCCTTCTTTGCATGCAAATAAAAGGTCAAATGTAAGAGACAGCAAAACCCCTTTGCTGTTAAAAGTCATCTCCTAGAATCTGATTTTGTTACTATGGTGTCTTATAGAAAAAAATAGACCTTTTTAAAAATCCATCCAATATATACCTAGAAAATGCAATGCTTAGGGATACTCACTTCTAATGTCCATTGTTATGAAAATAACATTTTAAAACTAGTTGGGGAAGCAATATAAAGAGGTGTGATAATACATTTGAACCATGCATTTTATAATTCAGGAACACAGGCCACCTCAATGCAGGAGGCTCTGCTTATGTATCATTTAAAAGGCTTCCATTCATGCTGGAACTCAGCCCAGAGAATGAGGTTACAAGAAAATATTAGCTACCTTGTGACATCAAGCTCCTTAGCTAGGGGAAGAAAAGAAAATACAGACTTGGAACTCTGTGCCATACTACCATGAAGTCTTTGGTAATATTTACACATGATAAAAGCCACAGTCAAACTACAGAATAGTGCCAGCTAATGAATCTCTCAAATAATAAAGTTTGTCCAAAAAACAATCTTTTTGAACCTTTTAGTTACTCCTAACATTTTACTTCCTTTTTATTTCTTCTATGTGTTTTCTACATCCTGTATCTGGTCCCATTCATTTCTCCATCCCTTCACATCTGCCCTCTGCCCTCTCCATCCCCCCCTCCAAAATAAAACAAAGTTTAAGATGAAAAACAAAAAGGGAGGATTAAAAATATTATCATGACAACTTCAGTATGACACGGTGAGTCACGTTGTAAACCCCTTCATTTCTATGCTTGCAAATATTCATTGCAAAGAGTCATTGGTCTGGTTCAAAACCTCCGGTTTCTACTACACTATCAGTGCTGGGCCCTCACTAAAACTTTTCTTGAATAACAAAGTTATAGGGGAAAAAGGGGGGGGGGATTGTAAATCTCATCATGGAAGCTGTAGTGTGACACAGTCCATATGTCTTTACTTGCAAGTGTTCATTGCAAAGAATCATCGGTTTGGTTTGAGGCCTCTGGTTTCTGCTATCCTGTCGATGCTGGGCCTTCATTAAGACTTTTCCTGACTATCATGTTATTGCCCTATGTTGTAGAGAACCTGCAGGTTTGGGTCTGTTGGCCGGGTTTCTTCACATAGTGCAGCAGATTTTAGATGTGGTGGATGTTGGGGCAGGCCAAGTCATAACCCTGGTTCTGGGCCTGGGCAGTTATAGCGTTTGTCTGCTAGCCAGTTCTCCCCTGTTCTCCCCTCCAGGGTGAGCTAGCTTTCCAGCATTACCCCAGCTAATTCACCTCTTGTTGCAATGAGCAAGGGGTGGAGCCAGTTCTCCTGCTTGCAGGCACTTAGGGTCCACTCTCCTAAACCTACATCATCAGGGAATCCTCTATTGTGTTTCCCAGGTGAGGGACAGAGGCCACTCTCCCAAGGGCTGCAGCTGGTGAAGGGCAGGAACATCCCTCTGGCTCTTATGACACCAGGGCCAGCTCGTCTACCTGTCTCAGGCATTGATGAGCATGGGGGCAGGTATATCTCTCCTGCATTTGTGACCTCAGGGCTGGTCCTCCCACCTGATTCAGGCAATGATGGGCAGGAGGGGGATAGCATCTTTCCCCCACCCTTGTCACCAGAAGACAGATAAGTAATGAGGACAGTTCTCACATGCTCACAGTTTTGGAGTTGGCTCATCCACACCTGTGCCAACAGGGTTGGCTCTATGCTCTCCCAAATGTCGCAGCTGGTGGTAGCTAGAGACAGCTCTCCCACTATTTTGACCACAGGGCCAGCTTTTCCATCTGCCTTAGGTGTTGATGGGCTGTGGGGATGTCTCTTTCCCACCCATATCACCAAAAAACTTATGGATAATGGGTACAACTCTCCCATGATCACAGTTTTGGGGCTGGCTCACACACACCTCCACCAACAGGGTTGACTCTATTTTATGGACCAGTGAAAGTACAATGGGTGCTTTCCTGAGTGTTGCTGCTAGTCAGGGCATGGACAACTCTTCTGCCTCAAGCATTGATGGACAGGAGGAGGGGACATCTTTTCCCCACCCACACTCCTATCATTTCTGATTTAAAATTCAAACAGATAGTGCTTTGCACATTAGAATGTAAACAGTTATGTTATAGATATAAACAATGAAATGCTGCAATAGGATACTTTCATAATCAGAAAGCAAGCCCAGCAAGTTATGAAAAGTGGTTAGTAAGCATCTCTCTTCCATGGTCTCTATATCAGTCCTGCCCCCAGATTTCTGCCTTGAGTTCCTGACTTCCTTCAGTGATGCACATGGCTAAAATAAACTGTTTTGTCCTCCAGGTGCCTTTGATCATGGTGATTTATCATAGCAACAGAAACCCTAACTAAGACATCTTTAATTCCCCATCTCCCCACTCTAGGATTTTGTCTGACTTGACCCTGTGCAGGTGTTGTGCATGTCATAAGTCTCTATGGAGTTGTATGTGCATCAGCCCTGCTTTATCAAGAAAATATTGCCTATCTCAAATCATCTACCACCTCTGGTTTTTACAGTCTTTCTGCCTCCTGTCCTTCATGAATCCCTGAACCTTGAGGGCCAGGGTATCATAAAGGCATTGCCATTTAGGACTAAGTTCTCCATAGTTTCTCACTCTCTGTACAGTTGTGGGTATCTGTGTTATTGTACGAAGAAATTTCTCTGAGAATGGCTGAGTGATGCATTGATTTATGGAAATAACAATGTGCCATTAGCAGTCATTTTATTGCTATGTTCTTTTACTAGAATAATAGTAGTTGGTTTCCTCCTTAGGCCATCACATATCGAGTCTCAGGTTCTTGGTCACTTTAGCAATGTTAGGTGTCTATTCCTTTTAATGGAGTGGGTCTTCAATCTAAGCAAAGGAAGGTAGAATTCTATGAGTTCAAGGCATGCCTGGTCTACAAGGAGAATCTAGGCAATCCAGAGTTACATGATGAGACCCTGCCCAAACGAATAATTATAACAGAAATAATAATAATGATGATGATTATGATAATAATAAATCACTGTGTTGATACTTTCCTTGTCTGCGATCCAAAACTGTACCCATCTTCCTTTGCTTCCCAAACTTCATCTCTCCCCACCTCTTTCTTATCCTTTTTGTTGTTCTGAATCTTTACTGTCAACCTTATTGAAAATAAAGAACAATATTCAAGCCACAACCTGAATGTTATACTGTCTTAAAATTTGTGCTGGCTAGTTTTATAGCAGTTTGACCCAAGTTAGGGTTATTTGAAAGGATAGAATCTTATTGATAAAAGGCCTCCATGAGATCTGGCTGATTAGTGATTGATGAAGGAGCACCTGGCCCATTGTGGGTGGTGCCACGCTTGGGCTAGTGGTCCTGGGTTCTATAAAAAAAAGCAGGCTGAGCAAGTCATGGGGAGCAAGTCATTAAGCAGCACCCCTCTATAGCCTCTATATCAGCTCGTGTCTTCATGTTCTTGCTTGGTTTGATTTCCTGTCCAGATTTCTTTCCTTGATGATTAGTGATATGGAAGTGTGAACCAAATGTCAACCCTTTCCTCCTCAAGGTGCTCCAGTCATGGTGTTCCATCACAGCAGTAGAAACCCTAAGACAAAGCTGATCCATATCTTTTTAATTCAGCCTTACTCCTATTTTCAGGACACAAGCTGAATCCAGTCAGATTTAGATTAGTTCTCAGCAGAGTCTTTATCTTGTGAGCCACATAAGATTTCATTTTCATCAACACTCTGGCCTTCCACATTCCCACTAAAGCAATTCTTTAAGCAGTGTTTGCAGCATTTGAGGGGGGTAGCTTTTATCTCTAAACTCTTCCAACAAACCAGTTCCAAAGGCATAAGAGCCAAAGATCAAGGTTGACCTAACACTGGAATCTAATTCTTGGGGGTATTTTTTCCATACTGGTCACTTTTGTGCATTGCTCTGTCAAAGTGCTTGACAGAAGAAACATATCGGAGTAAATGTTTACTTTCTGCCAGTGAGAAGACATAGCTAGAAAACCTTGACAGGGTTCAGGGCTGTGTGAACATGTGGCCAAAGCTACAGGCATGGCAGAAGACCAGGAATAAGAGAAAAGTAGGCCAGAGGCAGAGATGGGTCTCATTTTCAAAGGCCCACCCAGAATGATCTACTTCAGCTAGGTAGACCTCCATATCCTAAAAATTGCTCAGCCTTCAAAACAAGGCCACAAGCTGAGAGTTGAACATTCAAAATATAAACTTACTGGACAAGTTCAGATTCAAACCATGACATGTTGATTTTAGCCACTAAGTTTGTGGTCATTTCTTATAACATCGTTTGAAAACTGAAAAAAAATAAGCAAATATAAACCATGAAGACTGAATGCTCTGTATTTTAATAATCGCCACAGGAGACTTTTATTTGTTAATAAAATTTGAAAATCGTTTCCTTATTCACTTTGTAGAAAATTTGACACACTATCAATGTTTACATTGTATTAGAAAAAATCAATGAATAGAATGATTACATGGAGGGAAACAAAAGTATAAAAAGAAATAATTCTTCAAACCCCGAATAAGAAAAGATATTATGAGAATCAAATAGTGAAAAAAAAGTAAATTAATTAAGGAGAGACTTGTGAAAAACGTCAGCCATCCCATGTGCTAAGGGATGCGGGATGAACTGGCAGGATGAGGCTCTGTCTGTGCAGCTAGCGGCTGGCCCTGCAGAATGTGGGTCACCATTTATCTCAAAAACCAAAGGGAAACAGCTTCACCCAGGAGTTCTCAAGTAGACAATGAATTTACTGTCTGAGCTTAAGGCCCAGGGAGAGTGACCTGGGCATCTGAGTAAAATACATTTAGATTTACTGTTGTCTAAATTAGGACATTTCTTTTCAATTATAAATGTAAATTTCAGAACATGATAGCGATGACAGGAAATGATAGTGACTGAGAGAAAAGATGAGTGTTTTCACAGATGTCTCTGATTATCACATATTAATTTATCAAATATGACATGGGCTTTATGGCTCTACTGCTAGTAGTGTGTGTGTGTGTGGTAATTTTCTGGCAAACAATTCATATGCTCTAACATACTGCTTAAGGAATCCATCTCAAAATAAATAAGTAAACAAACAAATAAATAAATAAAATATTGTAGTGTGCTTTACATTACAGTGTGGCGTAAACAAACACCTGTCCTTGCAATATAACTACAAATAATGGGAACATTCTGGAGCCCTGATAAAGTCACATGAGTTGAGCAGAGTCTATAAGTCCCAGATCTTTCCAGGTTGTTTATGCATCCTCAGAGAGCCCCCCAAGCACCTCTGACAGTGCCGAAAGCCATGTCTGTACCTCTTTTGCCCCATTTGAAGTGTTTTCTAGGTTTTGCATGCCCCTGACCGACTCCTCTCCAAAACCCGAGGAAGATGCTGTGTATAGGCTGAGACCCTGCTATTCTCCCTCCATTTCTCTGACTTCAAAGTCGACTAATGGCTTCGACGTTTCCCACAGAATGAGCTCAACCCTTTGCTAAGTCTGCGATGGGCAATACAACAGTTGAAAAGATGGCTTTGAAATAGGATACAAGGCACCGAACAGCTTTCCGGAGTGCAGTTTGCTCTCGCCATACTACAAGACTGGTTAGGACTTTGAAGTCTACAGTCAAAGCTACAACTGTTTCAGTTCCATGCAACCAGATATTCTATGAAATTAGGAGAGATAGAAGCATTCGCCTCACGGATACCCAGTGAGAGATGAACCATGCACGCTTGGGGGTTCAGAGTTAGTTCAAGTGCTCTTGCAAAACACTATCTGTTCATCCAGAGTTTATCCAAATGATCTGAATTTTATCACTATCCCAAATCCAGCTCACACTCATGTGAGGATTCGCTTTCCCATGAGAATCCCTCTTCGGCTTTTTTTTCCCAGAAACATTTCACTTGCTTTTTCAAGGTCAGACAGATGGCAGGTCCAAACTCACTGGAAAACACACACCGGAGCATGAAAAGTTAGACAACAGTAAGGTTAGTAAAGTTTTAGAACACTAAACTAGCTCCCATCAAGAGGTGGAGGATTAGCAGCCGCAGTAAACAAGAGTGCATCTGTGCATTTGATGCCTTGCTCTATCCCCGAAGAATGCTCAGCTATAGCAAGTTTAATAAACCCGTACTGAAAAGGGAGACTCTAATCACTCTCGGAGTTTTGTCCTCGACGTGTGGCAAAATAGAAGCTTCAGCGAGGTTAAAAAGCAGTCATTACCGAACCCCATCAACTCTAAGGATTTAATCCATTAGGAACGATTCACAGAATTGGGACGAGGCATCTTGGAGAAGAAAAACACCAAGGGAAGCAGAGTAATGTGATCCTTAGGAATAAATGAGATGAAGCTGAAAAAAATTACACTAAGCAAGAAGAGAGAACAATTGTGGTTCATTTATCCTGAGATCAAAACCGAAGCAAAACACTGCAAACAGCCCTGAGAAACTGACTGAACTTCAACTTGTTCGATTTCAGGGTCAATTACTGTGGGGAAGTGTGCAATCTCCCTTCTAAAACTTTTGATTAAAATAGTATTTCTTATCTTAATTGTGGGAGAAGGAAAGATTCCTCAGAGTCTTCACTCTTAATGAATTCCAATATTCTATACATTATTGCATAGCAAGATCAAGTGCAATCATGAGGAAAGCATGCTAACAGAAACTTCCGTGTTCGTGGGGGTGATCCTATATATAAATCACCTCTGTAATATGGAGATTTCAAATAATGATCATTAGAAAAATTCTGTACCCAAGAAAGAGTAGGGGGGCTGGAGAGATGGCTCAGTGGTTAAGAGCATTGCCTGTTCTTCCTAAGGTCCTGAGTTCAATTCCCAGCAACCACATGGTGGCTCACAACCATCTGTAAAGAGGTCTGGTGCCCTCTTCTGGCCTTCAGGCAT
>NW_004949101.1:13622578-13636058 GCF_000317375.1 Microtus ochrogaster | reverse complement strand
AGAAAGAAAGAAAGAAAGAAAGAAAGAAAGAAAGGAAGGAAGGAAGGAAGGAAGGAAGGAAGGAAGGAAGGAAGGAAGGAAGAAAGAAAGAGAGAAAGAGTACAATTTGTCTCAAAGTAATTTCCCCAACCCACAATCAACATTTTTTGTTTATGTTTTTGTTTTTTAAGACAGGGTTTCTCTGTGTAGCTTTGGTGTTAGTTCTAGAACTTGGTCTGTAGACCAGGCTGGCCTCATATTCACAGAGATTGGCCTGTCTCTGCCTCCCAAGTGCTGGGATTAAAGGTGTGTCCACCACTCGGCCCCATATTAATATTTTTATAGTATTAAATGATTTTGGTCTTAACATAAAGAATAGATCTAAGCACATAGGTCTTTCTCATTGCATTAAATACAATTAAATAAGGACTATCACATTGGGGATGATAGTGATGTTTACTGTGCTCCTTTAATGTCTATGCCCTTTATATCTTCCGAGGGAATCAGTGACATTTTCTTATTGATAGCCTGTGAGGACAGGTAGTGTCTTCCATTTTCAGTACACACACACACACACACACACACACACACACTAGAGGGAATTGTTTCTTCAGATCTCTTCCAAAAAGTTAACTCACATATAATCCACGTGCTAAGAAAGAAGCACCGTGGAGCAGAGAATACTGCTCTTTTCGTAAACTGCATGCTGCACAAGAATGAAGACCAGAATTCAGACCCTCACATCTATAAAAACTCAAGAGAGCTGATGTAGACATGTAGACCTAGCATGGCTCTTGGGGAATGGACATGGGGAAATCCTAGAAATTTTCTTGCTTCCTGGTCAATTGTTCCCAATTGAGACCCATTCAGAACTCTACAAATAAGATGATTCTAGTTTGTGAAAAGTTAACAAAACTGAAAACTAAGGAGCACAACACTAATACACCACACACACACATACAGGAGCAAGGCCATTTTGGTAAGTGGGGAGGAGCAATATCTATTCAGTGAGTGCACTGCTCTTGGCAACAAGGATGAAGGACAACAGAATTAGATGGATTCAGCACTGCTATGAAGTCCAAGTATGGTAGTTTACCTATAATTTCAGCAGTCAGCAGATGGAGGCAGAAGGATTATGATTTCAAAGCCAACTTAAATCTGAAGTTATCTTAGGATACCTAGGACTCCGTCTCAAAGAAACTAACCCAGCAAGCAAAGAAACAACATTCTAACTGTAAGGTTGTGGGAATCACTATGTTTTGACAAAGGCCAAGGGAGTGCTGCTTTATCTCTGCTTAATGGACATTTGCAGTCATTTATCCATTTACAGCCCTGCATACTAATTACACTTGTCATAGAGATATTATAAAAGCTATGAGCATCTCATGATCTACTTAAACACTTATAAACCATGGTTCCATGTAAATGTGTCCTCCTCATACAGACAGAAATAGAATGCTACAATGGAGCTGGAGGGATGGCTTAACAGGTAAGAGCATGTATTGCTCTTGCAGAGGATCCAGATTCAGTTCGTAGCACTGCATTTACATAGTGGGTCAGGACCATCCAGAACTCCAGGTCCAGAAGATGCAATGCCCTCTTCTGAACTCCACACATGTAAGACACTGATGTGGTGCACATACACACGTGTAGTCAAGACATTCATACTCATAAAATAAATAAATTTTTTAAAAAGTTTTACATAAATCCAGGTTTGTTTAATTTTAAAGAAACAATCTGGGCAGTGGTGGTAGATGCCTTCAATCCCAGCACTAGAGAGGCAGAAGCAAGCAGATCACTGTGAGTTGGAGGCCAGTCTGGTCTACGAGAGCTAGTTCCAGGACAGGCTCCAAAGCTCCTGAGAAATCCTGCCTCAAACAAACAAACAAAAAACAAAACAAAACAAAAAAGAAAGAGTAATATATTTGTGCATTTTCTGCAGGTGTCCCACTTCTACATCGTTTAAATGTCTTTAAACAACAAATGATTTTGTATAGATATTTAAACACAAACATAAACTAGAGGTTTCACTTGTTTATATAACAAACCTTTGTGTAGTATGTTATGTAAATGAGGAAATGAATTTCCATTCTTTTGTTATTGTGTTTTGAGCCTCCGTTTGTTAGAATAAATAAAATCTAGAAATTATGCAGTATTGACATTCTGTTATTAAATAAAAGTAAGATAAATCAAGGATTTTAGAGTAAGCAAAGTCTGCTCTATCACCTGCTATATTTCCTCCGTAAGGTGGAAAATTTTCTATTTACCTGAACCTTATATCAGCTGAAATAACACATAGCAGAGGAATGATAGAGATGGAATTCCAAATGTAGTCTACATCATTTGCTTGTCTTGTCCATCTACCACAGGCTAACAGATTCCTGCTCTGCCATCAGGCTAGCAACAGAAACACAGCATTCTCAAATTAAAACAGAGGAGTACAAGAAATTGGCTATTGATTCTATGTGGTCACAAGAAACAATGGAAGATGAAGCATCCAGACATTTAAAGTAACAGAGAAAGTTTGAGATTCCTTAGATCTGAAAGGTAGAAAGAAAAACAAAATTGAAGACAAGCAGAACCATTTAGGGGTCAAGAAAACCCTCACTCCATAAAGAATGAAACCTGCCATCACACGGGCTCTGTCCTCCCAATGGGGATATCTGAGATGCCCTGTAGCCTCCAAGGCCACCCCCAGGTGAAGGTAGGGGGCACATAACCCGAGTGTATGCATCCACCAAAAGAGAAGAGTGGGGTGACAAAAAAGAACAAAGAGAACCATTCCCCTGCCTATGTGTTAATCACCCTCATAGACAAAACCACTTTTAAAATTGCATTGCAGTGGGCTTCATCATCTTTAATGGAACTTTGAAGTGCAATTGAAAGTTAACTTGAGCCATTTCCTCGGCAAGGGGCTTGTACATCAATCAGAGACCACAGCTGGATGTGGGAAGGAAGAGTCTTCTAACACCATCAAGAGTATGATTTGGGGGGTAAATGTGGCTATATGAAGTGGAAAACGGATTTACAACAGTCACGGGGTGTGGGGCTGAGGAAGGCTAATTTCGTGATGGAGAAAGGAAAGTTGAAAGAGTGTCATGACCACAGGGGAAGACAGCTAGAGGAGACATCCTGTGACAGTAAATGCACAAAAGAGTGTCTTTCACGGTGTATACCTTGTATCTATTAACAGTGCTTTGCAGCTTAAAAAAGAACAGTTCAATCTGAGTTAAGAGTATATCAAGCAAAATTTTGAATTAATGTATTCTTTTTTTTATTCTTCAGTACAGCTCACGTGTTTTTCCATGATATGAAGAGCAGCAGGCACTGTTGAAAGGATCAAAACAAAGGGAGACACTGTGGCATACATCAAGAGGTTACAGACGTGACTCAGACTCCAGTCCCATTCACAATATCAGACGATATGCTGACAGAGCGAAAGCAGCCACTCCGTGGAGAAGTCGCCCACTTTGGAGCAGAATGAATTAGATCCAAGTCCAGTATTCTAACCCAAGACCAGATTTGTGTGGCTACACTTTCACCTTGTAAAGTTCATCATTTTCACCACAAACAACTTCATCTACGCATGCTTATAAGTTCTGGGTCAGATCAATGATCCTCTAGAAAGCTATCTCTTTATCCAAATGATGTTAACATTGTCTGTGTTTCATTAGCCGTGTCAGATTCTCCAAACTAACAAGGTGTGTCTTCTTGGAAACCCTGCTGGGCATTCTCAAAGTAAGTTTCACTCAGAACCACCCGCTTTGTCTCCTTTGAATTCTCCTGTCCCCTGTCCTCTTTCTCTTTGTATTTTCGTGAATTTAATATGACCACAGAACTTCCCTTCTAGAGTCAAGATGTTGATGCATTCTGAGAGGAGGAAAATATTATTTTGGATCATAATGTATGGACAGGCACCCTAGGAGCACTGAAAAGAACTGTAATTTGCATTTTGTAGTAGTATGGTGTATGAGCCAGTGGTCTCTTAAGGCATATTCCCATTTCTACATACATCTAAATAAAGTGAAAATTAGTGAATGACTTTAAACATTGAGTGGCTTGGCATTAAATCTTTTTTTTTCTACCTTTTCTTGGCATGTTGCCAGCCTCAGCCTCAGCCACAGCAGAACTGTATACTGGATGAACCAATCAGAGATGGGTTCTTGTTGTCCTGTGAATTTTATGATGAGACATCAGATCTCCTTCGTGGTACCTTGCACTTCTTTATACTAGTGAGTTTAATGGCAAATTCTATTCTGCTTCTCATCAGCATTTTATATTTTCTGCTATTACCTACTCCTTTGTGTGGTGTGATGCATCCAGAATTACAAAGTTTTGTCGTAAGGGCAAAATTAGGTTTGTACAGAATCCATAAAGGGCTCCAACACAGAGTTTCTTAAAATTATCTGGAGCCCTAAACACATGACGGCAATAATGCTCAATCATGTAGTCTCCTAGGAAAAGGCAGGGCCACCTTAGTTAGTAGAGTTTTCTGTTGTTCAGACATTTCTTTCATTAGCACGAACGACTCCATTCAGTGTACCACTGCAGTCCGTTGAGTCTAGCATTCCACTTGAAATTAGTGAATGAGCAAAAGACATAAATTTGTGACAGAATGGGGCTGTTTTTTTTTTTTTTACCATGTTGCAGTGTTACCAAATATTGCTTTCTGTTCCTGAATAAGTGCAATACAATTAAACATCAAAGTGACAATAGCCATTTGGCTGTTGCTTATTTTCCAAAACTCATTGTAGCTGGGTGTTCCTGTCACCCTGACATCCAGGGCATGCCGGAAGTTACACAATGCCAGCCTAGGAAACAAAAGAACCACAACTTAAATTGGTCCATTTAGATCTCTCCTGATCCATTTTTCTTATTTCTTAGTATTTTCATGACCTGAAGCTTTGTTTTGTTTGCTTGTTTGTTTGCTTGCTTTGATATAACGACGGGTCAGAACTACTAATTTTTACCATTATTATTATTTTCTGGGGATTCAAATCCCAGGCAAAACCAAAGTTAATAGTTCAGAAAAAGGATTTTAAATGCAGAAGATAAATGGCACAAGATTTACAAAGGAAGCCATTACACTAACAGATAGTCACCGAAATCCTGGAATGTAGATTAATGATGTAGATCAATGGTAGAAAACTGACCAAGCTTGCCCAAAGATGTACTGCCTAGCACCAGAAAAACAAACAAACAAACAAACACCCTATGTTGCAGAGAGAGGGCTGCTTGTCTGTCCTGGCCACCTGGCTATCTTAGCCCCAAATTAACCACAGAATTGAAATCACTGCTTGGCCCATTAGCTCTAGCATCTTATTGGTCAAATCTTTTTCTTTTCTTTTTTTTTTTTTTTGGTTTCTTGAGACAGTGTTTCTCTGTGGCTTTGGAGCCTGTCCTAGAACTAGCTTTTGTAGACCAGGCTGCAGGCTTATGTCAAACTCACAAAGTTCTGCCTGCCTCTTCCTCTCGAGGACTGGGACTAAAGGTGTGCGCCACCACCACCCGGCTGGCTAACTCTTATATTAATTTAACCCATCTCCCTTAATCTGTGTATTGCCACGTGGCAGTGGCTTACCTGGTAAAATTCCCAGCATCTGTCTCCAGTGGCTTCATGGTGTCTCTCTGACTCAGCCCTTCTTTCTCCCTACATTCAGTCCTGTCCTCTCAGCCTACCTAAGTTCTGCCCTATCAACAGGCCAAGGAAGTTTTTTTATTCATTAATGGTAATCACACCACACAGAGGGGACTCCCACATCACTTTCTCTTTTCTGTTTAAATAAAAAAGAAGGTTTTAAATTTAACATAGTAAAATTGCATATAACAAAACAGTTATCAAGCAAGAATTACAGTTATAATATTTATATCTATTTTATCTTTTATTGTAACTAAGGGAAACTATGCTTAAACTACCTATCTATTCTTTCACTCCATCAAAGACTCCAGAAGGATATAATATTACCTATGTAAACCAGAAGTGCATTGTAAGCAACTTCCAAAATTCTAGAATTGACAGAGACATATCGCTGCCTGGACAGTCACCCAAAGTTCTTTTGTACCATTGGGGCATCCATCTTCATCCCACAGGCCCATAATATTCAGTAGATTTTTCCATGAAGAGGGAAATTTTAAAGACAGTTCCATCTGTATTGGCAGTTTTCCAGTTACTTTCTTCTGTATCCTGAAGAACATCTCACACATTCTTTCGTTAAGCAGGAACCCTGAAGGATCATCTCACCTTTAGGCAAGTTCAGTAGTCATTGTACTGTAGGTTCTGCATGTTCACTTTCTATAGCATGCCATGAAGCAGTCCAAGCAAGAGCAGTTTCTTGCCCAAATGGCTAGCAAACTCCATAAGGAGCCTCTTTGTGAGAGCGTTCACAAAAACCTTTTAGAGGGTCTTATTCCATGAAACCATATTGGTCTAGAAGCAATCCAGGTTCTCTTCTCCTATGGAAACAAGAGAAGAACCTTTTTTTCCAAAGCAACATATCCTTAGACCCAAATTTGGAAGTCATGATACCTTTATAATATACATGCTGGTTTAGCTTAGCAGCCCATACAATGAAAAGTCTCTCTGCACTTAGCTCCTTCACAGTCAAAAAATTCAAAGAAAACACAATAACACACACACACACACACACACACACACACACACACACACACATATATATATAATCCAGACTCTTCGTGTATTTTCCATTTTTATGTGGCTTACTGTTATTTACTCCTTTTAATCTATAACTTTTTTTACTCTGTATCTTTAAAGACTTAACCCCTTTTTTTAAAGCATTAACTTTATTTTATTATTCTCTATACTCTTTTTCTTATCTCTTCCAAGCCTACGTACCTTTATCCAACACTATGACTCATCTGGGATTTGCCTTTATTGCATATTTGTAATTCTTTACTGTGCAGGAGTACTTTTAAAATGCTAAGCACTTCTTAAAACTTAGTCTGTACCATTATTAGGGGAAATATGGAAGTTTCTGCTTGCCTGCCCAGCCTAAAACTTAAGCTGTGCCATTTTTATGGTACATATGGTACTTCCTGCTCACTCAGCACAGTCCAGCATAGCAGTGCTGCTCCATCTCTAGGCACACAACTGGTCCATGCTGCCATTAAGCAAACTACAGCACTATGCTCACAAACCCCACTCAAATGCTCCATTTCACAAAAGAGCCAGAGGTCGCACTAACAGCATAGCTCAGAAAGCCAGCATTTTAAAATGGCCGTGGCTTTTTTTCCTCCAACTGCTGAATTAGGAAAATCTCTCTTAAAGGACCTGTGGCAAGCTGCCAGCAAACAGCAAGAAGCTGTGCTAAACTCTGTCTGTCTGTCTGTCTGTCTGTCTGTCTCTCTCTCTCTCTCTCTCCATATATATATATATATATATATATAGCATAAGACCCTTTGCAAACTCAAGCTAGACAAAATCCCAGCAGACAGAGGGAAAATGGACACAAAGTCCCACCCCTAGCCAAGAAGCTGTTTGCAAACAGACTGATACTGGATATATCTTCCCCAATCCAGGAAAGGCCCCAATGCTCAGGAAAAATTAGCTAACAAATCAGACTCCATGTTTTTAGTTCCTTTTCTTCTCTGTTTGTGTTTGTTTGTCTGTTTTCAAGAAAGAGAATGGTGAAGGATGTAGGAGTAGATGTAGGATGGAAAAGAATATGATCAAAATGTACTGTATGAAATTCTCAGAGTATAAAATAAAATCTATCTCTGTAAGGAGAATTCTTTTAAAAGTAGATGTGTATTTTTTTAAAAGACCCTCTCAGACAAAACGTCTTTAAAACAGTTACCATATCACAGCGTTCAATAAATGTTTATTATGTTTTTCTCAATAACAACAACAACTTGTTAAAAAGGCTGACTAACCAATCTGAAAGCTAAGCCAGGGAGGAAGGGGTCACTTGTCACTGCCTCCTCTCCTTTCAAGCCACCCAAAATATTATGCTCTTGCTATTTTGTTTAGCTTGGGCTGAGTTCACTTTGTAGAGTAACAAGGAGGGAGACTTAGGCTCATTAAGAAGAAACTTCAAAAACCCTCTGGCTTTGGGGCTTTCTTGTGTTATTCCACCTCAAACCAGAGGGTATGAAAGATGGGAAGATTAGAGAAGGTTTTGCCTTGGCTGGTCTTTTACTGAATGGCTTCACAAATGCCAATTGAAATAATTATCAAGCCATTATGATGATTTGCATTAAAAATGGTAACTTAAGTAAGCCTTGCCCGTGTGTGAAGGGCAGCTGGGGGAGTAGCATGTAATGTTATAAAAGACCCATTGAAGCCATAGCAGCTTCCTGGCTTCCTGATGATTACCACACAGCAGTTCACAAAAAGGTTATTCTTCCAGCTCTATTTATACTCACAGTGGTTACCATTCGAGCACCAAGCACACCCATTCCAAGTACAGATTCCTGCCTCTACCCAAATGAGTTTCTGGAGATGATGATGCAATGCCCCCACCCAGGCAGAACAAGAGAAGGCTTTTCAAGAGCACTTCCTCTGACAGGACCATGAAGACACCAGGGGCTCTGGGTACCAGATTGCTTTTCTGTTTTAAATTTAGTTTTACTTTTTTGCTTCACTGCCTCATAGGGGCAGAGATTTATCCCTGTTATTCCTGTAGATTCTGTATTAGGGAACAAACCATGATGATGCAGGGATCAAACTTTAAATTAATTTGCCCATTTTCTCCTTGAATCGGGGAGGGTGGTCACCTTATAAACAAACATTCAATAATAGTGCTTTTAGGAACATCTCACTCTGTTGGAGGAAAGACCTGGTAGACAAGGAGAGTCTCAGTGTCATAACAATCAGAGGAGAGACCACACGGCCCTGGTAGCTATCTCACAGGCCATACTTAGTATTATTTTTTCAGGTGACCAAGAACTCATAGAGGAGCTCCAGGAAATCCACACCACTGATTCTCAAACCCAATCTGTCCAAAATTACCCCACAAAACAGATCACTGCTTCAATCGCAGCCTGCCCCAAACTGATTCGTATTTGGTTTTGTAGATGCCACCCCAGAGACTGTGATTTAACAGTTTTCCTGTCGAACCAATTATCCAAACTTTTCATAAGCCTCAGGGAGGTTCTTGTGCAGACAGGAGAAAGAAAACCTCTCTTAAGGGTGGGTTGGTATGGTAAGGTTTCTTGTTAATTTTTCTCATGACTGTCATAGAGCCCCCTGGTCTACTTGAGCAAAGTAAGCTGGCTATTGGCTTCTTTTGTAGAACAATGTATACACATCTTAAACTTTAGTGAGTAATTAAACTTAGAAAGCAAATGTTTTTTGATGCAACAGGAAAGCAAATAAATACAAAGGAAATAGTTTACCTCGGTATTTGATATTAATAATTAATTAGTGTCAGTTTCACAAATGAAGGCAGCCAAGTTTGATTTTTTTTAAGTGACTGATATGTGTTAAGTTGGGAGCATAGTCCCCAGTCCCTCACATCCATCCCAGGCCTCCAGGCCTAGGAGTTGTATTGGTCTGGACTCCAAATCCCAGAATGCTCCCCATCCCACCCCACCCCCCACATGGTCTCATTCACGGCTGGCCTCCGGAGAGTGCAGGAATCCCATTAAACCGGGATATTTCTTAATTTGGCTTCTTGTGATTTGGCTTGATTGGGATTTTTGTGTCTGCAGAGAACTCACATTAGGAAAAATTCCTAACAATATGCCATAGCACAGCCACCGAAGATATGTAGAATAGTGATTCTTCTTACTCAAAGAAATGCAATCCCCATCAAGCAGAGCAACTCAATTTTAGCTAGGGTTAAGTGCTGTTTGGGTCATGGAACACATTCCCTATAAAACATGTGTGTTAAACGGAACCTTTCCAAGAGTTCCTCTCTGCAATCTCAATTTGCACTTGCAGTCCCCATAAGTTTATATGTATATTAAGAAAATACACTTATAAATAAACTGTACAGATATAAAACACATTTCAAAATTGTATGATTTGCTCATTTGTCTTTTTCTCTAAAGGGTTTTCTTCAAAGTTCAGAGAAACCCTAAGTAGAAGAGACAACTTTTCACATGACTTCGAAAAGGTTGAGCAATTTGGTCCTTTCAGTTGGACACAATGGACAACCAAAACACCTTTTAACTCAGGGTACCATGGGGTCATGGTTACACAAAATTTCTAAGAACTCACTGGCTTCCAGGTTCTCATCTTATGAAGAAATTCATGGATCACAGAGTAAGAATATTAGAGAGTCCATCATGGATTTGTTACTTGGGGAACTGAGGTTCCACCTGGGGGTTCTTGTTTTTGTAGGTAAAATAATTCCAAAACTAACACTAAAGGAAGCTCCAATACAATTTTATTAGAGACTTCAACAACCCAGCCAAGCAGTAATTCTTGATAGATGCAAAAGGGAAACGCAAAAGAGAAACAGATAAAACTACACAGTTTGAAATCAAGACTGTCAAGAAGCCATTATGCAAAAGAAGAGGGTAGCTTCCAAAAGACTTGAAAAAGTCCATGCCAAGAAAAGTATACTTAGACGTTGATCAGTATCCAAAGGGGGGATAAAGAAACGTAAAAGGAACGTTCACCTTTTTTTTAGTCTAAACTCAGAAGAGCCAGAAGACTGCAGAGTGCAAAAGTTCCATGGTGCTGTCTAATGGGAGCTCTGTAAGCAACTGACTTGATAGAAGTTTCTGGGGAGGAAAAGTATATCATCTCATTAACAGGATAATTATTCCACTCGCTACCCTTTGGATAGCTTATAATGCCAGAACTCTACTCAGGGCTAGAGAGGAGGAACTCAGAACAATGCTCAGACACCTTCATCTTTGTATAAGCTAATTTAAATTCCAAGGAATGCCAAAGATGCTGTTTCTGTTTATGTTGTTAGCAACGAAACAGGTGGTAGGGTCCAAATTTTCAATAGCCAGTTGTTTTAGGAGATTCACAGGTGGGAATTTAGAAGCCAGTAAAGCAGAACACCTGTGGAGTGAATCTGCAAGGATGAGGTAGCACTGAGATGCTAGTCTGGGTGCTTTTGAAAGGACTTATGGTAGAAATGAGGGTAAAAGGGCATGATCTGGTCAGCTCAGCTGGCTAACCAGATGCCTCCTGTTAGCTTCAGTCAAGTCTTCACAGATGGCTCTCAGGCAAGCGTCAGTGATAAAAAGGAACCAGGAATCACAACTCTGTTCTGGAATTCTTCTTCAAAGGAATCAGGAATCACAACTCTGTTCTGGAATTCTTCTTCTTCTGGAGGGACATCTCAGAACTGTAGTTTTGGAATCTCTACACTAGCTGACCAGTGGCATCTTCTGTTCTTATCATGCAGAGACCTCAGCCTAGGCACTGAGTGGTAGAGGCTGACATACTCTAGTCAGACTTGCTGTGGAGACCTGCAGTGAATTTGGACATCTCATAACAAACCAGATAAACGACAAGTTTATAAAAGATTGTGTTTGGAGATAGAATTGGTATTTATATTTGGTTGCATACTGCACTTCAGCTGAAGCATTTTTGCATGAGCTGTGTGAGGACTGTTTGCTTTCCAGGCAACAAAGGGTTGAAGAGCAGGAAAAGAATGAAAAATGGACTCTAATTTCACATTTGCTTTTGGTCAAGGGTTCAAACAAAGGAGACTTTCTGCAGAAATCCCTGATGTTATCTTTGCTGTCTGGTTTGCTTATTTGTTTCAAAAACTGATCTGTTCTGTTCTTAAGCTTTTTTGATTACTTGATATGTAGTGCAAGGAGCACTTTCTTATCTATTCTGGTTTGGTCTGGTCTGGTCTGGTTTACTCTGCTGAGGTATTGTGCAAGATGGCCGGAAGATTGTCAGCACCAGAGAACAAATGAGTTTGCTGTGTGATTGTGTCTCCTGGAAAGGTCAGAAGCTATACCCATGAAGTCACACCAATATGGCTACCCAGCATAAGCTCAACTATGACAATAATGGACATGTCAACATGGACTGAGAAAGCACACAAAGTCTCAACCCTAGACAAAGAACTATCAGTAACTAAGAAATGCTGAGATGAGAAATAGTCTTTTCCAAGGAAGTGCACACCAAGTGGATATCCAATATCAAGTGGTCAGCCCTGGAAACATACATACAAATAACATTAAAAAAAGCCGATTTTACTTATGTATATATGATATTTATGAATATGTATAAAACATACAATTAATAAAAAAGATTATAAATCTTAAAGAGATCAAGGAGTGTCTTATGGGAAAGTTTTGAGGAAGGAGAAGGAAAAGCACACACACACACATATACACACTCACATGCCTACATTTGTAAACAGAGACAGCACTTTCATTTCCTGGCTGCTCAGACCCAAATAACCACACTGAAACTGTATGAATTACAGCATTGTTTGGCCTATTACTCAGATTTCTTAACAACTAACTCTTACATCTTAGACTAACCCATTTCTATTATTTTATATTTTACCATGAGGTTCATGTTTTTTTGTCTCACATTTTGCTTCTTTCACAGCTACATTGCATCTGTCTGACTCTGCCTTAGTTTTCCTGACTACATATATTCTTCTGCCCTATTGTAGGCCAAGGTTGATTCTTTATTAACCAATAGTTCTTCTTTTACAGTATATGGCATCTGCCTAACTCTGCCTTCTTTTTTTCCTCTACCTCTGCTTGAATTTTCCAACTTTCTATATTCTGCCCCGCCCTACCACAGGCCGGAGCGGCTACTTTATTAACCGGTGGTAGTAAAAGATTTTCATAGCATACAGAAGGGAACTCACATCACACACAGACACACACAGACACACACAGAGAGAGAGAGAGAGAGAGAGAGAGAGAGAGAAAGAGAGAGAGAGAGAGAGAATTAAAGAAAAGAAAAAGAGAAAGTACCCACCAAAACAATGATCTTCCAAAAACTTAAAGAAATCTTAAGATTAATGATAGTTTAGTGCATTTTCAGACACCATGGCTATTCAACACATAAGTTATAAAGGATTAGAGAAAGTCATGTGATTCAGAGAAGATCGGCCAGACTGCTCATCTAGGACATCCCAACTATAAATAACTTTTACCTGTCTCTAATCTTCATATAAACAGAATTCTAAAATGTCTTCTATCATTTAACATAATTGTAATATTTGCCAGCAATGTTGAATATAGTTATAATTCATTGCTTCCGTTATATGTATATATAACATACTTTTTAAGCATTCACTTTCAGAAGGCAAGCCTTCTAGAGGCAAGCACTTGAGAGTTAGTTGATTCTTAGATCTGAAAATAGAACTCTTTAAAATAAATTGTAGATATTTGTTGAATTAAGACTATGGAAGAAAGAGGGGGTGGGGCAGATCCAAGCAAATGACAAACTAATGAATCTACTTAACGCTTAGGGAAATAAGAAGGTGTTAAGGAAATGTCTATGCTTAAATATTTTGCTTTTAAATTTTACCAGCAGGTTAAGGATGATTCATTCTCTCTCTCTCTCTCTCTCTCTCTCTCTCTCTCTCTCTCTCTCTCT
>NW_004949101.1:13601579-13622478 GCF_000317375.1 Microtus ochrogaster | reverse complement strand
TCTCTCTCTGTGTGTCTCTCTCTCTCTGTGTCTCTCTCTCTCTCTCTCTCTCTCTCCCTCCCCCCCTCCATGTGTGTGTGTGATGTACATGGCTGAGCATGTTGTACAAACATTTCCTTCTGTGCTGGCAAGTGTATTGTTGCTTACTTGTTTAGGCTTTGTTTGAGCAGTCATATTAATAAGGTATTATGGGAAAAGCATTTTCTGTTTTTTTTTTTCTAGAAAGCACAATCTCACAGTTTAGTTTCTAGTCCTTTAGGTCTTACAGTCATTCTGATGATTCTTCTGTATTGTACCCAGAGTCTTACGTTCAAATGTTATATGGTAGATATATCAGCTCAGTCTGGGAGTCCTGTGGCATTTTGACCAGTAGTGGCTTTTTAAGATGATCTTTGTTTACTGAAAAGAGAAGAGAAGACTCTTCAATGAGGAATGATAGCTACATGTAATTTGGATAAAAGGATATGTGTTTAGAATGAATTTGGAATTATACTGTTTTAGTAAAATGGCTGTATTACGTTCCCCTCCAAGATCCATGTCCTTACCAGCCTTGGGAAGTTGGCTAGGTTTCCAGTATGAAACCTGATTTTCTTACTGAATGGGCCTTAAGTTCTATTAGACAACTGTAGGCTTCCATGAAGATATGAATGCCACCATTTCCTTGGAGCTATTCTTCCATGCTGGTCACTGTTGCAGTTCAAAGGCATCTGTCTGACACTCTGGCAGTTTGTATAACACTTTCTGATACTATGAAGTAATTCCTTGTGGAAGAAACTTTGATGTCAGACCCAGTATAAATTCTCCACATTCTGTGTCCAAAGTGGACAATGCCTTCAGCAATAAAGATTTGCCTTCATACTCTGGGAGGCAACAGAGAGTAATAGCCATAGTCTGTATTGCTTTGATTCAGTCTATTGGGCTTCCCAGACCAACTATCTATTCATGAAAGGATTTCTCACACCCAGTTCTGGGGTTCTTGTTAGATAGTCTATAACTCTTAGGAGTAGCACTGTTAGCCTAAGTGGTATAACCTCATTTACCTATATATAAAACACACACACAGAGAGAGAGAGAGAGAGAGAGAGAGAGAGAGAGAGAGAGAGAGAGAGAGAGACTTATATGTATCAAAAGTGATTTGGAGCAATGGGGGAGAGTCTTCTGTTTTGTGTTAATTTCATTGGTTAAATAAAGAAACTGCCTTGGCCCTTTTGATAGGACAGCAGCTTAGATAGGCAGAGTACACAGAACAGAATGCTGGGAGAAAGAAGCCGAGTCAGGCAGTCCCCATGATTCTGTCACTCCAGACAGACACAGGTTAAGATCTTTCCTGGTAAGCCAGCTCGTGGTGCTACACAGAATATTAGAAATGGGTTAGATCAATATGTAAGAGCTAGCCAATAAGAGGTTAAAACTAAAGGGCCAAGCAGTGTTTAAAAGAATACAGTTTCCATGTAATTATTTTGGGTAAAGCTAGCCAGGTGGTGGGAAGCGGCCCACTGCTCCTACTCCAACATTGGAGTAAATAAGAAATGATGTAATTCCTCTTTTTCCCTAACATTCTTCCTGTTATTTTCCTCTCTTTCCTTCACCTTCTGTATTTATCTCTCACTCATTGCCCACCCTCCATCGACTCCCACTTCCCAGTTACTCCAGGTGATATATGCTCATTTAAAGATCTGGACCTAGGAAACACAAATAGTAATAGGATTGTGAAATTTGTGTTTCCATGTCTGGTAGCCTTATTTAATATGATATTTTCTAACTTTATCCATTTACCTGAAAAGTTGATGATTTCATTTTCTTCATTAGTGAATAGCATTCCATAAAGGATATGCACCATGTTTTTACTATTTATTCATAATTTGACAGATATTTAAATTGTTTCCATTTCGTACCTACTGTGGATAGAAGTTTCTGTGAAATAAGATATCATATCTTTTGGATATGTGCCAATGAGTAGTATAGATGGGACCCATGATAGATTTACTTTTACCTTTTGAAAGTAACCCTGACTGCTCTTCAGACTTGAGAGGGAGGGGGAGAGGAGTAGGGGGAGGGCGGGAGGAGTGGGAGGCTGGGAGGAGGCGGAAATTTTTTTTTCTCAATAAAATAAATAAATAAATAAACACATGTTATATATGTATATATATATGCATGTAATATATATGTGCAACACATACACACATATATATTATATATTATGCATATAATTCTGATTTTTATAAAAATTCATGTGGTTAAGTAAAAAAAAGAAAAGAAAGAAAGTTCCTCACACAGATTTCTGAAGTGACTGCAGCAGTTTGCAGTCCCAGCACAGTGAAGAAGGGTTCCTTTTCCCACAGGGTTTCCTTCTCCCATGTGTTCCTCAGCGTTTGTTCCTGCTTGCTGTATTGATCTTTGCCATTCTGACTGAGGTAAGATGAAATATCAAGGTTGCTTTTTCTAATTCCTATAAATGATGGATAATCTTTGAGATACTTATTGGCCTCTTTTTCTTTAAAGAATTCTCTGTGCAGGTCTAGAACCCATTGTTTTATTGTTTCAGTTACTTTTTATCCTTTTTGATTTATTTTTATATTCTGAATATTTAATGCTTTCTCAGATGTAGGTGGCAGAAATGTTCTCCTACTTTGTGGACTTCCTCTTCAGTTGAGTGATTGTTTCCTTAGCTGTAAAAAAGCTTTTTTAATTAGTTTTATGAGAGGTCTTACTTGCCAATTAGCACAGGCAAATCACTTAATGATGCAACTAAAATATTGGAAGAACAAGAACAAACAAAACTCAACTCCATGAAATGGTATGAAACAATAAAATTAAATCAGAGAAGAAACTAATGAAATAGAAACAAAAAAGCAACAACAACAACAAACAGTACAAAAAAATCAACAAATCAAAGAATTGCTCTGCGTAGATAAAGATCAATAGACCTTCGGTTGAACTAAATCAAAAGAAAGAAATGACCCATATTAACAGAATCAAAAATGAACAGGGAAACATTACATGAGACATCAAATAAATTCAGAATGTTTAAAAGGAATACTTTAAAATTCTTCAAGTTGGAAAAATCTAAAAGAATTGGTTAAGTTTTTAGATTCATCTAAACCATCAAAATTAAACCAGGATGAGATCAACATAATCTTCATAACAATCAATCTTCATAACAAAAGAGAAGATTGAAACAATGATTTAAAAAAAAGCTTTAAGACTATAAACAGTCCAGGCCCAGATGGATTTAAAACAGAATTCTACCTGACCTGCAAAGGAGACCTACATCCAAATCTTGTTAAATTCTTAAACAGAAAAAAATAGGAAGAAAAAGAAAGAAAGAAGATAGGAAAAAAAGACCTCCCAACTCCCTGTAAGAAGCCAGCTTACTATAATACCTAATAAGGACACATCAGGGAAAGAAAACTAGAGGCCAATAGTCAGGATAAAAAATAAATTAAGATTTTTAAATAAAATACTCTCAAACAATCACAGGCATATGTCAAAAGGTTATTGACCAAGTTGGCTTTATCCTGAAGATATAGAGATGGCTCAACCTACACAAGTCAATCAACATAATAACATAAATGGACTTAAAGGCAAAAGTCAACACGATTACCTCAATACGTACAGAAAATGTCTTTGACAAAATCCAACATGCCATCATCATAAAAGTGCTAGAGAGGGTATGACTGGAGGGAACATACTCAAAATCATTAAGGCAATAAATGACAAACCCACAACTAATATTTTCCTAAGTATAGAAGAGAATGAAGGAATCCTTTTATAATCACAATGAGACAGAAGTGTCCACTATACCTACTCTGTATCATTTTAGTCCAGGAAGCCCTAACTAGAGCAATAGGACAAGAGAAGGAAATTAAATGGACACAAAATAGGAAAAGAGGTCAAATTACGGATATTTGAATATATGTATTAATAAGAGAACGCAAAATTCCACAAGAAGACTTCTAGAAATGATCAACAAAATGAGCGAAGTGGTAGGATATAGAATTAATTTGTAGAAATCAGTAGCTTTTCTTTCTTTTTTTAACATAGAGGAATCTTTTTATTTTATTGCATCTTGACCACAGTTATTCTCCTTCCTCTCCTCTGAGCTCTGCCTTTCACTTCCCTCTTACCTTCCCCCACCAACTCCTCCTAAGTTTCTATTCAAACAATGACAGGCCTCCCATGGATATCAACAAAACATGACATATCAAGTTACAATAAAACTAAGCAACTTTTTTTGTATTAAGGCTGAATGAGGCAAGCCAGAATGAGGAATAGGTTACCAAAACTGGCAAAAGAGTCAGAGACAGGCCCTGTTCCCACTGTAGGAACCCCACAAGAAGATTCAGCTACACACTTGTAATATATAAGCAGAGGGCCTAGGTCAGTCCCATGCTGGGCCCCTGGTTGTTGGTTCAGTCTCTGTGAACCCTTTTGAGAACCCGAGGGGCCAAGGACACCACAAAAAAAAAAAAAAAAAAAGCCCACAGAATCAATCACTTTCCTTCAAACAACTAACAAACACTCTATGCAGGCTGTGAACACCATTCCATTTACAATAGCTTAAGAGAAAATAAAATATCTAGGAATAAACTCAATCAAAGAAGTAAAAGACTTCAACAATGAAAACTAAATCACTGAAGAAAGAGAAATCAGAAAAAAAGAAAAAATGGTCATGGATAGGTAGAATTAATAGAGAATATAGCCATTCTATCAAAAGTCATTTGCAGATTCAATGCAATCCTAATCAAAGATCCCGTAACATTCCTCACAGAAATAGAAAAACCCGTTTTAAAATTCATATGGAAACACACACACGCAGACACACATCCCAAAAAAACAAACCCTTGATAGCCAAAGCAATCATGAGCTAAAAAATAATACTGCTGAAATAATTAGCATTCTGGATTCAAGACATATTATAGAATCATAGCAATAATAAAAAGTATGGTACCAGCACAAAACTAGAAATGTAGACCCGCCTATACTTCCTTCCTGGCTACTGGCCAATCAGCCAACCATGGGTGCATGTAACTACAGCTATCTGTATGAAAGCATACATTGGAGAAAAGACAACATCTTCAACAAATGGTGCTGGGAAAATTGGATTTCCACATGGAAAAGAATGAAGGTAGAACTGCACAAAACAAACTCCATCTAGATTAAAGACCTCAATGTGAAACCTGAAGCAGCTAGAAGAAAATGTAGGCAGTACCTAGAGGATATAGATATTAGAAAGGATTTCACCTATGAGTTCCCACAGTCTTAAGAGTTCTAACAGTAAAGAAAAGAACAAGAGCAGATTTATTCTGAGACTCAATATCTTAATCATGAAAGTCTATTAAATAAAAAAAAAAACAAGTTCTGTTTCATCATTCCAATATACAGGGGCACTGAATAGACATTCTCATTTCTAATGGGAAAGGTGGGGGCAGAGCAGAAATGATCAAACAAAAGCAAGATCGAATCTCACAAGTACAAACACTAGATTCTGCTCTGGGTCTAGTCTCTGGGACTTAAGATGGGATTTTCTGGGTCCAAAGAATTTGAGTAGTCTCATTCTACCATCTGGGCTCCCTGCAGTATACATAGCCTGTCTACTGAGACATCTCCACTTGACTCCATGCTTTCCTCAGCATGGGTCCCATGGTCTTGACATCTCCAAGATCTATTGAAATGAGCTTCACCTTCACAGCTTCATACAGCGCCTTCTTGTGTCTTCTTTGCACCTTCTCTGATTATATCACTTACTAGAGTTTCAGTGGCTGTCTAGAATCAAGACTGTATGACACCCTCAAGACTGCCTTATTGATACCTGCAAAACAAGTGCATGATGGTGACAAACTGATGATACCAGCTCAGGCTAGGACTTGCTCCTATCGGGTCACAGTTGCATCAGTTTATGTGTGCTGACCCTGAGGAAATAACTCCCAACAGATTCTTTTAAGAAGCAAGGAGCCACTTCAACAGCATTTCCAAGGCTAGTCTTTCCCCTCCCAAATGGCTCACATTATGACAAAATGAAGCCTTTAATGGGGAGATCATGTACTGAGGACAGGTACCCTTTTGTCCCAGTTCAAAGCATCTTGACTTTACTTTGATAAATCTAAGATGTCTAACAGTTATAGCTGCCTTCAAACCTGTCTTGTCAGTAGGGCTTAATTGTCTCATGCTCCTTTCCTTGACCAGCTACACATTTTTCATCTGTCTGCTAGACTTTTTGTTCCCTTCCCCCTTTTTATTAAAGACAAATAAGAGTACAGTAACAGGGGCCATTCCCTAGCCTGAATCCTATCTTGTCTTTGGACTATACTTTGCCAAGCAAAGAAGCCTACTGCTTAGGTCATGTGAAATATGTGGCCAGATTCTTTGCCAGAATATCACCCAAATCACCTCTAGCCCAGTTCCAGACAGGGTCCTTTGTCCCCTCTGAAACCCCATGAGCCAGCCCCCATTGTCTATACTTAATGTTCCTTCCAGGTTTCTGATCCACAAGCACGTGCCATGTCTGTACCCTTTAATGGTGGAAAATTGCAGCCTTATCAGATTTCACAATTTCAAGAAAGCACAGGTGGAATTGGTGGCTTTCCCCACAGGAAAAAAAATGAAATTGGCAACTTTTGGTGTGTGTGTGTGTGGGGGGGTTGTTTGGCTTTTAAATTCAGTTTCAGATTTTAATCCAGTCATGGCTCTTCAAATTGTAATTTCATTTACTAATTAAATAAGAGTTTAAAGCCTAAAGTATATTATCATTTTTTTTGCGAGCTTTAAAAATCACAGGACCACTGACAGCTCTGTTGGCATTGCATCGCATACCCCAGTAGCATTGCACATCCCCAGGAAAAGGGACATAAACTCTACTTGAGGCAGTTCAGATTTGATGAAGCAACTTTTTGTAAATACCATATCCATGAAAAAACACTATTGATTTTTCTCCCGTGTTGCAATATGCAAAGAATATGCTTGCTGTATCTCAATAATATCTAAAAGTCCAGGGATAGCAAGAACATGCAAAGGTATAAGCCCCAGCCTCCTGGCAGGCAGCTCCACACTTGCTGAGTTCTTTGGGCTCAAATATAAAGTCAGCCACAGAGCGTTTTTCTAACTGATAGGATCTTGCCTAACATACAGAATTTCTGCTTTCCCCACTAATTCAGCACAGGGAAAGGTCCACAGCACACAGTTCTAAGGGAAAAGTAATGCTTTAATAATCATACATCTTCAAACGTTTGAGGGTAAATAAATAAAAGTTCAGTGGTTTTAGTGGGTAGCATTTTACACAGTGCATTCCATGAAAAACAGCTTCATAATAGCTTGGAAATAGCTGTTTGTTTACCCTCTCCCCACCAATAAAATGCATGTACATCAAATGGAGTTTTAGAACTGTGAAGCTGAATTCAAACTAAATGGAATGGATTGTCATAAGACTTTCTAACTTTATTCTGGTAGAGAGCACTGTGAAATTCCAAGTGGGAAGTACGGTTTCACCTTATTTATACACATTTAACATGAGACAGAGTGATTTATTCACAGAGTGAGCTGCACGAAGCACCAGTGAGACTAGCATAGATCATAAAGCAGCTGTCTGAAGAGGAGGGAGGCTCTTTCTGAGCAGAGAAACATCGTTCCTTTGCACCCCCGCATCTAAGGAGATAAAGCCCTCTGATTTTGAATCAGGATCCAGTGTGGGTAAGGTTGTCATAGAGACACTTGCTGTTGGATTCTAAGTCTAGGTATCTGTGTGATTTTGGATTGGGAGCTTTTATCTGGAAAAATTGTCAGAATTTATATATAATTAATTCTACACTCTTTGTTTGCTTTTTAAAACAGTAAGCCCTTTAGGCTTCCTGAGTCTAATGTTTCTATTCCTCTCTTTTCAATATAGTAATAAAGTGAGCAACAAGATAATTAATACAATGACTATTTGAAAACAATACAAACTCTAGTTATTAGCTCAAGTCAGGACATCTTGACAGTCACACTAAGTATTAAAATAAAAAAAAACAAAACAGTGGGTGCTGTGGGGTAATGCTCTTGTATATTGTAAAGATTTGTCACTCATATTGGTTTAATAAAACACTGATTGGCCAGTAGCCAGCCAGGAAGTATAGCTGGGACAACCCCGACAAAGAGAATTCTGGGAAGAGAAAAGAGAGAGAGTCAGTCACAAGTCAGATGCAGAGGAAGCTAGATGAGAATGTCTTACTGAGAAAAATACTGAATGGCTGTGGGACTGGGCAGGACAGAAACTTCTGTCTACAGTGGATTTCCTAGAATAGTGTGGCTTTGATGTTCATGATTAGACTAAACTAAGAAAACACACGATCTAAGATTAGCCAAAGTATTAGGACTATTTTTTTTCTTTTTTATTTTCCATAGCTATTAGTCTCATGTCCGGTACTGTGTGTGCATGTGGGAGTGACAGGACAAAATGAATTTGGAAATAATATTTTTCACTTAAGCAATCCAATTACAAATCCCAGTACTTGAAAGGATCTGTAGTAGGATGTAAAAAAAAAAATGGTCTAAGTCTCCAACCCCTTCTGTCATCATAGTCTTTGTCATGAAAGTTTCTGGGGACTGCCTACTGCAAATTAAAGAATAGCCAAGTGACCTGGTCTGACCAATGAGAAATCAACAAGCATGAAAGCTGTCGGAAAAGCACTTGCTAAAGCCGGTTTGCCCTCCTCATCTCTCTGCCCTCAGTTAAGAACACATACTTGCTGGTTTAATATGTCTGATCTAAGAGTGGAAAGGTTTCAGGAGTAGAGCTGAGTCCCTGCAGTATGGCTCACTAGTTGGTCTGAATAGTCAGTTGCTTGGAAGCATGAGCGAGCCTATCTTATTCTAAACAGTCGGTGCCACCTGAGGCTTTGAGTTCTTAGTACTATTAGTTTTGGGGGCCATACGTAAATGAAACAAGGTCTTTAGTGTAGCTCTGATGATCCTCATTCTTTTACACAAGCTCAGTTTATTTAGCACACTCTTCAGGAAAGATGAATTCATTTTTGGATTCTGTCTAAGCAGCTCTGCAGCCCTGAAGAAATCATGACAAGAGTTGTAGGGTCATCCATGGTAAATGAGGTCATTTTCATTATTTATATTAGATTAGTATTTATTTACATATAGATAATACATATATTTTGTCATACTTTTAACATCATATATTTTTTTGTTATGATAAGTCCTAACCATATAGAAAACTTGGGAAGTAAAAAGGCAGTTACATAGACAGCTATGGATTGGGACTCTTTGAGCTCCCAAGGTCCCAATGAGGAGCAGAAGGAGGGAGAACATGAGCAAAGAAGTCGGGACCATGAGGGGTGCACCCACCCACTGAGACAGTGGAGCTGATCTATTGAGAGCTCACCAAGGCCAGCTGGACTGTGACTGAAAAAGCATGACTCTCTGAACATGGCGAACAATGAGGGCTGATGAGAAGCCAAGGACAATGGCACGGGGTTTTGATCCTACTTCATGTTCTGGCTTTGTGGGAGCCTAGCCAGTTTGGATGTTCACCTTCCTAAATATGGACGGAGGGGGGAGGACCTAGGACTTACCACAGGGCAGGGAACCCTGACTGCTCTTTCGACTGGAGAGGGAGGGGGAGAGGAGTGGGGGGAGGGGGAGAAGGGTGGGAGGAGGGGGAGGGAAATGGGAGGCTGGGAGGAGGTGGAAACTTGTTTTTTTTTCTCCTTTTCTCAATAAAAAAAAAGTTACCTCAAAAAAAAAAAAAGAAAAACATATATGAATGAAAACCAGAAAAAAACAAGGAAGTTAATAGGTGATACCAGATGAGCGTGTGTGTGTGTGTGTGTGTGTGTGTGTGTGTGTGTGTGTGTTTCCTAGCTTTATCCATTCAGAGAGCTAAGAAACAATAGCAATCCTTGCAATGACCTAGAACTAGTTCTAGAATCTAAATACCATTCCTCAAGCAAAGCTTCACAAGGAGAGATGGCTTCTTCTAAAACTAAGGAGAGAAAAGGAAGATGATCCTAGAACATTCATTGTACACAAGTGATCAAAGAATGATATAGCTATGCATCCAAAAGGGCAAAATGACCTAGGATACACTTTAAAGGAAGCTCAGAGAAGGAAGTACCCTGTCAAAGGTCACAACACAAATGGTCAGTGGCAGCTGGTAACCAGGTTAGGCTTCCGTGAGATACAGCACACATGCCTCTGCTAAGGTTCTGGATCAGTCATCGGTAGAAGAGATGAAAACTACCAGGGGCTCCTAAGGCCCAAAGGTCTGGAACTGCTGAACATAATAACAGAAGACATTCAGGTGAGATGCATTCAAGCTCCTGACAGACCCCAGGCCCCATCAGTCCTTTTAGCTTCTGGTGCCTTCTGACTGGAGCACACTCTCTACAAACAATTATTAGCTTGTACTGGCTTCTGCTCAAAGGCCATCTTATCAAGGGTCTTCAATTACTACATACAATAAAATTAAAAAAAATGGGACAATAAAGACTGTTCATTGAATTTTAAAGCAACATTTCTGTAAGGTTAAGATTTTTTTCAAATGATGAAGCAGGGAGGCTATAGGAACAAAGTTTCACAGCAAATAAAACTATCAACATAATGAAAAAAAGATCAAGAAATACATTTCTTTGTAAATTATGTGTGCTCAACAAATGAATATATAAAAGACTGCTACACAAGATTGACATATCAGGAAGTATTTTTGAATTATGTATAATAGAGGGTATAATCAACAAATAGGCAGCTAGCATCTTAAGACATAAAAGCAAGAAAAGGAAAAATAGACAGCCAGCTCTTGTGTTTGCTATGTAGTAGGATCAGACCCTGCACAAATATTACATTCATGAGAGGAACAACTACTGGTAAAAAAGAAAAATATTGTTACAGAAACAAGGGTTGGATGTGATGCACTTTAGGATGAGCTACAAATACTAGCATTAAAATAAATTTAAGTAAAATAATTGTAATAAGAACAAAGACAGGTTTAGCAACATAGTTAAGGTGTCTGTTATATACAATTAGTTATAGTTGCTACCTCCATGCATGGGTTCCTTTCGTCTTACTGTTTTAGGTACAAGTGATTGATTGGGGGTCTAAAAAAAAACAAACAGGAAAATTCCAGATACAAAGAGTTTATAAAGTTTTAATTGTACACCTCCGAGTATGTGATGTCACTCATTCCTTTCCATTCAGTCATTTCTTTATCCAGTGAATCTATATGGTTATTTCATACTCAGTTCTCACATCAACTGCTACAGTATACAAATACTTATATTTAAGGAGTGCTTACATCTAACCTTATGGTATGCCATATGCTTATGTCCTGGTTGGTATTTTGTCAACTTGACCCAATCTCGTGTCATATGGAAAGAGAGAAACTTATCTGAGAAAATGCCTACACCAGACTGGCCTGTGGGTCATTTTCTTGGTTAATGATTGAGGAGGGAGGACCCAGTGTATTGTGGGTCGTACCACATCTAGGCAGGTAGAGTCTAGCCTTACATAAAGAAAGCAACTTAAGCAAGCCGTGAGGGGGCAGGCAAGTAAGCAGTACTCCTCTGTGGTTTACTTATTCAGCTCCTGCCTCCCAGTCCCTTCATTAAGTTCCTGCTTTGGCTTCACTCAAGGAACTGTGACCCAGGAAATGAAAGACAAATGAACTTTTCTTCCTTGAGTTGCTTTGAGTCAGTGTTTTCTCACAGTTACCAATGGCGTGTGGTGATCTCTGTGTCTGCATATAATTGCCAGCAACACAAGAGACAGAAAGTGAAGAATTCCAGTGGAGTAAGGAGCTTTTACATACTTATTGTCCGTAACTACTTACTATCTTATAAATCACTTAACATGTTTGCTTATTTTATTTTTTAATTATCACTATTTATTTGGGAGCAGAATTTGGATTTGAATACAGGGCCTTATACAAACTATATGAGCATTCCATTATCAAACTATCTATTACATTAATAACTATTTATTACAATAATAGCTATTCTATTGCACCTCTAGCCTTATTTAGCCTATTTTATTATTGAACATTAAGTGGAAAACCACCAAAACCAGTAAGACATATTGAGTTCATCAGGAAATTGGGATTTGGTATGGTTTTATTCCTTCTATAATTACAGCTAAATTCATTATTTATAAGAAGTTTTATATTTTTCTGGAAAGGGCCTTAATCACCTGTTTGGTGTCTATAAGTAAGAATACTGTGTACCAGTACTTTAATAAATCTGCAAATTTCCCGCAGTTGTAATGGTGAGAGCCTCTGCTCTATGTACAGGGTCTGATGAACCCATTCAGAATCTTGGTGTTTTTTTCATTCTTTCTTGGTTCCTAAATTGTTTATTCTTAAGAAAAAGCATAAACAAAAAAATAGCAAAACAAAGAATGATTTCCTGCTTACAAGGGAAGTGGCTTTAGAGACATCTTGGACATCAGTAGTTCTTGCAAAATATTTTGATGATCTAAGTGTAAATGGCTTATGAGCATATGGAATACATTTCCCAAGAAAGACTTAGGTTTAAAAATTAAGGGAAAAATTTCAACCAAACTGGACTTTGTGTTTGGTAAATAATTCAAGACAAATGACAAATGCCAATTATGGCCAGTTTGGTCCTCCCTTAATAAAAAGCTGTATGCAGACCGTTTTATAACTTCTGTTCTGTCCAGCTAGAAACAAGAACCCCACAGTCCTCTAAACCTGAACTTGGGTGGAGACACTAAGTATGGCTTAGTAATACAAGTAATGGAAATAAAATTAGCACAAATATAGCTTACTGCAAGATTTATTATTGTTCTATAGACACCAGTTCACATCCTCTGTCTACAGCGGCACCATCTTCCTCCTTGGGTGTAATTAAAGACTCCTGGCTGGTGTCAGCAATATGGTGCCCACCACTCAATTTTAAAACAGTTATAAATGATCAAAGAGTATCTTTGTCTCCTTGCATAGGAATCCACATTGGTTAAATGGACCCTCTATCCAGCATCACACTGAGGTCACTCCCTAGCACTCTTCCTTATGTTTAAATAAGCAACAGACCCTTACAAGCGATTTAAGGGAAAGAACCCTGGAACTCTGAGTGCTGATCCCAAAAGCAAATGTCTCTGTGCTTAGCAGACACTGCCCTGCCAGGAATTTAGTGTATCCCAAGATAAAATCTGCACTGGGCTCAGTGTTCCCAGAATGAGTCTCACAAGTAACATGGTGTAAAGAGACAGCACTGCAAAATAAGACAACCCTGGACCAAACTTGTTCTTTTGAAGGGTTATAAAGAGCGAGAGGAAGGCCTGAAATCTAGGTCAGTGATGGAGAACTTGCACAATGTGCGCATTTCATTCAGGCGTGAAATATATATTATTGAGAGGAGTCACAAAGTCTTGCACCACTGTTCCAGAGAGTTTCTAAGATCAGACAGTATCTAGTAGGGCTGAAGCTCTTGCAAGAGGGCTCTGTGATAGCATTTTATGAATCAGTGAAAGGGAAGCCTAAGTTTTAGTGGAGACCCCAGGATGTTACAGATACCAGAATCATGCTGGGGAATGCAGAAAACATGGAGTAGACCCACCTCAAGAGACGAGCTACACCGTGAGCTCAGGTGCTGGGCATGGACTTGCAGGATCTGGTGTTTGCTGTGCTGTATATAGAATGTGCTGTGACCCAATTTTTCACTCTTCCTCCCTCTTAGAAGAAGAATTTTTTTTGTGGCATTGTATGTTGGAAGCATGTATTTTGTTTTCTATTGATCAGAGATCTATAGTTAAGAGACTGTTTGAAAACCGGAAAGACTGTATTTATACTTCTGAACCATTTTAAAATTGTTAAAGACTATAGTGAATGCTTGAAATTGAACTGAATGTATTTTTCAATATTAGATGGATGCACACAGATATACTATTGACACACGTGAAACAAGATTACGGCTTAAAAGTGATGTGTTTGCCTGTTCAGCAAACTACAGCGTGAGTTGTGACATTAATCTTAATGTCAACTTGATAGGATTAAGAATTACCATGGAAGTAAGTCTCTACGTATATATCAATAACAGAGATCCTAAATTTAGTTAAGTGAAGTGGAAAAACTTACCTTAAATGTGGGAAGTGCCATTCTCAGGCTGAACAGAAGAGAGGAGAAAGCAAGCTGAACACTAACATTCATCTCTGTCTCTTCCTCTTGACACTGGACTCAAAATGATCTTGTCTCAACTTCCTTCTGCCATCATGATGTTCTCAATCATGACGAACTAAGCCAAAATAAACCCTTACTCTCTTAAGTTGCTTTTATCTGGGGGGGGGGGGCAGGGCCAGGTAAATATCACAGCTATAAAGAAAGTAACAAATACACCGTTTTAACTAGCTTAAAGAGAAAGGACACACTTCAGAGTCTTTAATTATTTGCCAAAGTTTTGGCAAGTACAGAAACCACGCTTAAATAGCTTACAATTAATAGAGGTCTAACAAGAAGAAATTTCAAAGAAAATTCCATGGTTTCCACTACTAATGGTTCAATATCTACCTAGCCAGAAAGACGACATCAAAACCCATAGCTATGCTATAAAAGCAAACACGCCCATTGCCTTATTTATCAGAACTCAGTGGCCTCACAACATTCCCATGTATCTTCAAACAGTGTAAGGAAAGTTGTGTTTGTGGGAAGGAAGTCATGGTTCTGTTCAGCAGCACGGGAACATGAAAATCATGGTCTGGAACTCTAGTGCAACATGGCTGAGAGAAAAAAATGATTATAATAGAAAAGGGAAGATATTCAAAAGTTTGGGGATATTAATATATGGCAGCTGTCATTGGGATGGAGTTTGGCTAGCATAACATACTTGTAAATCAGTTAAAATTGAGAGTGTAAAAAGCAGCACACATGAATATGTGATTGGTAGGAAATGAAGGAATGTGTGCTCAGTATTTGACAGTATTAGGTACTGTGAGTAAATAGTTCCTAACAAACTCCAAGAAATGGCCGCTTTTCAGAAAGTTTCAATATAGCATAGCAAAGCTATGGCAATGCCTCATATAAAATACCATAGAAGAGAAATGCACAGTTTTGCTGGTGCACTGTTGTTTAAAAGTTTCCTCTGTGATGGAAACATTCTACCCTTCAGGGAAGCTCTTTAAGTCAGAAGGTAAACACCTCAAATTAGCTTCAGGATGGCCGGATGCTCCAGGCCCTTTCCGGCCAGAGAAAGTTATTATCAGATAAGCTAAGGGGGAAAGAAGACTCTGAGACCAGTCTAGCTGCCTGGAAAAAAGAGAAACAAGCAGAGCTGCCTGGAAGAGGTTTAGAACAGAGTCACTTGGAAAGAATACTCTCCAACTTGCTGAGCTGCCTGGCAGGCTGTGCTGTGTGCTCCAAGTCCCCAGCTTTTGTGAGTTGTCATCTGTGCTGGGGTGGGTTTTCGTGATACAGTTTCCATTGAGCCACATACACATAAAAAGATGAGTTGGGGAGGAGTGAGTGCATGGTTGATTATGGGTACCAAGGCATGCAACTCAGGCTAACAAGCCTAAAGGGGGAACGCCCAGGGAGGAAATTTTGATACAGTTATCCTTTTCTGTATAGTGTATATTAATGTGTCTTTGTGTTATGGCAGTGGTGCGTGTTTCTTGCTATGGATAGAGAGATGTGCAGATAAGGGGGACCCATCAGGATTAGGAGTGACTATGGGAGGAATCCCAGGTAAATAGTCTTTGTCTCTGCTGTGTAGAGTGTCATGCTTGCTTAACCAAGTGTGGTCCACCATGCCCAAAAACAGCTCAAGGTTTAGAGTAAATTTTGAAGTCATTAAGATTACTGCATTCGGGAATGCCTGCAAGCAGAGGCAGGGGTTGCCTCGATACTGTTGTGTGTGGTTAGAAATGCATCTAGGGATAAGATGATGCCCATCAGGAACTTGTTTGTGTAAAAAAGCAATTGCATTAAGAAAGGGAGATGAGGCTAGCAAACTGTAAGCACTGCAGCTCAGATGGAAAGCTATCCTGGCAGCCGGGAGTCAAGGAATCCCACAAAGTCACTGTATGTGTAGCAGTTCACAGCTCTGCTCCAGGAAAAGGTTTTTCTCATTGTAACATCTCTGCCCCAGCAGGGAAGGGTTTCCCCAGTGAAAGCGTTACAGCTCTGCTTAGGTCCCCAGAAGTGCAATAAATCTGCTCTACTAGGGGATGGTTCCCCTGGTGTTCCATTTCTGCTGTGCCGCACTGGAGCTCATGTGAATATTGTTATTTCTCCGTTCTGTTCCAGCTCCGCTCCAGCCAAAGGTCATCACCCAAACCTCATTTAAGAGATGTATTAGGAGGGAAGAACCCAGGCGCGTGGTTGGTACAGAGTTTACATAGGGTTCCTTGCAGAGTGTCCAGAGTTTTCCAGGGTGGCTTGGGATTGGTGGATATTTGTGTTCAGGGATTGGTGTGATTTAGTGCTCAGGGGAATCAGTGATTGGTAGGGTTTTGTGCTCAGGGACCTTGGGATTGATGAGATTTCAATCCCTGTTCCCAAGCCAGGGAGAGGGTTTTTTCCTTGGCTATTTTTTACCCTACAATGTCTCCTGTGTTAGCTTTTGATTTGATAAATAAATTCCATAAACAATGTGATGAGATGGATGTGTTGACTTGCCACTTCTTATGGCTCAGAGGCCAGAATGAAAAGAAAGAACAACTTAGATTCATGTCCCAAAGTCCTTCCTGAAATCCAAGAACTTGGAACCCTGGGAAGACTCAGAGAATGAGGAGTAGGAAAATGTGGTAATGGTGATCGAAGATATGCTTCAAGGCCAACATTTAGTAGAAAAACAGAGAGAATCTGTGACTCAATGTGCAGATGGCACCTTTACAATGGTACCCTAAAAGAAACTAGGGTAATCAGTTAATACTGAGTATTGAACTGACAGGATTAGGGAAGAATTTTTAATAAGCAACTGAAAAGGCCTGGCTTGTGATGCTGTGGGACATGAGAGTATATGGGATCTGTCTGACTATTGTGGAGGCAGAAAAAAAAACTGAATAAAGTAATGTCCCATCACTTCTTAGGGCAAAGGCTGTAGATTCTGACACAGTATGAGGGAAGTCAATGTGTGATGGTCTGGCTTTTCGGAGCCACTTTGTTGTCTCCATTTGAAGTCTCCATTGAAGATGTACACTAAAAAAGAAATCCCACACTAGCTCAGAATTGAGCATAATAAAGAGTTATTTATTTAGGGGTAGACTCACAAATCACAGTCCTCTGCTCAAACAGGGACAATAACCAAATTTAGCAGCTGGAAGAGAGCAAGCGTGCCCTTTGCATTGGCATTTATAGTATAAGAGGCCATGCCCACATGGATGGGTAACTTAAAGGCTACTGGCTGAAGGATTTCCTATAGCACCTCCTCCTTTCATTTAAATAAGAGAGTTTTTAAGCCTAATACAAAATTATATACAATAAGAACAAATATCAAGTATAAAAATTAGAATTACAACCAGGACAAACAATTTCAAGCAAGAAACATGTGATAAATGTTTCAATAATTATTCTATTCTAAGGAGTCTAAGTCTCATATCATAAATAACTTGGCCAAGTCATGAAAAAAAGTAACTGTGACTATCTAGTCTTCAACCCCATCAAAGACCCATGAAGGGAAATAGTATTACTTGAGTAAGCAGGAAGGGCAATCAAGCAACTTCCAAAATGTGCAACAAATGACAGAGACAACCGGCTACCTGGGCAATCACCCAAAGTCTTATTTGCAACATTGGAGCAACCAACTTTGGCTAAGGCCTAGAGTAATTGAGAAAACATTTTCAGAGGCAGGAAAGTTTTCAAAACCATCTTACCCTGTATTGGCAGGTTTGGCAGCCTTTTTTCTTGTATCCTGCTTGCCCTGTTCAAACATCATGTACTTTGTCAGTGGTCGACACATGGGCAGTTCCTTTCTCAAAGGCCAGTTTTGCCAAGAAGAAAGCAGGCTTTAAGTAGAGTGTCTTCAGTGTTCAACATTCTCTCGGGAATAGATTGGTACTGCCAGGAGCAATCATGTCTTACATCAACAAAACCCTAAGTTATTTTAATGCCATATTCTACAGCTCTTTGAAGTGGTTGAAGATTACCTATCTATACAGAATAAAATCTATGTGTATCTAAAGAACCTGATTAGTCTAACTATAAGTATGACAAACATGGATGACCATTGACCTATATAATTCTTAATACCTATATAACTTAAAGATTAAAACTTCATATTAGAATATTAAACAATTTTTAAACAAATGTGCAACAAATGAGGACAAGGACTTCAAAATGTAAACAATTTATAAGTATCTTGATCAGAGGTAGAAATATATATTGCAATATGATAAATATATTCTAAATTGTATCAATATACAAAATGTCTTAAGCAGAGGTAGAAGCATGCATGCATACAGTATGACAAAATAACTTTGCCTAGGTATACAAATATTGTAGACAAAAATAGGAGCATATCAATATAATTTAAGTTTGTATCAATATACAAGAATCTATACCAATGTAAATTGCCTATAAATAATAGCTCACAAGTATTCACTCACTATTACTTACTATTATTATTAGTGTTAGTAAGTTCACACTAATCTATTATCCTATCCAATTTCCCTTTTTACAAAAAGAGATTCCTGAGCCTACATAATTCCCCACAACCCTATACCAATTTTAATCAACCCCTAGTTGGTGTCCCTAACCCTGTGGACAAACTTTGTTTGGAGAGGGAAGATCATCTTCTAGAATCACTTCCAGCTGTCATGGGGGCGACGTTCTTTCTGGGGGATCCTGTGAAAGTAAAATGATGGCTAAGTTCCAAGATTATTGTCTGGTATAATTGCAAATAGTTTCTGAGTATTCGGTAGGGTTTTTCTGAGGCTCCTATTTGGGGTTCTGGCTAGAATGTTGTAAAAAGGTGCACAATTTCAGCTAACCAAGTTTGAACCATCTTGAGCATCTGGTACCCAAAACAGGTCTAATAGTAGCTCTATCAGCATCTGATGTCATATCAACCAGGTGTTGT
Source organism: Microtus ochrogaster (assembly GCF_000317375.1). Lineage (NCBI taxonomy): Eukaryota > Metazoa > Chordata > Mammalia > Rodentia > Cricetidae > Microtus > Microtus ochrogaster. Next base: position 13,603,471 of record NW_004949101.1, on the reverse strand, counting down.
TGTTGTTGTGGGACCCTATCTTCTTCCTGAAAACTTCAAAGATCACTGCAGGAAAATTCATTGTTCAATATAAAAAACTTAAACATTATTTATACAAGCATATAATCAATGAAAGGTATGATAGAGACAAAAATGGGTATGAAGAAAAGTAATTTTTTTTCTAATTTTTTTCTATTCCCTACCACAGAGATCCTGACACAAGACAGAAACTCTGAATTTTTCTTTTAAGAACATGCTTGTATTTGGAGAACAGAACCATTGTCCAACTCCAAAGCCAGCTTTGATTTTTAAGTGAGTCATGAATATTATTCTAGTTTATGTTCAGAAATTCTTACCCTCAGATCACCTGTCCTCATAAGTCATAATTCTCTTTGCTTGGTGATTCTACATTGACAATCATCATTTCCTCTTTAGGCATCTAGATGTCCAGGAACTCTTGACTTTTTGAAGATGAGTATTTTCCTGCAAAGAACCTTGTCCCAACCCTTATGAGGTTTCTTTGCCACCTGTATGGTTGTCACTTCTGTGGATGAGCCATCATTTCTCTTTCTCAAGAGATTTCTCTTTGTAAAACCTAATCTTTATTAATTTTGATTGTATTCATAACTTTTCTTCTCCTGTGGAAACAAGAGCCAAACCCCTTCCCCAACATAGCACATCTCCTGGTGTCAATTGTGAGGTCAACATATCCTTGAAATATACTTGCTGATTCAATTTAAAAGACTTTTCTATTATCCAATGTCTCTCTACTGCTATTCTTTTCTTATTAGCATTAAGAAAATTCAAGATTAATAAAGCATTATATAATCTATTTCTGAGGGTATTTTCCATCCCTGTCTGTTTAACATATCCTTTATAGTTCTATTTGATCTTTCTATGACTGCCTGACCTGTAGGATTTTTTGGTATACCTGTAATATGTTTTATATTATAATAAGCAAAAAGCTGCTTTATTTTTTTTAGATTCATATGCTGGGCCATTATCTGTCTTTATTTGTGCAGGTATACCCATGATGGCTATAACATCTAATAAATGCATGATTATTGAATCAGCCTTTTCTGAGCTCAAAGCAATTGCCAACTGAAAACCTGAATAAGTGTCAATGATGAGGTATACACATTTTAATTTTCCAAAATTTGCAAAGTGAAGCATATCCATCTGTCAGATTTCATTCCTTTGAGTACCATTTGGGTTACTCCCTGCAGGTAGCATTGTTTGATCACAGAAAGAGCAAGTAGGACATCTCTTTATAATCTCCTTAGCTCGTTGAATGTAATAGAAAACTCTCTTTAAACATTTTTTATTGACATGATGTTTATTATGAAATTCTGAGGCCTTCAAGACACTTCCAATCAATAATTGATCAATTTCTGCATTCTCATGTGCTAGAGGACCTGGAAGACCCACATGGAATTGGATTGTGCTATGTATGTAGGACAAAGCCTATTCCTGAATATATCTTGAAGTTGTGTGAATAATGAAGTCAATTTTGTATCATCTGGTATAAATTCAGCAGTTTCAATATACAAGACAAATCTTTCTGCATATTGTAAATCAGTAACTCTATTGAGAGGGTTTTTAAAATCCCTTAGTACCATGAGAATAGTATATAATTTTGTATTTGGAACAGAATTACAAATTCTTTGTTCCACATTACTTAAATCTTCTGATTTATAACCTGCCTTTCCTGATTTATTTGCATCAGTATAGAATGTACGGGCTCCAGTTATTGGTGTGTCCTGTACAATTCAGGGAAGGATCCAAGTAGTTCTCTTTATAAGATTAATTCTATCACTTTTAAAATAATTGCTATTAATCTCTCATTAAAAAATTAGCACAAGCTCTTTGCCAAGGTTCATAGTCTTCCCATAATTTTTTTTATTAAATTTATT
>NW_004949101.1:13592454-13599988 GCF_000317375.1 Microtus ochrogaster | reverse complement strand
CAGATTGACATCAAGTTTTGCCAGCACAATTTGTTGAAGATGCTCTCTTTTTTCCATTGTATACTTTTAGTTCCTTTATCGAAAATCAGGTGTTCATAGGTTTGGGTCTTCCCATAATTTTTTAAATTTCATCAGTAGTAAAAGGTACTATAATCTCTGTTGGTCTATACCTGCTAGTTGATGAAGTCTCAATTTTTTTTTTATAATTAATTCAGAGACTTTTTCCACATAAGTTTTTTGTATCCTGATTTATGTAGTAAAAATGATACATTCTAAGATAATATCTTTCCTTTGCATTAAAATTCCTGTAGGAAAAATTCTGGAAGTCAATATGACTAGAAAGCAATTAAGATTTGAATTCACTCTATCCATATGTGCCTCCTGTAATTTTTCTTCAATGACAATCAATTTTTTTTCTGTTTCAGCTTTAATTCCCTGGGACTATTTAAGTCTTTGTCATGATCTAAAGTTTTATTTATGAACTATAAAATCAGATGTTCCCAACAGCTGGTCATAGACTGGAGATGTCTCCTATGATCTTTGAAAGTCATTAATAGTACACAATCGGTCTCTCTTAATTTGTGCCTTTTATGTTCTAATTTTCTGTAAACGTATTTTATAACCTAGGTAATTGACAGAATCTTCTCTCTGTATTTTTTTCAGGAGAAATTTGTAATTCCCATTTTGGAAAAACTTTCTTTACTTCTTCACACATTCTTTCTGAAGTATCTGTTTGAATTAGGTAGCATAATATCATCCATGTAATAGTAAATTATAGATTTAGGAAAATTTTTTATGTATTATTTTCAATAGCTGACTTATAAAGTATTGGCACAGGGTGGAGCTATTGAGCATTCCCTATGGGAGGATGATCACTGATAACTCCTAGTAGGCTGAGAATTATTGTAAGTTAGGCAGTGGAAAGGCAAATTTTTCTCTTTTTTTTCTTATAAAGGTATAGTGAAGGAACAACATCTTATATCAATAACTATAAGAGGCTATCCTTTTGGCAATAGAGAAGGCAGAGGAATTCCAGATTGTAGAGGGCCCTTAAGTTGAATTACCTAGTTGACAGCTCTTAGATCTGTCACCATTCTCTATTTACCAGATTTTTTTTTAACAAATGCAGGAGAATTCTGCATTTGTTATTCTTCAATGTGGTGAATATCTAGTTGCTCCTGTACCAGCTGTTCTATAGCCTGCAGTTTGTCTTCTGTTAAAAGCCACTCTTTAACCCATATTGATTTCTCAGTTAACCATTTTAAAGGTAAGGCCGTTGGTACCTCTAAACCTCTGCTAGTTCCTTTGTGTTCTTGTACAGCCTAAATGGCTGGTGAACTTTGTGTATAGTACCTTATAATATCCTCCCCAGAAATATGAGTTTTGAGAACTTCAAGAATGTTAATCTAGGTATTCCATTGCTGCAGCAGACCACAACCCCATAAATTCACTGCAATATTAGCCACATAAGGCCCCAGCTTTCCTCTCTGTCCTTTTGGCCCTATGCACTCAACCCATATTGTGCTTTGTTTCAATTAAAATAGTGTTATAATTCCTAGGAATTGAACATCTGCCTCTTGAAGAGGCCAATTTTGATGTCAAGATTCTGGAGTAATGATACTCATGTCTGCACCCTTATCTATCAAACCCATAATTACAATGCCATTTATATGCACTCTTAGCTTTGGTCTTTGATCATTTATAGAAGTCTGCCAGAATACACATTTCCTATTGGAATTTTTGATTCATCCTCCATATTTATTCCATCATCCAGAGCAGTATGTTTTTTGTTTTGGGGTTTTTTTTTGTTTGATTTTTACAGAAGGATTTGGCTTTTTTAAATTTTCATGGTGAGACATGTCCTCCACAGTGACTGGGAATGACTGGACCACTCTTGATTTGGGGGCCTGAGAGTGAGTGTGCATTTACATCAGCATTTTTAGCATAAGAGATCATGCCCAAGAGGGTGGGTAACTTAAAGGCTACTGGCTGAAGGATTTACTATAGTACTCCATAAATGTCTATGAAGAGAAAACATTAGAGGAGTGATGGGTGCTATTGAAAGAACTAGGAATAAGAGAAGCTATGCTTAATGGAACAGATAGAACTATATTCACAGAAGAGTTAAATATAGAATGAGAAAGGACCTCAAGGCTGGTGTGGAGCTTTTGTGGCTTTGCTGTGCTGTTCACCAGGACAAGCAAGGTCTTTATAAAGTAGAAAAGGTTTGACAGATCTCAGTGACTTCCACCTACATCTAAAGAGAGTCCAAAAAGCAAGAATGCAACCTAGGGGAGAAAAGAAAATAGTGAAGCAGAAGAAAAGTCTATGTGTTACCTGAAAGAAAATGTGGCATGATTTGTATCAAGCTGGAATTGCTGAGGGAGTAAAAATGACAGCCATATGTGTGCTAAGGAGACTCTGCAAGTCTTTAAAGCCTGAGAGCGGTTCACAGAAGACATCCTTGATAGAACAATACAGTAAAGACAAGCCTGTCCCAGGGGTGGATAATTACCCCCTTACACTAGGGAGGGTGCATCTTCCTCCAGTAAAAGATTATGATAGGGGTTGAGATGGTTTTCCTAACCAGGGTGTGGTGAAGGGAAAGACAACAGCTATGGCTATGGCCACAGTGCCAACCCAGGGCTTCTCAGAGTCAGGTAGCCAGTGGGTACTTCAAAGTAGAGGAAAGCCCCATCCCTCATTAGCCCTCAGTAAGTCTGAGCAGATTAAGTCAGGCCAAGTGAGGTCATCAGACAAGGAGAAATGTAGGGGTGCTCTGAGGAGGAGCTATGGGTTATGGACATGTAATTGCTCAGAGAGAGTGACTGAGGATTTCAGAGAACAAATTAAATTTTGCACCTCCTGTCCATGCTTTGTAAGCTGTCACCACCGCTGGGGTGGGCTTTGGTTATGCAGCTGTCTTTTAAGTCATTTCTGCTCCTGGAAGTAACCCTTCACCCATATTCGTTCACCCATATGTAACCCCAATAAAGTTCACAGGTTCACCAATTTGCACTTTGATGGCGACTGTAGTATTTTCGTCTGTTATGGCATCCCCATCTAGGGTGAATAGGCATGCCTATTGTGTTGCCCCAGGAAAAAATTTTGTTGCACAACAGGCACGCAGCACTAACATAGAACAGAGTTCTAAAAGAACCAAAATTCATCTTCCTTTTCTTAATCACCCATCAGTCTACCACCTAGAGATCAGTTCTTGGGTCTTTCATCAGTGTTTCATGTCAGAACATCTAAACCCATAGTTCCTGTTCTCCTCCACCCCCTTTGCCTTAATTGTTCTTTTTCTGTGTGTATTGTTGTGGCCTATTACCTGATTCCCTTCCTGTGTTAGAAAATGCAGAAATCATACGTAGCTCCTCCCCTCACAATGGCCCTCTCTGTTCAGTCAACTGTGACTTAAAATCTCACCACAGTAATGCCTCTTTTCTCCGTCCTCCCCTTGATCCTAATGCTGGTGCTCTGCGTCAGCCACTCCCCTCTGCAGCCACAGCCATAACAGAGCCTCCTGGTTGCTATTGCAACAACCATTCTTTCCCTTCTCTAGTGCACTAGCACAAAGCTCTGTTTTTGTTTGGGGACAACAGTCAGTAGTTCAGGATATTGCTGCTAAAGTCTCTGCTGAGGCATTCTGTTCTTTCCTGGGGGTGGCAGAGAAGACCCTACAAACTGTAATGAGAGGTATGGTGGCATCTCAACCCAGCTGTGGAACGGTGCAAACCGGGCTCTACTCTACAAAGAACAACAGAATTCTCATCCTGAGAACAAATCACCTTCCATGTTCTCACTCTTCATGGATCCTGTGGAGCAAGATCCAGAGCACCTGCCTTTGGGGAGCCTTTGTGAATGGCTGCAGGGCTGCTTAGCTGTCACCTTCCATCTCTTCTGCACTTTAGAATGATTTTATGTGTCCGTGCTGTTTTTACTTCTCTCCTCTTCTTTTCTCTGGCAAAATCCCCTTACCCCTATTTCCAGTTCCTGCTCAGTGTGAGAGCTCTCTGTCCCAGAAGAGCTCATTATTGTCTCCAGAATTTTATACCAGACTCAAACAGGGCTTGGCTGCTTTCTATGACAACTATCACCTTAAACACTGCTTCTTGGTGTTTACGTTGCTTACAGCATTTAACTTAGCCTCTGTTGAAGCTCTGATGAAAGGAACTGATAAGTACAAGATGTTAAAAATCAATGAATGAGAGTAGCCAGAGAGGGGTGGAAAGAAGTGAAGATACTTCTTTTAAATGACGATATTGATGACAATAGTGGTGGAGGCAGGGGGTAAGTGAACATGGTGGAGGTTAGGGTGGAGGAGAAGGAAGAGAAGGAGGAGGTCGAAAAAAAAAGATTTGAGATTAGTCTTGGATATATATATCCACACACACTCAAAAGAAAAAGAGAAAGGAGACATGTTTATTTCTCACAATCATGATGTAAGACTACCCGCAAAGCTTAGGTTTTCCCTGATGATCTCTTTCTTCCAGAAATTATAAGATCACTCATTGTTCATACTGCTGCAGCTTAAATGAGGCACTAGGTACATGTGATGTCTTGAAGGATTACCCTCAGAGATAGGGAGTGAAGGATGCAGTCCAGGCCTTGGTGGGGAGCTGAACTAAGACCATTGAGCAACTAATGCAGACCTTAGGTATAGAATGTACAGAGCATCCAAACAAGGTCAGACCAGAACACCAACAGTTTCCTCCAAATGACTTAATCTGTTTACTATGGGAGAAAACGCTGGTCTAAACACAGACCCTTTAAAAGACACACTGTCCTATGCTGATCTACTAATGTACACAGATGTTATCACAGTTGAATCCTTAGTTCTCTTCTTTCCAAATTACAGTAGTGACAACTGTGACATGCTCTGACTTAGTCCACAGTGACACTGGTGAGAAAATAGAGGTGCAGTGATAAAAATGGAATCGTCTGAGTCTGCAGACTATCATTCACCAGTGTTAATCTCCATCCAATGTTCATTCATCTTTGAACATTAAAACTGAACACCGAGTTTCCAAAATAAAATATGAAGAATTGAAGATTTAGAATATTCCAAAGACCTTGCTCTTTTCCAATCCCTTTCTTTTGAAAAACCAAGTTTGCCACAGCCTCAGTGGTGGCTCCTTTATTGAACCCAGTCTGTCTACTGATACAACCAAAGGAGACAGAATCTCCTCAGCACTCGGTTGCCCCCCAAACCAATTTAAAACCCCCAATCTTCTCTTATTACTTACAAAACTTTGTATTCATGAAGTAAGTTTTAAGGAATCCAGTTTATCTCCCTGTACTGAAAGAATCCTTACAAATAGAGAGAAATTGCATTTGCTGCCAACTTTTTGGCTCTGCTTAGGTCTGATGGTGTTTCTTTGTTTCTCTGGAAAACCTTTTGCCCTCGGACCAGCTGCTAAAGTTGAGCACCACAAACGTTCCTTTCAAAGCAATTCTACAAAACCATATGCTGGAATCCAAAATTCTTTACACACATGATCAGAGCCCCACATCTTAATAGCCATATAACTCTATAAAGACCTATCCATGATTTCTCTGATAGCTCATCACCACAGCGAGAAGGCAAAGGCCTCATGAAAGCATTCCACCTGTATTGCTGGCAGATGACTTATAAATGTCGCACAGACGCTGACATGGCCTACTACTGGCTCATAGGAGGAGCATTAAATAAACGGCTGGACATCTGCTGGTAAATACACAGCAAACAAAAAAATGCAATCCCGAGCCAAACATGTGCACAGTGTGGGCCCCCTCCCTGCCCATAAACCAAGCAGTGTGTTCTGCTAATCATTAGCAGAGTTATTGATTTTAGATGTGTATCACACAGCTATAATTTTGTCAGAGAGTAGACCACATAAGTTGTTCTTTTTCTGGTTGTTTCATTTTGTCTTATTCCAAGAGTTCGTAAATTGACGACCGGGACAAAAATTATAATTGACATCATCTGTGGGAAATATTTCATAAAACAACAGGCCCAGATGTAGGATTAAAGCCATGTGGTAGTAAAATACCCCACTGAAAAGGGGCCAGGTTCCATGATTTCTTATGAAAACAGATGTGCTCTTACTCTTTCTGTTTGGTTTTCAATGCTTAACAAAAACTCCTCAATTCTCTCTCTCTCTCTCTCTCTCTCTCTCTCTCTCTCTCTCTCTCTCTCTCCCTCTCTCTCTTCCTCTCCCTCCCTCCTTGCCTGCCTCCCTCCCTCCCTCTTTCCATTGCACTGGAGAGAGTTGGTAAATGGATTACAGATGCAGGCTTGTACTTCACAATCCTGACTGTCACAAGCTCTGAAATAATATAAATGAAACATTTGGGGAAATTACATTGAACTATGGTAAAGGTAATGGGGATTAGGCAAACATGTCTGCTTGGTATTTGTTTAGCATCTTTGACTTGACCGAAGGAACCCCTGGATACTGCAAGTTGGGGACCAAAGTATAGGAAGTAATTCAGCATTTGTTCGTGGAGGCAGAAATAACCGAAACTGAATCCTGAAAAGCCTACTTCTCAGGGAGGGAACTTTTATCTTTGGAGTTTGGAGCAGGTGGTAAAAGTCTTTTCGGGTGTCTCCTGTCTCCCTTGAGGGGCAGGTTCTGCATACAGACATGGCTGACAGAAGTAAGAGCCGGGCATGTCTTTCACCTATCAGTTCAAGTTCCTTTCAGTGACACAATTACTCTAAAATTTCTGCCATGGAAATGTTGGTAAGTTTAAGAGCAAAATGCAAGGGCACAAACACAGGCTATATTGTTTAACAGCTAATCTGTAAGTGCTGTGAGGAAATGCTCACACCGGCATTTCTGCCAAGTCCTCTGTATCCTATGGGGTCCATTGCAGAGTCACTGATTACAGTTGATGAATCCCTCGTTTGTACGCTAACTCAGCCTTCACCACCAGTAACATGCTGAGATAGCTCAACCTTAGGGGGCCACAGCAAGGCAAAATAAAGACTAAATTTCCATCATGAGTCAGGGCTCAAAGTTCAGCATCGTGGCTGTGTCTTCTGACTCTGTCCTTTCAACCATTCAAATACTGAAACAGAAGGTGAATCCATTTTTTAAGAACCAAGAACATCCTCAGATTCCTCCCTTCCCGGCTTTCCCTCTTTCTATCATGTTTCTTATTGGAACAGAATGGGGATGAGAACTTAAAGTGCCTGCTGGATTCCAAGAAACTTCAATATCATTTTAATGCCCTCTCTTTAGCATCTACCCATTTGAATCTGAAGTGCCTTCCACAGATTTGTGTGTGTGTGTATGATTTTTAAACTCTTAGTGTATCTTTGTGTGCTTGCATCTTTCCGTATACAAAAAGCTCACCGAAACCAGAAGGAGTTGGATCTCCTGGAACACAGAACTGTGAACCATCATGTAGGTGCTGGCAACAGAAACCAGGTCCTCTATAAGAGCAGTATGTGCCTTTTGGCCATTTGAACTTCCTCTGCTGAGAATTCTCTGTTCATTTCAGTGCCCCATTTTTTAATTGGGTTAATTAGCATTTTAAAGTCTAG
>NW_004949101.1:13575723-13589598 GCF_000317375.1 Microtus ochrogaster | reverse complement strand
TAAGGCAGAAGGGGAGGATGGGGGGAACTTGGGGAAAAAGGAGGATTGGGATAAAGGAAGGTTGGATAAGGGAGCACAAGAAAAAAAAAAGAAAAAAAAAACAAATATACCAAAATATTATTTTATAGAAACAAAAGTATTAATAAAATGTGTGCTTCTGCTGGAATAAAATAACAGAAAAAATGCCTTTTATATTAAACAGCTGAGCATTGAGCAATAAATTTAAGCTGAGAAAAAAAAAAGAGCAGTATGTGCTTTTAACTGCTGGACTGTTCATCTCTTCAGCACAGGCTCATATTTTGATCATGTGGTTTGCCACTGGTAGCATTGTTTTGGGGTATTATGGAACCCTTGGAAAGTAGGGCCCCGCTGGCAAGCTGATACTACTGGAGCCAGCTTTGAGAAGGGCACCCTTGAGTTCCTGCACAGCACTGTCTCTGCTTCTTTCCTGGCTCGTTCATTGTCACCAGTGGCTTCATGCCCCTGCCTCCTCAAATGAGAGCTGCCTCCACCACCTTGCCTTTCCAGCCCTGATGGGCAGAAATCACCTGGAACTACTCATTAGAAACAAGAAGAGTAACTAATAGATCCCTCCTGCTGGCTCCTTGAAAGCCCAACTCCTAGCTAGCTAATCTTGCCTCTGAAAGCTACCACTGAAGATGGCAAGATAAAGAGTAGATGCAGAGGTCAGAATGAGGTTGAAGGCCCAAGGGAAAACACAAAGATCATTATTCTTCCTCAGAACAGATTTGTGAGTTTTTGTTGCTCCTTTGCTTTCATGGTTATACAGATAAAATTTACAAGACTAAATAATCGATCAACCCCAGTGTAAATATGAAGAGTGTTTAGAGGGGAAAAAACCTAACCAAGCATTTGTGTGCGTAGTAAGTTGATCACCGTTCGCCTAGCAGGCACACAATAGAGGCTGTTATATTTCAAGGACATTCAGCCTTCAAAGGAGCATATGAGGGAGATAATTCCTGACTTCACAAATGAGGAGACCAAAGCTCAGGAAGATTAAGTTGCTTCGTGGATGGCAAGGCCAGTTCTGATAGAATCCCAGACTTTGCCTCAATCTGTTTGACTCCAGATCCCCGCTCTCCTGGTTGACAATGCACAACTTCTCAACTCTGGCAACAGATGTACATGTTAGGATAGGCCGATGAGAGTGAGTTGTTCAGAAACCTAAGACTACAGAGGAGACTCACTGCCCTTGATGGTACTGCAAATGATACTGAACATCTTTGAATCTGTGTTAAAAATACATTTGAAATCTTCATTTTATTGTGGCAAATAAGTATGATGTAAAATATAGCATGTTAACTGTTTTTATTAGAACAGCTCAATTTTATTAGAATAGTTGCTTTCACTGTAGTCTGCAGACATCACCCCACACAGAAATTATGTATCTAGTAAAGAATAAGTCCCTGGTTCCCTACTCATTCCAAACCTGTTACCCGCTAATTTATTTTCTTTCCCTGTAACCTTGTTTGTAGTGCATGTTTCCTATAAGGGGAATTAGACAGTATAGGTGAGTTTGAGTTGGGCTCTTTTCACTTAGCATGATATCATTGACGTTCTATGTGTGAGACTTCTTTAGAATCCTTTCATTCTTACGATTGAGTAATGCTTCATTTGACATAGACACTACATTTTGTCTATTCTTCTGTTGGTAGACAAGGGTTGTCTATATCTAGGCTGTTATAATACTGATATTATATTGATATATGGCATCTGTTCTAGGTCCTACTTTCAATAGATTTGTTCAGCTGTGAACAAAGTTGCTTTGTCACATGTGCACTGAGATGTATCCAAACTGCTTTCTTTTTTTTCTTTCTTTTTTTTGATTTCTTTAATTGATTTCTTGAAGTTATTTTATTTTTATAGTAAAATTACGTGTTATTTCATAATATGTTTTTTTAATTAATTTATTTATTTATTAAAGATTTCTGTCTTTTCCCCGCCACCGCCTCCCATTTCCCTTCCCCACCCCCAATTAAGTTCCCCTCCCTCCTCAGCCCGAAAAGCAATCAGGGTTCCCTGTCCTGTGGGAAGTCCAAGGAACCCCCACCTCCATCCAGGTCTAGCAAGTTGAGCACCCGAACTTCCTAGGCTCCCACAAAGCCAGTGCGTGCAGTAGTTGGTTTCTAGCCATAAACCAAACTGCTTTCTGTATCAGTTGCTCTGGTTTCTTCCCAACACAGATGTACAAGGTTTCTGATTTCTCTGTGTCTCTCCACCCTGTGAGCTCCACCATTAGGGGTTGTGTTATTACCATCCTCTGGGTGTTAAGTGATGTGGGATTCCCCTTTGTATGCTGTGAATACCATTGCTTAATAAAGAAACTATTTTGGGCCTGTGCAGGGAAGAGAGATAGGCGGGGATTAAACTGAATACTGGGAGAAAGGAGGCAGAGTAAAAGAGAAGCCATGTAACCTCATCAGAGACAGACATCAGAACTTTAGCCGGAAAGCCACAGCCATGTGGAAAGACACAGATTAGTAGAAATGGGTTAAACTAGTATGTAAGAGTTAGCCAATAAGAAGATAGAGCTTATGGGCCAGTGATTTAATTAACACAGTTTCTTTGTGATTATTTCGCATCTGAGCTGCCAGGTAGCGGGGAAACAAACAGGCGACCTCATTATAACAGTTAAGTGGTCTCCCATCCTATTTTTTATTTTCATTTCTATAATAATTAATGATTCATAACATCTTTTATATGATTTTTTGGCAAAAAGTCCATTTCAGTGTTTTGTCCACTTATTTATTACAATTCTATACTTGCTATCACTGTCAGGTAGTGTTTGGGATCAGTCCCTGGTCCTTATGAATACTAGAAATGCAGCTTACCTCTGACACCATTCTCAGGTCCTGGGAAGATTTTTCAGTTGGGATGCTTTGCCTTTTTTAGTTGGATTCTAAGAGTTAGGCAATATTTTGAATGGTGAAGCTATTTTAGGTATCTGACATTCAAGTATATTTTCTCTTTCCTTAGACTAGTTATGCATAAAATTTATTATTAAATTCAATTTCAGATTTTATCCAAATACTTCTATGATTTTAGCTTTTCTATATGGCCTTTTGCTTAATTTTGATTTCTATTGCATATCTAGAGTGAAATATGAGTCCTAGTTAATTCTTTTGCTTGTTAATATCCAGTTATCATCAACTGTTGATGACAATATGCTATGCTTTGATCGAGTTCCCAGACAGACCCTGAGGACTAAAGTTAGGGGCAATGGATAAAATCTGGTAGATATGACTTCTTCATCCATCATGCATGCTAATCAGTATTTTGTATAACGATCACATGACTTGCTGACAAATTTATTCAAACACAAAATTCTACTTATATTCTCTTCTAAGAAAAACTGGTATAGATAGAAATTATTAAATTGCAAGGACCTTTAGTTTCTGTAGCCATAAATTCTTGATTACTTGGGAGTTAAAACATGAGGGAAAAAGTCTCTAAAGGGGGCAAAAAAGTAACCTACTACTAATGTATAGGGACACAGACATCGTTGTGAATGATCTGGCTCTTAATAAGAAAAGCCTTACCATTCTTCTACAGGTTGACATCTAATTATGCCAGCACCATTTGTTAAAGATGATTTCTTTCTTCCATTGTATAATTTTAGCTCCTTTGTCGAAAATCAGGTGTTCATAGGTTTGTGGATTAATATCCGGGTCTTGGATTTGATTCCATTGGTCAACATCTCTGTTTTTATGCCAATACCAAGCTGTTTTCATTACTGTAGCTCTTTAATAGTGTTTGAAGTCAGGGATGGTAATGCCTCAGGAAGTACCTTTATTGTATAGGATTGTGTTGGCTATCCTGGATTTTTTGTTTTTCCATTGTTCTCTCAAGGTCTGTGAAGAATTTTGTTGGGATTTTGAGGGGGAGTGCCTTTGATAGAATTGCCATTTTTACTTTGTTGATCCTACCAGTCCAAAAGCATGGGGGATCCTTCCATTTTCTGGTGTCCTCTTCAATTTCTTTATTCAAAGTCTTAAAGTTCTTGTCAAATAGATCTTTCACTTCCTTGGTTAGTGTTACTCCAAGATACTTTATGCTATTTGTGTCTATCGTGAAAGGTGATGTTTCTCTGATTTCCTTCGCCGTTTATTTATCCTTTGTGGATAGGAGGGTTACTGATTTTTTTGAGTTGATCTTGTATCCTGCCACATTACTGAAGGTATTTATCAGTTGTAGGAGTTCTTTGGTAGAGTTTTTGGGGTCACTTATGTACACTATCATATCATCTGCAAATAATGAAAGTTTGACTTCTTCCTTTCCAATATCCTCTCTTAGGACTGGAGGGGGGAAGGAGGTGGAGTGGGGGAGCAGGAGGGAAATGGGAGGAGGGGAGGAAGTGGAAATTTTGAACAGTATTATTTATAAAGCAATACATTTTTTTAAAAAAAAGAAAAGCCTTACTAGTATACACGTTTTACAATTCTTACCTCACCTGAACAGGTAAATATGGTCCTGCCTTGAATCATCATCATGCTCTTGTGAACAGTAGGGAAGAATCTGAGGTCAGTAGATAAACCATTAAGTTCATAATTGTCATGCTGATTAAGAGAAGCATGACCACCTTGCCCAGGAGAATGGAGGCTCCATGTCACACAATCTAAGAGGGAGATATAGGGGAAAGTCAAGTATCAGTGATGTTATTCGCAGCATGTCTACAGTATCCAAAAGAGAATCAAAATAAACAGATGAAGCAGGATCTGACACAAGGATGGAAAAGTACTCTGCAGCAGCATCCCAGGGCTGCAGTCATTCAGGTCTGGAAGACAGAGACTCACAAGCCCACATCTGGTGGTGAAGATTTGGTTTTCTCCACAACTGGCTCAGAGTCACAGACGTTTGATCCCAGGCACGAAGACTGGTGCACTTCTGACAGCCAGGGAAAAAGAAGGCCAAACAGAGTTTGTTCCCTGCAGCCATACAAACCTCAGCCCCTCTCTGCTTACAAGGGGAGGGCGGTAAAATCTTTTATATATGAAGTCAGCTTTATAGTCTATCTATAAACTTTGGTTTTTTTTATATTGAGTGGTTTCAGAATTGTCATGACAAGTGTATAGAATTTAGACCAAGACGTGAACTTCCATTCTGTCTGATGGCAGTTTCCTTCAGGAGACCAAGCCACAGAAAGGTTCAAATTCTATCACTGTCACGTAGTCTTCCCCCATGATGTGACCTTTCAATAAAGATGATGAGTTTAGCTTCTAGAACATGCTCTTCTATTCTGTCTTTTATCAGGGCCAAAGAGACAGTGATTCTGGGAAATAAATACAGCAGTTGGAAATACAAAAAGTAGTCGAAAAAGGTTCCATAAAGAAAGACTTCCAGCACAAAAAGTGACTACATCAGCATCTTTAGGTCACACTGAATGTCCAATTTCTGGTATTCAAGTGACTGTCTTCTCCTTAAGTTTCCTTCAGACACAGAAGTGTCAGCTTCAGAGTTCTGATCGATCCCTGCAGTGGCGCAGTGGCTTACTTGTAAGGTGATCTGATGAAATCCTAGGGGTTTCCTCTGAAGGCTGTTGCAGAAAAGCTCCTTAGATACTGTGTGAGGATGGCCTTTCAGTCCTCAAGCAGACAAACCCTCAATAAAACATCAAATGACAGAGGGATATAGCAGAGAGGCAGGGATGTTTTGGAGTCCTTCATTTCAAAATGCAAATGGCAAGTGACGTCAAAAGAAATACATTGATTTCTCTTCACCGTAGCTAAAGCACTAAGTATGGTTGGGAGAACTGCTTGCCTTGGTTTCCTAGCTCTTTTGTAATTTCCTTGCTTATGCATCTGGTAGAGACACTCAAATCTGTGCTGCTATCTCATTCTTCCCCAACTCAACTTAGCCTTCGGTTATCTTTCCAGGTTCTCTGGAGTGTGTAATAAATAAGGAATTCTCAGTCCTATAGGCAAGCTTAGTATATATCTATGTTTCTAATCCTACTTTCCGTACTTTATACCCTTTGAAGAGATAGGAAGAGGAGAGAGAGAGAGAGAGAGAGAGAGAGAGAGAGAGAGAGAGAGAGAGAGAGAGAGGCCCAGAGAGTCTCTGCAGACTAGTTTCAGGTGAGTCCTGAGGATGTAGTGAGTCAAACCCAGAGTTCCTTCTTACCTCCCTGCCTCCTGTCTCTGGGTCTCAGTCGCTCTGGATCTTTAAAGACTGCACATCTCCACAGAATAGCTCTGTGTTCAGTTGTGGTATTGCCACAGGATTGGCATCCTTTCCATGGTTCTCCCTCCTCACAATTCTTCAAACACTTTATGGACCTGATAAGTCTTCCTTCATTTTCTTCCCATAGTCAAGTATCTTGCTATGGAAACCCATGGCCACACTGCCCAGAAGTCCTTGACAAACTCCACTCCCCAAAAGACTTAATATAAGCTAAATTGTTTTGTCATGGGCTTTCTATGTATATTATCCATATTGAAATGTTTGTGATAAACACATACCTGTATGCTCCCAAATGAAACCTTTCTTTCTAATCTCTAAATCACACCACCATTTAAAGATACAGAACACAGTTAGTTTGCTAAATGATACAAATTAATGGAACTAATACGAAAATCTCAAAAATTTTACAAAATGGGAAACTTTAATATATACCTTAATATATAAGCAGTATTATTATCTTTGGGATAATATTGGGATGATTATGTGTTAGCTGGATTTTGAGAAAATGATCTTCAACAAGCAAGGAGACCCATTATAAGAGTTCAAGAGCGGAAGCTGGAGAGACTGAACTCAAAACGGACTTGGATGAGGCTTATAAGGGAAATGGGAATCAAAGGCTGGGTTTTCATGGTTTGCTCTCCCCAAATCCACTTTCCTAAGTGCCTTTTTTTAAATGGAACTAGAATGTCAATATTCCTTTCAAGTCTAACGGATAATGTGGCAACCAACTCACCCACATTAAGCATTCTGCTAATTTAGGCCTTACCCATGCCCTCTCTGTGAACTGCGCTTGGACACACAAACTCATTCCAAATGCATGGGGATTTCATGAGTTTTATGGATTTGGCCAAAGAGTAAGCATCAGTCTTTCCCTTTAGTATGGCTGTATGGTTCAGTTCCCATAGTAACTGAGTATGAAAATCCTATCATCACCTAAGCTGAAAATCAGCTGTGCACAGGTCCATAGTTTCAGCAGACCATTGAGAAGAACAAGAGCCAATGCACACATTCAAGTCCTCTTACAAGCTGCCCATCACCTTCTCCAGCAAAGTAACCTCATCTCTGGGATAAAAAGAAAAGTGATTTTGCAGTAAAGTAGGAAATGTTAGTGATCGAATATATTCTATAGAAGAGAGAGCCAGAGAACTGCAGGGCTACGAAGTGGCGTTCCAAGGGAGTCTCATCAAAAGGAGGAATGATGGAACTTTCTTCATTAGAAAATGGAAGAACGGATGGATGGAAGAGCATATTAGAAGAGTTTATACAAAGGCAAAAGTTCTACTGCTTCATGGGTAATGAACACAGTTTTATCATCATTATCTATATCTGTATTGATAATTGCATATAAGTCAGCCAGTTCCAAAAATTAGAGCTCATTCAACAAATCTAATTTGAGCAAGTCTTCCCAAAATTGAAGTGGGAATGGTTTCCTAATGTTTCTCCCACGATCTAGATGATCTTTGCATGCTTAATTTGGTCAATCATCGCACTGGAGCTCGCTGAACCCTGGAGAGAAAGAATTAAGCATGCTATTCACAGTCTTGCTGGGGGCTGCTAATTATTCCGTTCTTCCTCACTTCCTGTTTGTGTGTGACAAATACCAGCATGGGCTGCTGAACATCACTTCCAGTTCCCCGAGGGGAGACAGGGAAAGAAAAATATCCAATCAACCTTTTAGTACACAAGAATCAGAGAAGGAAATAATGCTTGCAGATAATTTTTAATGTTTTATTTGTATATAATTCTCTGTGTGTGTGTGTGTGTGTATGTGTGTTAGAGAGAGAGAGAAAGAGAGAGAGAGAGAGAGAGAGAGAGAGAGAGAGAGAGAGAGAGAGAGAAAGGCATTAGATCCTCTGAAGCTGAAGTTAGAAGGCCACTGTGAGCCACCCAGTGTGGGCACTGGGAACCAAACACAGATCTTCTCCAAAATCAGCAAATGCCACGTGCCTTGCCATCTCTCTACTCCTAATAGGTAGAGAAATTCTAAAGATCGCTTTCATTATAGTGAAGACCTTTTAATTTTGAAGACACAAACAAGAAAAACAAACCTGTAAATCATAAGGCAAAATTCATAATGTCATAAGATTCCCAAAGGCGCTCTGACATGGGAGCTTCAGAGAGATTTGCTCTGAGTTAGCTATCCAGGGACAGCCTAGCAAATGAGGATGCAGCAGTGGGTTGAGTGGGAGGGGCTTCCTTCCATACCAAAGATCCAGCATTATGTCAGCCTTCATTGAAAGGGCTGGGAATTTCTAGGGCAGAGTGTCCTATTATGTGCAACAGGTAGCATCCACACTGTGTGAAGTCTGCTTAAGGATTTGGGTCTGAGTTCTCAGAGCATTGGTATCAAATGAAAGTATAGTAGAAGGGGGTGTTATATAATCCAGTTTGTTTTTCTAATGAATTCTTCTACTTCTTTGAAGAGGAAAAGAAGGCAAACAACTAGTATAAGCATTGTTGGGGGGGGGTAGACATTGCTATAGTATAGATTTTATATACCAAAAAATTTAAATAGAATAGTGACAGTATAGAGAAAATAGAAAATTAAAAACTTCTTGCTCTATCTGGTATTGGCAGACATTGACAGGATTTGACTGAATACTGCAGATCAGGGATGAGGCTGATGGAGGTGCCAAAGGTAAGACCCAGATTGCTATCTAGTGGAAATCACAATCCAGGGATTTAATTCCCTCCGAGAGATAACATTGAAATATGACCTACCTTTGGGAAGACAACCATTAATTTCCTTAAAGGTGTGTTCAATTTGAGATGCCCATCAGACATATAAGTAGAGATGTCCATAGGTAATATGTGTTTAAGAATTTGTAACTTAAATAAGTCTTCTAACAACAATAATAAAATCCAAAGTAATTTAGCACGTTTGATTTTCCAAGCGCAATCCTCTGTGGTCAGCAAACCTGTACCAGGACACTCTTCCACTGATGACATCATTATTACTTTGTACATGAAAGGACAGAGTTGAAGGGGTTACTCAAACTGCACTCAATTTCTACATGGGACACTCAAAGGCATGCCGTCTGGCTGCAGTCTGGCACAGCCTGGAATAAATAATTGACATGGCTTGATAACTCAGAAATATAGAAAATATATCATTTGTGCAGTTAGATCACCTGATCCAGTATAATGTCTCCAAAAGTCTTGACCAGTACCTGAAACAATTCAACAGACACTTAATTTTCTTCGCCTTCAAGTTTGTGTATCTTGTCTCTCATTTTTGCTAAAAGATCGCGCCCCATAATCTCTCTTTCAAAAAAGATATACCCTTTGCTCTTAGCATGTGACAGGATCCCAACTTCATGTTTCATACATTAATAGTAATAGTATCTTCTTTTGTCCAGTGAAATTTGTTTGTATATAATCATATAGTTTTCAATATTGAATACTTCTGTCATTTCAATGGAATTTATAGAACAGTTCAAGTCTTATTAATGCCTCAAGGTTGTGTGATAGAAGTTTTGCAAATTGCACCCAAGGCCATTATTATTAGAAATTGTAATCTTTAGACTCTAAATCCAAAATTTTTAATTACAGAAAAATATGACAAGGTTAACATGTATATTCCTGTTGATTTCCAGAAATTAGACTTAGGTATAGAGGGTTGTTTTCTCATGGGTCCTGTTTTATATCCCATTTCAGACTGATGCTCACAATGCTGTCTCGGGCTGTTTGTCATTTAGAGACACAGAGAAAAGTTTAACAAGACAAGTCTCTGGGGCAAGTTCCACCTGTAAGTTTGAGTAAGGTGTCCATATAATTTCTCAGACCCCCAATTCCATGTGACATCTGAAATGGAATCTTTGTGTGCATGCTATTTAATGTTTTTTTCTAGCAGTTGGTAAGATAGAACCTATAAAATTCCTCATACTTAAGAAAAATATTACCATATTTACATTGCTGGTTAACCTTAATTGTTACCTTGATCCAGTCTAGAATCATCTGAGAGGAGAAACTGGCTAGATCAGGCTGGTCTGTAGCCGTGTCGATGAGGAAGCATCTGGATTATTAATTTATGTAGGATAATATAGCATTGGGGAATATTAGTTTAAGATGTGTTTCATTCATTTTTGCTGTTGACCATTTGTTTAATGATACAAGGATGTGTTGCATTCTTTTTATGTTGCATTTGCTTAACTTTGTAAAGCTGTGTTACTTTGCCTGCCTAAAACAACTCATTGAGCTAATAAAGAGCTGAATAGCCAATAGCTAGGCAAGAGAGAAAAATAGGTGGGGCTGGCTTGCAGAGAGAATAAATAGGAAGAGAAATCCAGCTCCGGAGAAGAGTGAGGAGCAAGAAAAGGAGTAGGATACCAGGAGCCAGCCATCCAGCTACACAGCCAGCCACGGAGTAAGAAGGAAAGAAAGATATATCGGCTAAAGAAAGGTAAAAAGTCCAGAGGAAAAATGCAGTCAAAGATAAAGTGGATAATTTAAGTTAGAAAAGCTGGCTAGAAACAAGCCAAGCTAAGGCATGCTTTTATAAGTAAGAAAAAAGTATCTGTATTTATGTGGGAGCTGGGAGGTGTTCCCCAAAAGAGAAAAAAATTAAATACAATGGAGTTCACTGTAGGATGCACTATTCCTCTAACAAATGGTTCATGTATACACACACACACACACACACACACACACACACACATTCACACATATGCTGATTGCTAGCTCACTTTGCCCTGTCTAACTCATACATTTATATATGTATATATAATTTAATTTTTATGTTTTATATATTATTACACAACATGTGATTATATATTACATATTACACATTTATATATTTAATTTCATACTATATGTATAGCATGAGTTAGAGGGGAAAGAGAGTGAGACAGCAAGCAGCATTCCTTCTTGGCTCCTTATTTCAAATTCCTGCTTGAGTTCCTATCTCCACTTCCTCAGTGATGGACTGTGTTGTCGAGGTACAAACTAAATAAATCCTTTCCTCTTGCAAGTTCCTTTTGGTAACGGTGACTATCAGGACAGCAGAGAAGCAGACTGGATGCACAGCAGCAGCCTCCCACCCCAGGTGCTGTTGGCAATGCAATCCCTAGAGTCATCAGGAATTGCTCCTACAGAGCAAGCCTTACCTAAAGAATTAGACCATATCCCACTCCAGAACCACTGGTCATGATGTAAACATTTCACCTATCCCCTGAATTTTATTGCTAGATCTATACTTCTTGATTAGCGTCTATCTTGTAAAAACCCTGTTTAGAAAATCTTCTGAAACACTCACAGAAGACATACACGGTTCAAGGACTCCTTTATAATAACCTACAATAGAATTCGTTGCAGATAATCTTGATAATTCTTTTAATGTTGAGCACATTACGGAAGTAAGTCCAGTGGGTCATAGAAATGCTCTTTTTCTGATCATACTCTATAATGTTGAAGTACTAACTTGTGATTGCTTTATCTAGTGTTCCTGAAACATAATTGACAAATATAAGACTTTAATAATATAGTTTTAAAAATTATGGTGGTCACAGGAGGCCAAGACAAAAGGGTGAGGGTGGATAGAAAATGTCAGTTTCTATCAAATCAAGACCCGGGAAACCTGTTATGCAGTGTTAGGCCTAAGTCAATAAAGGTGCACTGTGCCTTTAAATCTGTTAACTGAACATGTTCCATGTTTGATGTCCTTAGAGCAGGATAAAAATATAACTTAGTCAAAGAAGTAAGAGATCTGTACAAAGATAACTATAAATGATGATAAGAGAAACTGTGGATTAATCAGAAGGATACCTATGTTCACATGTTAGAAGAAGCACTATTGTTAAAATGGTCAAGCTACTCAAAGCAACCAGGGAGTTACTAAATAATAGTCACTGTCAGAATACTAGTGGCTGTCTTCATAGTAATAGAAAAAAATAAAGTTTCCCTAAAATGTGTACAGAGCAACAAAAGTCCCAAATAACTAAAGTAATCCTGATCTAAAAGGACAGAGCTGGAGACATAAAACCCAACGCCACCCATTCTAGTAAAGAACATGAGATGAGCACAAAAACACATAGAGCAGGAAACAGTTCAGGACACAGAACCAAGCCCGCATCTCAGAAGTCATGACAGCATACCATGTAGGAAGATTGGATCCAAGCAGAAAGCAAGACTAGATCTCTCTCTCCTTTCCTCCCTCCCTCCCTCCCTCCCTCCCTTCCTTCCCCCTTTCTCTCTCTCTCTCTCTCTCTCTCTCTCTCTCTCTCTCTCTCTCTCTCTCTCCCCCCTCTCAGTATATTTGAAAATCAAATCTAAATAGATTAAAGATTTATAAGTTTTAAAACCATGAAATTACTAGAAGAAAGCAAGCCCAGGAAATGTGTGCTAGGACCTTGAGATTAGCCAGGATTTTTTTTTCAGACCCCCAAATCCCAGGAAACAGATATAAAAATAGAAAAATGACATCTCATTAAAATAAAAAGTTTCTGCCAACTAATTGACCATCAGAGGGAAAACAACTTGAAGGAACAGAAGAGAAATGCAAATAGTATCTGGCAAGGCCCTTTAATTATTTCACACAAGAGCCTTAAACAACTCAGATCCAGAGAAAGCAAGCTAACTTCAAAATGGACAGTAGCTCTACACAGACACACTTCAGAGAAAGACATCCCACTGACCTTCCAGTCTGTGAAAACTATGCATAATTATCATGGAAATATTAATCAAACCAACAATGATATATCTTCTCAATCCAATTAGAGTGGCTTTGGTTAAAAAAAGAGAAAGAAAGAAAGAAAGAAAGAAAGAAAGAAAGAAAGAGAGAGAGAGAGAGAGAGAGAGAGAGAGAGAGAGAGAGAGAGAGAGAGAGAGAGAGAGAGAAAGAAAGAAAGAAAGAAAGAAAGAAAGAAAGAAAGAAAGAAAGAAAGGAAAAAAGGCAAATAAAAAGAACGGATGAGGAAGTAGAGTAAAGTGGTCTTTATACACTGTAGGTGGATGTGGAGAACTGACAGTCGCATTTGTGAAAAAAATGTACAAATGTGCATCAAAACTTAAAAATAAAATGAGCATGTGATTCAGAACTCCTGTGTGCATATTAATAATTTATAGAAGCAACTCCTGCATCCTTTTTGTCTTAATTGCAGTGAGAAGGAAATGGAGGCCACCCCTGTGTTTAATAGCTTCTGAAGGGATGAGAAACGGGAGGTGCATATGCACAAGGAAATACTCCTCATCCTTTACAAAGGGAATTTCGGTGGTCATCATGTTACATTAAATAAACCAAACACAGAAAAACATGTCACATTTCACACTCATATGTGCAACCTGAAAATTGTTTTACCAGAGGCTGGACATATAGAAACCAGAGAAAAGTAAGTAAAGTTTGACTGACACATATTAATTTATGTGACTTATTTATTATTAATTGACTTAAAAATATTTTGACATTCTGTTTCACAGTTGAATAAGCATTTATTTAAAGAAATAAAGAAATTTATTTCTTTAAGCTAAAGGAAATAATTTTGAATGCTTCTATAACAAAATGATCATTGCTTGAGGAAAGATATATGCTTACTCCAATTGAGTACTTCACAATGCTTCCATGTATGGAAACATTACAAGGTATTTCACACGTGTGTCAGTGTAAAATTCTCCTGCTTCTTACACACTCCGCTCTGTTTCTAGAGCCTTCAGAAACTCCAAGTCTGTGATACCACAAAA
>NW_004949101.1:13553098-13575583 GCF_000317375.1 Microtus ochrogaster | reverse complement strand
TCTCTCTCTCTCTCTCTCTCTCTCTCTCTCGCGCACACACACACACACACACACACACACACACACAAAACAAAGGCACAGGAATTTCTTCTTTGCATGGAAACATAACTGTCCTCATTTGTAACCAACTGATCCGTGATCCACAGCCCTGTCCGCGCTGAGCTCTATGAAGTGACTCCTTAGTCAGCAGCCCCTCAGACCTCCATTCTCCCGGCAGCTGGCTTCAGAAGCGCTGCCATTTTGAATTAGATGCCCACGGTTCTGGTTCAGTTCTCAGCAGTGTTTTCATGAGCAAGAAGGAAATAAGCCCATCAAATGAGATGATGGGTTCGGCAGAACCCCACTCAGAATTCAAAGTGAAGTCCATTAGTCACTGCCTTCAGCCTGACTCGAGTCTTTCAGATTTTCTATGATAATGTGAAACACATTTGTGGAGGTTACTGATACTCCGCTCGTGTTTTGAATTCTATAGAAGGTTTTGTTTGAAATCTTGAGACTGCTGTGAGGCAATCCTTCTAAAGTACACATCTGAAAGGCAGGCCAGGGTCAAAGGAATGGATTTCACGGATTCTCTCGCAGCATTTCCAGGGAGATTCCTCTCTCCAATATCTGTAAGCTTGAGAGACGTTGAAGCCAGAATGTAATCAGTGCGCATGGCATCAAATGCTGGTCAAAGGTCTATCACATCCAGATGAGAAAATATGACCCAGCGCCATTTGTAGTTCTTTATGTATGTGTACATGTGTACATGAGGTGTGTGTTCATGTGTGTGCTTGAGCATCTGTCCATGCCTGTGTCTCTGGAGACTGGAAGGCAATGTCAGCTGTGGTCCTCAATCACTCTGCACCTTCTTTGTTAAGACAAGATTCCTCACTGAGCTGGAAGTACGCCTCTGCTACACTGGCGGACTAGCAAACCTAGAGGTCAGCCGGATGAGCCCCTTATTCTAGGATTATAGACACACTTGCAGCCATGTTTGGTTTTTCACATAGATACTGGGGATCAAAAATCAGTACTCAAGCTTGTCAGGTTAAACCTTCAAAGGCCCGTCCTGCTAGAGGTCCATTTCTACCAGCTAGCCCCACTTTTAAAGGTGTGTTTTAAAGGAAATCATGATTTGGCATTACCACAAATAGTTCACCAGTGGATTAAGCACTCAACACATGAGTTTGCGGAAGAAATATCACAGTCAAATCATAACACCATGCCAAAGGACTTTCCTGATCTGGCAGTTCTGACCCGTGTCACCTTTGGCAGTGTCCTCATCTCATTTATTCACTGATGCTACAGTAAGACTCTATGTCTGCTGGGCAGTGGTGGCACATGCCTTTAATCCCAGCACTTGCAAGGCAGAGGCAGTAGGATCTCCGTGAGTTCGAGGCCAACCTCGTCTACAAGAGCTAGCTAGTCTCAGTACAGGCACCAAAGCTACACAAAGAAACCCTGTCTCAAAAAGCCAAAACAGAGAGACTGTCATGTTCAGCGAGTCCGGTTTTATCCCAGGCTTTTTCAGACCCAGGCCAGCTGGCCTTGGCGAGTTCCCTACAGAACATCCCCATTGTCTCAGTGTGTGGGTGCACCCCTCACGGTCCTGAGTTCCTTGCTCATGCTCTCTCTCCTTCTGCTCCTGATTTGGACCTTGAGATTTCTGTCTGGTGCTCCAATGTGGGTCTCTGTCTCTGTCTCCTTTCATCGCCTGATGAAGGTTAATATTCAGGAGGATGCCCATATGTTTTTATTTGGGTTCTCCTTCTTATATAGCTTCTGTATGAGGACTACTGAGAACCCAAGAACAATGGCAATGGGTTTTTGATCCTACTCCACGTACTGGCTTTGCGGAAGCCTAGGCAGTTCGGATGCTCACCTTACTAGACCTGGATGGAGGTGGGTAGTTCTTGGACTTCCCACAGGGCAGGGAACCCTGATTGCTCTTTGGGCTGACGAGGGAGGGGGACTTGATTGGGGGAGGGGGAAGGAAATGGGAGGCGGTGGCGGGGAAGAGACAGAAATCTTAAATAAATAAATAAATAAATAAATAAATAAATAAATAAATAAATAAATAAATAAATAGACTGTCTCTGTCTTCACAATTAAAATAACACTTATTGCTGGAATGAATGTTCTACTTATTCTGAGGGAATTTATTGTTTATTTCTGGAAGGTTTTTTGCAGATCAGGTTTCCTAAACTTTTGCTTGAAATGTGTAAAAGGTATCAATATGATCTGAGAGAGAGTGGTTTGTATGTAAGGAGAGGAGAAAGAGGAGCGGGTGCCCTCTCAAGGGGGCACCAGCTATTCAGCCTCACCAAGATTATTCTAATATTGTTCAGCTGCTTTTATGTAGTCAGCCTCTGAATATTTTCAGAAAAGACTGCACTAAAATATCCTTATTAAAAATGTCAAGTAACGACTTATATTTAAACCTAGAAGTATAAACACATTACAGAGGACCATCACTGGATCTGATTTTGCTTGTGCTAAGAGAATACTTTAAAAAAAACTCATTCTGAGTTACAAACTTTCACATCACCGAACAGCTCTGAAAATAGTAAAAGCCTGAGGGTCAAGACTGGAACAAATGAATAAGCTGGATAAGTGCTTGTGTGTAATGAGACTTACACAAGATATGTATATGTGTATTTATGTGTATTTGTGCATGAATATAGATATCTGTACATGTGTATGTATATGTATGCACATGTGTGTATGATATGTATTTGAATACATGTGTATAGTAATGTATGGGTTTAGATATGCATTTGTGACTATGTGAATGGTTGTCTATGAGTATGTATGTATGTATGTGTGTATATGTGTGTCTGTGTATAGAGCTTGGGGAGTCAGGAAATGGATGTGAGAATCATAAATGAGAAACTATCAGAGGGTTTCAAGGACAAGAACTTAGAACCCAGCTTTCTTTCCAGTTCAATTCTTTTTTTTCCTCTTCCATCCCAAAGATTGGTGAGTGGAATTTAAGGATCTGCCCCCTAAATAGTTTCAGTGTATAAATATGTTTGTGCTCAGCCGATTTGCCCTTCCCTCATCCTGTCCCCGGAAACCACTGATCATCTCTTTGTGTAATTTTGTATTTCACATAATGTCATATTGTTGCAATTACAGAGTATGTAGCTATTCCATGTAGCATCATATACTTAGCAATATGTATTCAGTTTGTTCCCTACAGTCTTTGCTGAATAGGGTTCCGTTGTACTAATACACTATAGTTTTCCTGTTGTCATTTTACGTCATTCAAAATGTTAGGAGCTTTCTCAAAGCATTTTGCATCCATATGCTATTTAAAACATATTACTTTTTAATCTTGAATATTCTAGGAATTTGTAGTTATCATTATGCTACTGTTTTCTACTTTATTTCCTTTCTGTGTCCAAAACATTCTTTACATGATTTTTATCCTATTATAATGTGTTGAAGTATAATTGTGGCCATAAAATGGTCTCTCTTGAGGAATAAGAATATGCTCTATGCCATCGCTGGATGGCATATGCTACACTGGTCTTGTCTTTGCACATAGATGGAGTATGGAAACCGATGACATGATACGTCAACCACTATCATATCTACAATCTGTTACAATGTGTAGTAATTGGGTGATGGCTTTAAACATATCATTGAAAGGAGTTTGTGTAAGAAGAAATAGTTATGGATATTCCAGACTGTAAAAAAAGTATTAAGAAACAGAGCAACTACATTTTTGTGTGAATAGTAATTTGCTAAAGGCATCACTGAAGCCTAATGAGGATATGCCTACAGTCTATTATAATCAGGTATTATAGAAGCTCAGTGGAGATATACTTAAGTCTGGTTATAGTAAAAATTTAATCTGAATAACCGAGAAAGAACGACGATAGGCAGTTGAGGAAAGTCATTCAGTACATTTGTCTCTAAAGAGACATGTTCAGAGTAAAGAGGGCGTTGGTGTGCAAGGACACTATGGGTAAAGGCCAAGGAGCTAATTCACTCTGAAGTCATGGGAAGGCATTTCTGGGGTTTACCTGTCTGAAATGCGCTCTACATGTAGGATGTAAGTCTAGGCCACTAAAGAAGACATGCTCTGGAGATAAGAATGGATCACAGAGCCAGGTGGTGGCAGCACATGCCTTTAATCTCTGCACTTGGGAGGCAGAGGCAGGTGGATCACTGTGAATTTGAGGTTAGCCTGGTCTACAAGAGCTAGTTCTGGGACAGGCACCAAAGCTACACAGAGAAATCCTATCTCAAAAAAAAAAAATCAAAAACAACAACAACAAAAAAGCATGGACCACAGAGAAGAGAATTGCTTAGCAATTCCTTATAATCCAAGAAAAGCAGGGTGGTAATCTGAGAAAGGAAAAAGACAGCAATAAAAATGAGCTTTCCTTTTCTCTCATGGATTTAAAGTATTTCTCCGGGTCCTTCTACCCTTTGTAGTTCTCAGGGATGGCTATTACTCTATGCCCCTCTTGTGTGCTGCTTTAGCGTGGCCTCATGCTGTCTTCACCAAGAAATGACCTCTCCTTCCTTCAAGTACCTCCTGTGTTCCCCTTAGTGGTGTATTTGACCAAAATTTTAGCAGAATGGTTTTTTGAAATTCGAAGGTTAAGTAGTATGAAACCTGTGCCTTCTGCCTAGGTCTCTTAGAATGTTCGCTATTGCAATACATTTTCTCAGAACCCAGGCATTGCTTTCAGAATTATAGGCACGTAGAGAGACACAGCCACCAGCCAACTTCCACCCGCACGACTGGAGAGACTTTGTGCCCCTCAGAATCCAGTTAACTATCTGGCATTGAAAGATGCTAGTCAAATTTTATTTTAGCCTGAGCAGTGGGCTTAAGATTCTTTGTTCTGTGTAAAGTAATGCCCAATGTGGGTCATAATTCAATGTGACCTTTTCTATCAAATGTGTTCCTTGTAGCCTCTTGTACTTACTTGTTCTTAATACTTATTTAGTCAAGTACCCGTGACTGACTTCACTTACTCCAATTGTTCTTTTCCTTAAAGTTTCAATAACAAAGCAACAAAATTGTGAATTTCAAAAGGAGACCACTTCCTCTACAACTCACTTCTGAAGAACAGCTCTGAAAGGGACAATGTGTTGTGTATTCCTGTGGTAGAGCTTTAGTTCTCAGAATAGATATTTTTTATTAAATTAACGTGATTGTGTGTAATGCTTGTTATCACACAAAAGCCAGCTCCACCAAAGACACAAGGATACACACAGGAGATCTCACCAGGAATGAACCAAATCATTATTTTTTTAAATAATCCTGACCGTATTCCACAAGTTTGGGACAATTATTCTGTTTATTTACAGATTATTTTCCATTCAACATTTCCATTTGAGAGAGAATGTTGAATTATTTCTTTGAATTTAGATTACATATTCTTTATCTAATTATAACTTGATGTCTATCATTGCCAAAATCTAAATGCCAGTACTGTGTAGTGTTTTTTGTTGTTGTTAAATTAAAAACATAAATCTGGTGGAAAGAGGCAATTATAAAATATAAGTTAAAAATTCCCATAACTGATTGTGGAATGATGGAAGTTGGATAAATGACTACTTCAACAGGCTGAGTAACTCACACACACACACACACACACACACACCTTCATACACACAGAACACACATACAGACACACAATGCTGTTCCTATAGTTACAAACATTTGATCTACAACTAGCAGACTCACTAAACAATAACAGTATTTGACAGGGCAAAACACTGAAGTACATTCTAATGTAACTGGAATGCACTAGGCGAAACGACAAGCTCCGCTTTCTGAGCTGGCAGGCCACAGAGAAGCAGGAGCAACATTTCAGGAAGTTTGGAGGAAGAAAAAGTGTGTCCAGGTTTCTCCAGGAAAGGGGAGCTCCCTATGCTAAGGCACAGTGTCGAGCATGTACACAGCTTTAGAACAAGTTAGAACTCTAAGAACCTGAGTTGTGTGGGATCCTGGGGCTACTCAGAGAGACTTGTGTAGATGGATTTGTACAAACCATGGACACTGTTTGACATATTAACAAGTTTGAGTTATGATCTAGATTTAGCTAATATTCCCCAAGCACAGAAGCTGTATGATGATGATCTGGGTGTTGAAAATATGATTCTGTTTCATTGCAGAGACAGGAGCCAGTGTTGGAAGTCCACACTGAATAGTAGGGTAACTGAATAGTGTGCCCTGCCAATTTCAACAGTTCTTGCAATTCCCCACGCGATGTCTCATTCCTTTCCTCTCTCCTCCAGGTCTCTATGGATCTTCCTGCTAGATGATCTTCTTGCCCTTTACCGAGTAGAGAAAATGAGAACATTATGAGTATGACTCCCAAATGCTCACCACCTCCCTATGCATCCTGCCTTTTCCCCATCTGCATGAACAACATCCACCATCCCAGCAAGGGCCAAGCCTACTGCTTTACTAGATCCTGCTTACTTTGCTTATCTTAATGCCTTCTTCTTCACTACATGTAATCATATTGATTCCTTTACTAGGTCATTTCTGTAAGCTCAAAAACACTGTCATTTTATCATTATAATAATTTTATATTAATTTTTATTTTTCTTAATTTTTGATGATTCCATACAAGCAGAGAATGAAATATGACCATATTAAGCCCTCCATTTCTGCCCCTTAACTAATTCTGCATTTTCCCCCAACATGTGACAATGGGAGTGGAACCAGCTACTGCAGCACTGGACACTCACCAGTGACAACACCCTCAGAAAGAAGTATCTTACCTTCCCTGAAGCTGTCGACTGCTTCTGTGTAAGGCATGGTGCTTGAAACTCACCTGTCCCATCTATGCCAGGATATCGGTTGGCTTGATCTTGTGCATGCCTCGTGCAGGTGACCACAGCTGCTGTCGTTTCATTTGTTTGAATAGCCATGTTCAGAAGATTTTCACAGCATTCCTTCCCATCCGCCAGCTCTTATATTTCTTTCTTTCTTCTGTCCTGCTATACTCCCAATACCTCAGTGGTTGGATATTTAATGCAGATGTTCGATTTAGAATTGGGTACTAAGTCTCTAATTTTCAGCTCTTCATACAGTTGTGTATCTCCCCACTGCCTGCTGTCCAATGCCAAACATTTCTCTGACCTGACTCGAGAGCATCCCAGCTCTGTGGATACAAACTTAAACATTTATAAGATTGTTGTGGTATATCAGTTTATAATGTGTTGCACCCTTTTATGCTGTGGAATATTTGATGATCCAATGATGCGTTATATTTCTTTAACTCTGTAAAGCTGTGTTACATTGCCTACTTAAAACACATGGTTGTTCTAATAAAGAGCTGAAAGACCAATAGGTAGGCAGGAGAGAAAAATAGGTTGGGCTGTCAGACAGAGAGAATTTTAAATAGCAGAAGAAATACAGGCAAGAGAGGAAAGAAGAAGAGGTGGAAACCAGGGGTCAGCCACACAGCCATACAGCCAGCAACAGAATAAGAAATAAAGAAATATATATAGAATAAAGAATAAAGAAATATATATATAGAATAAAGAAAGATAAAAGTCAATGGTAAAATGTAGTTAAAGAGAAAAGGAACAATTTAAGTTTAAAAAGCTGAGTAGAAACAAGCCAAGCTAAGTCTGGGCATTTATAAGTAAGAATAAGTCTCTGTGTATTAATTTGGGAGATAGGTAATTAACCCCAAAGAGAAAAAAAAAACTACAAAAGGCAATTTGAATACATTACTAAAATTACAGTATCAGGTTCTACTCCAGAACCTATGATATCTCCAGCCATGGGCTTTGCCCAGAATAGCAGTAACAGGCATGAAATTGCCTCCTGGAGCAAAGCTCTCAAATATCAGCAGAAACCCATAGGTTACTCCATAATAGTCATGCCACTACTGCACAAGTGGACAAATCATGCCTGGCAGGTCATTGTTGCAGCATGCAGGGTCCAGTACTACGTAGTGCCTTTGATATTGTTTCCTCTCCTAACAACCTCCACAGCAAGCACCTTTAAGCACAATGATGCTATCCAGCAGGGAGGATGTTTCCAAATTGGTTTGATACTTATTTTTCCACATCTTGTAGCCAAGATATGGGGTGTCTTCAGCAATGTAATCTCACCACTTAGGTGTGGTGGGTAGCCAAGGCTAACAACAGTATCATGTGCTGTTTTGGAGACACCAGGAATTTTTGACCAATAAGTCATGGGAGGAATCTCATGCTTTATATCGCACATTCTATTTAATAACCCACATCATCTGTGAGCAGCATTATCCACCCGTTCAGGGTAATTCAATTCCAAGTCTTTTTTATCTAAAATTTTATTTTGAAGTTAGATTACTAGCGGGTGGTTTCTAGACAACTTTTTCATACATCCTTAGTTTATACTAGTTTGCTTACCTAGGTTTTTACTACTAGTATTTACAAGTTTTTTTTTTTTTGCTGATTTTATTTACTCCTCCTTGCTTAATATTTTAACTCCAAGTATTCCCTCTCTTCTTTCACGCAACCTGTTCTGGACTTCAAATTCCTTTCTTTAAAAGTTGGGTTGTGAGATAGTAGGCTTCCATGTGGTTTTTCATACTTAGTTCCTTTGGTTAGCCTTCCCTATCACCTCCAGATGTCCCCTGTACTCTCTTGACCCTCCTTATTTCAGCCTTTCTGACCCAATACCATCTGTTTCTTTTCATTTTACCCATAATCTACAATTCCCCTTCACTGTACATTTCACCCCACAAAAGGTCTGTTTCAAGTTTCCGCTTGTGCTCCAAAGTAAACAACGGGAGCAAATATTTGAAGTCAGGATCCAAATATGAGAGAGAACATACTGTGTTTGTCATCATAGGCCTGAGTTGCCTCATTCAATACATATTTTTTAATTCTAGTCACCTGAAAGATCTTTGGCTTCATTTTTCTTTATAAATGAGTATCATTCATTGTGTCTATGTACCATATATTTCTTAACCATTCATCTGTCGATGAACATTTAAGTTGGTTTCTCTTCCTAACTATTGTGAATTAAAAAAGCAATGAACCTTAGGGGGGAAAAAAGACAGTATTGCTAACAAATAGTTTTGGGAAACTGAATTTCACCTGGCAGAAAATGAAACTAGATTCTTATCTCTCACTAGAAAAAAAAAACTCAGCTTCAAATAGATCAAGATTCTCAACATAAGACCTGATTCCCTTTACTCGAGGCAAAGGTTGGAGTAGGTCTCAGCTTAATAGACACAAGTAAGGGCTTTCTGGATAGGACCTTGAAAGCTCAGGGAGTAAGATCAATAATCAACAAATGGGATCTCATGAACCCAAGAAGCTTCACACAGCAAAGGAAGCTATGAAGTGAATGGGTACACAGCTCAGAGAGTGGGAGAACTTTGGTGTCTTGAAAACACAAAGAACTTAAAGAGACTACACATTAAGAAAATGCATAAATAGGACTTAAAAATAGATCTCTGTCCTGGTTGGGTAGCTCATAAACAAAGTGCCTACCTTGCTTGCTGCAGGCAGGCTATTGAAACAAAGGAGCTCCTGCCCGCTAGGTTGCCCTCAGGATCGAAGAGGGAAGGGAGGCAGAAGGGGGGAGGGTTCTGGATGCAAGCTGGGTGGGATAGGAAGAGAGAGGCAGTGTGCTGGGAGTATAGGCCCAGCAGGAAGCCCAGGAAGTATAGGAAGAATGAGGAACGTCTGAGTTCCATGTCCTGGGCTGCTGCCGCGGGCTGAAACTCACCCCAATCAGGAATACAGACAAGAAATGTTGGGAAGGATGTGGTTAACAGGACCACCTCTATACATTGTTGATGGGAGTACAAATTAGTCCAGTCACTCTGCCAATCAATCAGCTGGTTCCACAAACAACTAAACATAGAAGTGCCACAGGGCCTAGCTGTGTCACTCCTGGGCACGTACTCAGTGGACTTTATATCCTACTACAGTGAAACCTGAAAACCAATACTGTCATTTTTAAAAGCACAACCCACA
This sequence comes from Microtus ochrogaster, assembly GCF_000317375.1. NCBI lineage: Eukaryota > Metazoa > Chordata > Mammalia > Rodentia > Cricetidae > Microtus > Microtus ochrogaster. The sequence goes on along the minus strand of NW_004949101.1, from coordinate 13,565,641 downwards.
GACAACTCTAACTACCCATCCTCATCAAAGAAAAGTTTCTTTACAGCAAATGCAGACCATCATAGATAAACCCCAACTGGACATAATGCCCCAACAGATACATCTATAGCATAGCTCCTGCATCTGTGACCCAGAGAACATCACGGAAGGGAGCAGAAAGACTGTATGAGTCAGTTTACCAGAGAATCTTTTGTGATTCTTCTAGAAATGGCTGCATAAACAAGTCAGAAACAATGGTAATGTCAATAGACCTGCTAATACAGAACGGGGAAGTTTTAATTGGCTATCAACTCTATCCCAAAAAGTGCAGGCAACTAATGACTTCAGGGAAAGGGAGGTTAGGCTCTCCCACGGATGAGCCTCCTTGCTGGTTATCCAATTTGAAGTCCTCAGCTCTGAAACCATGTACACACAAAAACCAAAACAGAGTCAGTAGGTTTATTTCTGTATTTGTACATGCATATGTGCCTATGTGTGTGTCCGTGTCTCTGTGGGTGTGTGGGTAATAATAAAAGTCAAGGAAAAGAAGCTATCAATTTCAGTGTCAGGGAGCATGGGAAGAGTTGGATGAAGAGGGCCAGGGAGCTGCCGGAAGGAGGATTTTATAAGAAGGGAAAGTTAGGTGATTCTATTTTAATTGAAGATGTATAAAAATTCTTAAAAAGTTAAGAAGGTTGGCTCAATATAGGCAAATGGAGACAGCAAGGCTTCTAGCTGGAGTTTTCAGATGTTGTTTCAAGAATAGGCACCATTTTTTTACAGGTATGGTATGCTTTATTAAGAATTCCATAAAATAGTCTTCACACATTAAAACGACATCTGGAGGGCGATGAGCCAGGGTCTAAGTAGTTTCACTATCTCTACAGTAGAGCTATTTGTGGTTTCTACGCCATATTCTTCTGTTTTGTTGCATCTGTATTTTTGCACTGTAAATTCACTGTTTTTCCAGGCAGAAGTATAATAAAACTCTTTTAGCTGTTCAAAATGAGCTAAATACGGGTTTAAAAAGTAACTGCCCTAAAGCATGTAGCTCATTTTTCATCTTCAGAGGGAAAGCATCTATATCTTTAAGCATTTATGGGCTGCTGTGAAAAATTAATATCAATTCTTATTATTACAGTCACTTGTCAGCAGTTAGCCTCAATAATTTAATTTCTTACATATTTAAAAATTCAGTGCAATACTAAAACCAATTGTTTACCTATTTCTGGCATTAACTCCTAAATAGGGCAGGGACATCTATTAAAACCAAGCTAATTCTTTACTGTGAACTCATTTTTTGAAACACCTACTTAGGTTTCAGCTCTAATGGAATGGGAAATGATACTGCAGAACACGCTCAATTATTGTTAATCCCTCTCTTCCCATGCAAGTCAGATCAATCTTGTTAAGTGTTTTTCCCCCTTCATAGTGCAATGGTCTATTTAACAAAATGCATGTGGTTGAGCTTGTTGTTGTAATAAAGTTCAAGAAGATGAAATTAAATCAGTTTAGTGTAATTATTTATAATTAGATATTCTTAATGGAAGCTGGATAAATTCTGTTATTCCAAACAAACCCGTGCCCTGCTTAGCTCTGTTGCTCCGTTAAAAACTCCCCACTTTCCCTTCCCACAAGGAAACAGAAAACTGCTCCCCAGTTCTCGAGGCAGGGTTCCATCTGTTCAGAAAATAGCCCAAGGCACAGTTCGCAAACGGTTGTAAAATACACTTATTTGTCATTATGAGAAAATAGAGTCAGAAGCTGGAAATGCAGATTTTATGATAACTACCTCTTAAATGTTCAAGACAGAAGTGGAAAGCAGAAGTGCTGCAACCAATGCGACACTTTAGAGGAGTGCAGTGACCTTTCCGGGAGAGGGAGGGACACACACAGTCGTAGGGTGATGTGTGGATACCTGTTACCTATTAAGTTAGACTCCCGGGAAAGCCTCCTGAAAAATCATCAAGTATCTGTCTGTCTATCTTTTATGATGGACAGAAAAACGATTCCTGGGTACCTCTTGCGAACCACAGAGTCCTCTGAGAAATGTGTATTCGGTGGGCCATGCCAAGGGGATGACATCTGCTTTCAATCAAGCATGTCTCAACAGCAAATGGGTGCAAGAGATATAGCCAAAGACACAGGCAGCTGGCGCTCCTGTGAAATCGCCAGGGCTTCGATTGTTATCTCTGTCTCATCAAAACAACAGAGAAGTTAACTTCTCCAATCGACAGAGGTGCAGAGCTAGTGGAAAAGGATGCCCAGCTTGCCTCCCGAATCTCTGCAGAAGAGAGTTTGGATACATACCACGCGAAAATTTTCAGTCGGAATGTTTTCCACATGGGCCATTGTGTATCACACCAAGAGAGGCCCTGGCTTTTGTCTTTTACGTGCTATTGTTCCTTAAATTAGATTTGTTCATTTTTGTGTGTGAGATTCCAAATAACATATTTTTCTTGATCTCTATAAAGTAAAACATCTGAGTAAATGTAACAGATTTTCCTTTCTCTAAGTCAGATAAAAAGAGAAAGCTTCATAAAAATAATGAGAGTAAAGCAACCAAAAGTTCAGATTTGACCAGAGAGGTTCAACTACTTCCTTAAGTAGCTTAGAAGTGTCTGTCTAACATTATACCAAAAAAAAAAAAAAATCAGGAAAGAGAGACTGAATAGCTCATCAGTAATTATTACCATCCTTGCACAGAGGACTACTGCTTGCTTTCTTTTGATATTAAGACATAAACTTTGAAGAGTATCTACTATCTCTAAAGGGAAAAGGGTATGGTAAATTGGACAGTTAAGTGACTTTGAATTATACTCAATAAATCCTGGAAGTGAGTGAGTTAGTCCTGGAGGCGTGAACTCTTCTTTTCAATGTTAACTGTGTCCTGGATACCATGACAGACATTGCATACAGATAGCCTCTTCATACAACGTTTAGATATCAGCAGAAAAGAAGGTCAGGGGACCAACAGGTCTTAATCAGTGCAGTCAAAGTCACATAAGCAGTGAGGGATGGAAAAGATCCAAACCTGATCTCATGTCACTGTTTTATACTATTTCAAGAAACCCTGGACCCGGGTTATTTCGCATGATATTTTGAAACATATGGACGTCTCTGACATTCAAAAGAAGGTGTTCTTTTTCTAGTTCCCTTGAACCTGCTTAATGATTCATTTGTGGAAATAAAAGAAGGTTGAAATGATATTAAATCACTTTTGTGGCCCAGCCAGAAAAAGATCTGTATTTCTACCACATTCTGCTCTTTCTGAAAGAGCCACCATAAGAAACATCTGTCTGATCTGAGATTACTATGCTGGAGAAGTCATGCAGATACTTTGGTTAGCAGCATAGCCAAGCACTGACTCAGTAGCTCGTATCAAATGCGTGTTTTATGACTGAACATTGGGAATTCAGTTCAATTGATTAATATACAGATAAATTCAACAGTATTCTAAAATATACAAATGAATGAAAAGCAAACACATGTTTTTACAGAAGAATTAACAATCCTGACTATATGTATTACCATCAGTAATCCCAAATTCAAGCAAGCTTTATCAGAATTTTCAGTATTATTTTCCCAGAATATAATTTCCTAAAGTATAGAGTCCAAAGAAAGCTAGAAGAGTCTATTCTTCAAAAATAAAAAAAGAAAAATCCAGAGGCATCATACTCTGTAATTGCAAAATATTCTTTGAAACCATAATAATCAAAACAATAGGAACTGATTGACAGCCAGACATACAACAGAACAGAATAGAGAACATAAATAGTAATACATGCACATACGGAAACTAAACATTCATAAAGGTGCCAAAGCACAAAACAGGGAAGGGTAGCCTCTTCAATAAAGGGTATCATAAAACCAGATATTCACAAGCAGATGACTAAAACTGAATCCTTTTCTTATACTGTATAATAAAATCAGCTCAAAGTGGATAAAAAGCCTAAACATCAGTCTGAATCTGTAAAAATGCTGGAAGAAAACCGGAGAAGCCCCCTTTTCTTTCAGACCTTTTTTTTGGTCTGAAAAATTATTCTTTAGATATGCAATAAAATACATATCTTTTAAGAAAAAAACACAAATAGAATTACCTCGACCTAAAGTGCACATCAAAGAAAGCTAGCATGAAGTAATACCAAGAGAATGGGATAAAATTTGTCTGATATTTGACTTACAAGGTATTAATACTGAGAACATATAAAAAAGCAAAAAAATTCAATAACAACAATAATAATAACCAGAATTATAAAGGCAAGAACTATTTCAATGGAAGCCATAAAAAGGCCAGTACATCTATGACAAAAATCTTTAACATCCTTAATTTTGAGAGAAGCATAAATGCAAACCACAGTGAGATATCACTTCATACCTACAACTTTAAACTAAGGTCTGTAACAGCCCAAACCCAAAGTTATTAGAGAACATGAGTAGGGGATAATGGTGAGGGACTCCTCATTTATATTTCCATTTCCTCAACCCCCCCTGGATCCTGGATCCTGCTTAGTAGAATAGTACTACATCTTAGGTGCTGGTTGAGAGCGTGCACAAACCAGGGAACCTTGTCCTGGTTTTACAGTTTGTTTGGGGCAGTGGTCACAGGAGTGCAGAAACAAGGTAAAGCAGTGGATTTCTTGAGCTCAGACTTACTGATGCACTCATGCAGTTCAGCTACTGTAGCATAAGTCCCATGACCAGAGCAGGGCTGTGCAGAACCACAGCAGCAACCACTGTACCCTACAAACCCCTGGGTGGCAGTTTTGACCAAAATATTTCATGCAGGTAAAAAAAAATCTTTATCTATAGTATTTATTCCAATAATAGCAAAATACCTGGTGTTCCACGACAAAGCTGTTGTAATCTAGTTGATGTACTGTCAGGATGATGGCTTTTTACCCTGCAGAACAAGACACATTACTTCTCAATGTTGCATTTGTTGGCAGCAAACTAAACCGTAGGCAGGCCAACCTCAAGAGTTCACATTCATATTGCTGAACCATGCGCAGCCTGTGTCTTTTTCAAAATAGCACCTTTTTCTTGTTTCTTGTTTTCTTTCTTTCTTTCTTTCTTCTTCTTCTTCTTCTTCTTCTTCTTCTTCTTCTTCTTCTTCTTCTTCTTCTTCTTCCTCTTCCTCTTCCTCTACCTCTCCTCCTCCTCCTTATTCTTCTTCTGGTGTCATAACTTATTGGATAAAGACAGATCAGTTTATTTGTTTGATTATAAAAATCTCTATTTTCTGATGCTACTCTCTGGAGTAATCACGTAAGCAGAAATTGATCCAGAACTTCAGTGTGCTCGGGGAGGGAAAGGAGTATCGCCTACTCTTCCTCATATTTCCTTCACGGAAATTTCCCAATTATGCTTTCAATTTTCTGACCACCCAGCCAGCCCATGTGTGACAAGCTAAACTGAACCAGCATAATATAAGTTCCCCCATAAACAAAAATAAGACTACAGAGTTAATATGTAAAAACATGTCAGATTAAAAACTGCAGACTGGGTACCAGAAGACATAATACTTTACTGAAGCAACTAAACCAGCTAGACCAGGTGGCAAGGACATCTACTGTTTCATTGCTGCAGTCCTGGATGGCGCCTTGTTCTCTGCAGTCTTCCAGGGATGCAATGTCCTTATCAGTTTGCAACTCTTTTTAAACACAGGTAGTTCTATAACTTTCAATTGGATTCTCCATTGTAATTGCCTCTGTAGAGATTGCGGAGCTATGTGGAGGTTTTGTGAGCTCCTGAATATATCTATCCCAATTATGCTTCTGTAACTGGGATGGTATTACGATTTGACTACCTGATTCTCTCTCTTTTGATCCTGATTAATTGTTTTTCCTCATCTATGAACGCAGACTTATGAAATCTCACCCCTCCATGCAGGCTTGTCAACATGTATGGTCATTACCCAAGTCTTGACCATATTGTTAAGATGTCATGGGCCTAGTATTCCTGACCCTAACTCTCAGCTGGTACTCTGGTCTTTTGAATCTTAAAATCTTTGTTCCCATCTTCTTTGGTGTTCCCCAAAGTCTGGGTGTATAGGTTACATTGTAGATGTGTCATTTGTGGGTAAGCTCTCTACACTCTTGTATTGCCTGCATTTTGACTGGTTCTATAACTTCATAGTAGCCTCCATGTAGTACAGAAAGAAAGATTCTCTTGGGAAGGGTAAGAGCTACACTTGTCTGTGGATATACAGATTTAGAATAAAGTTGTAAACTATATTGATTAAATAAATTGACAGTAGTAGGGTCCCTGACCTTGCTAGTCAAAGGCAGTTGTCTAGGTTTAGAGTAGCAGGCATGGCTTCCCACCTATTGAGCAGGTCTTAAGTCTAATTACACAGCTGTTGATTATTTCTAAGGTACGTGTTTGTAGGGCTTCTTGTGCTTTTTTCTTTTTTCTTTTTTTTTTTAATTCTGATTTTGGGATTTTTCTCATTTGTTTGCTTTTTAAAGAGAGAATGAAAAAACATGGAGTTGGATGAGCGGGGAGGCAAGAAGGATTTAGGGGGAATCAGGGAAGGGGAAAACCATGAACAGAATCTAATGCACCAAAAATAATTCAATAGAAAATATGAAATAAACAGATAGACAAACAGACAGACAGACAGATAGTTTTTAAGGATATAAGTGCCACTATTTTGCAACTGAGAATGTCTTGCCATGCTTGTCATTGCTGTGGTTCTTAGACTTTACAGTTGGAAAAGTCTGTTGATTGCTTTTCTTCCTTGGAAACTTGCATAACATCTTGGGTTACTATCAGATTTTTTTCTCAGGGAAGAAATTAATTAATTAGCTCCATCTTTATCCCCTCAAGTCATGTCCCTGAAGTGTGGGATGTCATCAGCAATAGTGACTTATCTTCAGTTTCTGAAAGGCAATTCTCTATATTGTTTTGGGAATCTCTTAGGAGCTCCTAAAAAACAACTCATAGTGAGGTAGGAGGTGTAAGGTTGTTTCCTTGTCTGGTACCTGGAATTTTGTTAGTCTATGAATCTCGGTTGAACACTGTTATTCTAAAATGTATTCTATAATTTTTATATATATATACATATAATTTTAAATAAGTTTTTAAATTAATATTTCCATATGGTTTTTCCAAATAGCCTTAGTAGTGTTCATCCACTGTTTCCTCCCTCTATTTATGTCCTTTTCTCCCTCCCTAGTTAAGCATCCCCACCCCTATTTTTCCATCTGTGTCATATTATACCCCTCTCTAGAGATTCTTCTTTTGCCCTCTCTCCATGACCCCTTTCTGCTCTCCTTCCTTCTGTGATTACTCCAGGTTACACACTAACACTCAAAAGATTTAGAACTAGGATTCACAGACATGATAAAACATGCGTTTGAAGGACACCACAAGAAAACCCAGGAATTAACTCACCTGGGCTCATAGGGGCTCAGAGAGACTAAACCGACAATGAAGGAGCCTGCATGGGACTGAGCGAGGCCCTCTGCATATATGTGACAGTTGTGCAGCTTGGTCTTCTTGTAGAACTCCTAACAGTGGGAGTAGGGGCTGTTTTTGACTCTGAATTTTGGGACCCTGAGCTCTACTGGTTTGCCTCATACAGTCTTCAACTTAATATGCCATGCATGAGAGCTCTCGCTCCTCTGAATAAAGACAGAGGAGGACTGGATGGTGGGGCAGGGGTAGGGGAAAAATAGAAGGAGATAAAATATGGGAAACGGTGGTCAGGTTGTAAAAAACAAAATAAATAAATATAAGTATATTTTTTGAAAAAGAACATGTGTCATTTGTCTTTTTAGATTTGGATTACTTTATTCAGTATAATAGTTTCTAGTTCTATTTATTTCCCTTGACTATGGCAATGAACATGGTTGTTGAGCAAGTATTTCTATAATAGAGTATTGAGTTCTTTGAGAATATGCCAAGGAGTAGTACATGCGGGCAATGTGGTAGATCCATTTTTAGCTCTTTGAGAATTCTTCATACTGATTTCCATAGTGGCTGCATCAGTTTGCACTACCACAGTCAATGAATAAGGGTTTCTCTTTCCCAGTTTTTTTTAAACCAACATTTGTTGTCAAATGAAGAAATAAAAATCTCTAAAAAGTATTTTATAGGGTGTTCAACATCCTTAACAAACAGGGAAATGCAAAGTCAAACACTTTGATATTTCATCTAACATTAGACAGAAAGATCTAAATTGAAATAAAAAATCCACATCAGTTTTAAACAAATAAATCACATTGTTTTAATTATTAGTTACATGTGCTGTGTAACAGTTTCCTCCAAGAGCGAGACCCTCCATCCTGCAGGGAATTGCCTTCAGCTGGAAGGTAAACAACCCAAAATAGCCGTAGGAAGTCCCTGAAGCATACCAGATTCACTCAGCCTCTCCCTCCCAAGAGTAAACAGCAAAGACTGCTGAGAGTCACTCTCAGACAAGCCAAAGGACAAAGAAGACTCAGCCCAGAGCAGCTACCTGGAAGAAACAGAAATCAGCTGAGCTTCCCAGAAGAGGTTTAGCCCAACTGAATCATTTGCAAAGAACACTCTTCAGCCTGTAAGCTGTCAGAAACCTGTGAAGAGTGCTCCAGGCTTTCAGTTTCTGTGAGCTGCCGCCCCCTGTTGGGGTGAGTTTTGGTGATGCAGCTGTCTTTGAGTCATTTCTGCTGTTGTAATTAACCTCTTGCCCCTACTCTTATAAGGAGCCCCAATAAAATACATTGGTTCACCAAAGAGGACTACTGATGGTCTACTTCAACTCTTCTGAGTTTATAATAACATGAAAACAATAGGCAACCAGCAGAAACTAATCACATCTTGGCTCTTACATTTTGATCTTGCAAGATGGAATAGTATGGTGATTATTTTGATTGTCTGCTTTTATAATACTGAGAGAAAATTGTCATATTGTACTTCTACGTGTGTCTATGACTGTGTATCTAGAGTTGTTAGGCAGGAGAGTCAGTGAACTGATTGAAAAAAAAAAGATACCTTTAATGTGGGGAGTACCATCCAGTGGGGCCAGGGGTTTGTGTTAAAAACTTGCGTGATGGTTGTGATGAAGTCACTCATAATAATAACAGAGTATTTTCACAGTACATGCAAGCATTCTTCTACTTCTTTGTACTTTTGGCTTCTCCGTGGATTTGATTACTTGTAAGCACTCGGCTTCCAACAGTGATAGTACTGATGGGACACACTCACAAATATCCTTTTATAACTTCCCCTTCATTCTCGTGTTCAGTTTGCTCAACATCATCACAGTCGTGAACCTGTGTTTAGTTCTCAGTTTTGAATCATTGACTGAGCCATATTTGCAAGGGCCTGAGTGACCAGATAGTACATTGAATCTTAAAAAAAACTATATTTAATCTGAAATTCATCCAGAAGGATATGGTTGTATTATTTCCATTCTTTCCCTTCTGTCTTAAGAATATAGACTCTGAGGTTCTAGTGGTAAATTAAACAGGTACTTACCTGTTAACGATGAAGTTTTGTCAATGCTTTCTCTCAAAGCCACCGCTTACCCTGCTTTACCCTATCCTTCTCCACTAAAAATAGGGACAATAGCAATATATATATATATAAAGCTCTGAATATTGTAAGCCATTTTTATTACTTAGTTCACTTTCTTGTATACTACCTGTTTCCAGATGGTGCTTGAAATAATGTAAAATACTTGGTGAATGAATAAAAAGGAAAAATAGTAGTCTTTTCCTTAGCAGAATATAGAGTTTCAATGAAATCACACCACATGGAGAAAACAGTTTGCCCTGCTTATATGGACGACAAATAAGGAGATAGAAGATGGCATTGCTTCCATGACCCACATTCCTTTCAATACTGAGAACAGAAAGAAACAGCGTTTAGGAGCCCAACAGGACTAGTCACCTAAGAGGTGTTGTTTGACTACACAATCACTCCATTCTTTTCTTCTCCACAACCGTTCCTTACACCTTTCAACTGTTGGGCAATATGACTCTCCCGGGACTGAGATAGAGTGTGTCAGATTCCATCACTCCTTAATATAACAGAAGGGAGGTGGCCACTCTATACCAGAAAGGGCTCTTTCATTGATCTACAGCACTGTGCTTCCAACCCAGGGTAGAATCTTCTCTCAACCAGAGTGCTAGTGGATTAAAAGGCCAAATAAAATGTTGAATAAGGTGTGGTCACCCACATTTCCAGGAAGAGTCCCAATTTAGCAGAAGAGTAAAGTTCATGAACCAGATCACCACTAGATAATTTTCCACAAATAATACTAACTTTCTCGCTTGTAAATACTTGCAAGTCACTCAATTTCTCCCGTTGACTTAAGCAAACCTTTTACTCCCAAAAAGAGAATTCTATAATTTGATGAGTTATTTTTAAATAGAAATGGGAACCATTTAAGTCTCTGGAGATAAAAATCTAGTATTTGAGACTTATTAAATGAGCATAATATGCATTGTGTGTTGAAGGATATTCGATCATTCTGAACCCCAAGTTTGCATTTGTGTTAATTAAATAAAATTAACCTTGGGTCAGGAGGCTGCATTAGCAACTTGTTGACTGAAAACAATCAGAGAATCAGAGGGCACCGGGGAGAGATAGAGAGACACAGGAAGTAGTAGGGTGAGGTTTGGAGGTGACACATCTTTTTTCTGGTTGGGTGAGGCAGGAAGAACATCCTTGGATGCCAGCAAGGAGAGAAGGTTAGCCAGTTACTACTCAGCCTTTCTGAACTCTTGGGTTTCTACCCCAGCCGTTGAATCTTGATTCTTATTCATTAATAAAGTTAAAGTTACCTTTAGCGGCAACAAGAGGGCGGGTGCCTCGGGAGCAGAATTCCCATAAGGCTGCAGCCTGAGTGGCAAGGCTCTGCTAGAAAAGCAGGCCTGTAACTGTGAAGCTGCAGTTTCTGACTGAAATAGCAGTCCAGTGAGGTGCAGCCACCGCAATGAAGGTAAAACAAAATCTGGTGCCCAACATGAGGTGTGATCACAGGGACAGTGAGTCACACCAGCCCGCTGTGCTGCATTTGTGGGGCTTTCTCACTCAAGACCTCAGAGACCTCAGAGCACTTGCTGGAACCCTGGAAAACAGGCTTGTTTCTGGAAATTGTGGGAGGGACCTGAGCTTGCCACCAACACCATGGACAAACAACTGAGAACTGAGCAGATTTGGTGAGATTCTTCAGAAACCCTTTAGTAGAGAGTTAAATAATATTAAAAAGAAAAATCCTTCCCAGGTTAAGAACAGGAAACATGATGATGCAAGGTGCTAGGACCCTGTATAGGGCTATTATGGATGGTTTGAAAATGGAAAATTTAAGTGAGGGGATAAATTTCTTAGGTGGGATTGATATAATGTTGATAGTAATTACTATCAGTTTGGTAATTATTATTTTATCCTTAAAAAAGTGGTCTGATATCTGTGCAAAATATTATATCTCGACTGATAAGATACAAGACTTAAAGAGACACAGAAATGGAAATAAGAAAAATTTGACTGTTAATATACAAGCTTTAGAAAGACTTAGTACTTACAAAGTACAAGTTTCAGAATGACCTACTAATGAAAATAAAAATACTCGGACACCGACAGAAGACTTACAGCAGAGCCTATGGCACCATTGCGTTATGAAACTGAAGGGGACAGGCCTAAGGTTATTAGGACGCCAACCTTAATTTATCCAGTTACCATACAAGAATGAGCACCAGATGATAGCCACCTTCAAGGCTATGCTGAAATGAATTAGAAACCTGTATAAATGTTAGATGGGAAGGGATTTAAGGAAGTGTTCATTTCATATGCTATGTAGTCACCCTTTGTGAGGCAGGTGTTAAATTCATGGGCCACTAGGATCAGAACTATTCCACAAAACTAGAAAGATTTAATCACAGCAGTATTGGAAGTTGGTCCTCAATTAAAAGAGAAAACATGTTCTTCCAGTACATATGTATTAATTACATGAAGACTTAAAACTGGAATAAGTACACCTTGCGACATTACTTGCAATTGAATATTGGAAGAAGCATCTCTATCTTGGTTGACATGTGAAGAGAATCGCCTCTCTTGTCACCATAGAACTGAACTGTCAAAACCAGAAAACTCTCACGGTCAAGTGTAAAAGCCTTTGAGTCATGAACACTGGCACTATTACTTTCATACTGTATATCTGGTCTCAACTTTGTTTTCCTAGAAGCTTAGATTAGACACACAATTGTTTTTGCTGAGTCAATCTAGTTCATCTATCACATTTACACACTTGCACAGTCTCTCAATGGCAAATTACTCAAATTTCTGATGGAAAGCAGAGGAGGAAAGCTGAGACAGTAGGTGTTATTTCAGTGTTTCTCAACCTGTGGGTTGTGAGACCCTTTTGGGAGACGAATGACTTTTACAGAGATCAGCTAAAACCATTGGAAAACACAGATATTTACATTACAATTCATAACTAGCAAAATTATAGTTTTCTTAAAAAATATATTTATTATGCATACAATATTCTATCTGTGTGTATGTCTTCAGGCCAGAAGAGGAGACCAGACCTCATTACAGATAGATGGTTGTGAGCCACCATGTGGTTGCCGG
>NW_004949101.1:13538702-13552998 GCF_000317375.1 Microtus ochrogaster | reverse complement strand
CCAACCTCAAGAGTTCACATTCATATTGCTGAACCATGCGCAGCCTGTGTCTTTTTCAAAATAGCACCTTTTTCTTGTTTCTTGTTTTCTTTCTTCTTCTTCTTCTTCTTCTTCTTCTTCTTCTTCTTCTTCTTCTTCTTCTTCTTCTTCTTCTTCCTCTTCCTCTTCCTCTTCCTCTACCTCTCCTCCTCCTCCTTATTCTTCTTCTGGTGTCATAACTTATTGGATAAAGACAGATCAGTTTATTTGTTTGATTATAAAAATCTCTATTTTCTGATGCTACTCTCTGGAGTAATCACGTAAGCAGAAATTGATCCAGAACTTCAGTGTGCTCGGGGAGGGAAAGGAGTATCGCCTACTCTTCCTCATATTTCCTTCACGGAAATTTCCCAATTATGCTTTCAATTTTCTGACCACCCAGCCAGCCCATGTGTGACAAGCTAAACTGAACCAGCATAATATAAGTTCCCCCATAAACAAAAATAAGACTACAGAGTTAATATGTAAAAACATGTCAGATTAAAAACTGCAGACTGGGTACCAGAAGACATAATACTTTACTGAAGCAACTAAACCAGCTAGACCAGGTGGCAAGGACATCTACTGTTTCATTGCTGCAGTCCTGGATGGCGCCTTGTTCTCTGCAGTCTTCCAGGGATGCAATGTCCTTATCAGTTTGCAACTCTTTTTAAACACAGGTAGTTCTATAACTTTCAATTGGATTCTCCATTGTAATTGCCTCTGTAGAGATTGCGGAGCTATGTGGAGGTTTTGTGAGCTCCTGAATATATCTATCCCAATTATGCTTCTGTAACTGGGATGGTATTACGATTTGACTACCTGATTCTCTCTCTTTTGATCCTGATTAATTGTTTTTCCTCATCTATGAACGCAGACTTATGAAATCTCACCCCTCCATGCAGGCTTGTCAACATGTATGGTCATTACCCAAGTCTTGACCATATTGTTAAGATGTCATGGGCCTAGTATTCCTGACCCTAACTCTCAGCTGGTACTCTGGTCTTTTGAATCTTAAAATCTTTGTTCCCATCTTCTTTGGTGTTCCCCAAAGTCTGGGTGTATAGGTTACATTGTAGATGTGTCATTTGTGGGTAAGCTCTCTACACTCTTGTATTGCCTGCATTTTGACTGGTTCTATAACTTCATAGTAGCCTCCATGTAGTACAGAAAGAAAGATTCTCTTGGGAAGGGTAAGAGCTACACTTGTCTGTGGATATACAGATTTAGAATAAAGTTGTAAACTATATTGATTAAATAAATTGACAGTAGTAGGGTCCCTGACCTTGCTAGTCAAAGGCAGTTGTCTAGGTTTAGAGTAGCAGGCATGGCTTCCCACCTATTGAGCAGGTCTTAAGTCTAATTACACAGCTGTTGATTATTTCTAAGGTACGTGTTTGTAGGGCTTCTTGTGCTTTTTTCTTTTTTCTTTTTTTTTTTAATTCTGATTTTGGGATTTTTCTCATTTGTTTGCTTTTTAAAGAGAGAATGAAAAAACATGGAGTTGGATGAGCGGGGAGGCAAGAAGGATTTAGGGGGAATCAGGGAAGGGGAAAACCATGAACAGAATCTAATGCACCAAAAATAATTCAATAGAAAATATGAAATAAACAGATAGACAAACAGACAGACAGACAGATAGTTTTTAAGGATATAAGTGCCACTATTTTGCAACTGAGAATGTCTTGCCATGCTTGTCATTGCTGTGGTTCTTAGACTTTACAGTTGGAAAAGTCTGTTGATTGCTTTTCTTCCTTGGAAACTTGCATAACATCTTGGGTTACTATCAGATTTTTTTCTCAGGGAAGAAATTAATTAATTAGCTCCATCTTTATCCCCTCAAGTCATGTCCCTGAAGTGTGGGATGTCATCAGCAATAGTGACTTATCTTCAGTTTCTGAAAGGCAATTCTCTATATTGTTTTGGGAATCTCTTAGGAGCTCCTAAAAAACAACTCATAGTGAGGTAGGAGGTGTAAGGTTGTTTCCTTGTCTGGTACCTGGAATTTTGTTAGTCTATGAATCTCGGTTGAACACTGTTATTCTAAAATGTATTCTATAATTTTTATATATATATACATATAATTTTAAATAAGTTTTTAAATTAATATTTCCATATGGTTTTTCCAAATAGCCTTAGTAGTGTTCATCCACTGTTTCCTCCCTCTATTTATGTCCTTTTCTCCCTCCCTAGTTAAGCATCCCCACCCCTATTTTTCCATCTGTGTCATATTATACCCCTCTCTAGAGATTCTTCTTTTGCCCTCTCTCCATGACCCCTTTCTGCTCTCCTTCCTTCTGTGATTACTCCAGGTTACACACTAACACTCAAAAGATTTAGAACTAGGATTCACAGACATGATAAAACATGCGTTTGAAGGACACCACAAGAAAACCCAGGAATTAACTCACCTGGGCTCATAGGGGCTCAGAGAGACTAAACCGACAATGAAGGAGCCTGCATGGGACTGAGCGAGGCCCTCTGCATATATGTGACAGTTGTGCAGCTTGGTCTTCTTGTAGAACTCCTAACAGTGGGAGTAGGGGCTGTTTTTGACTCTGAATTTTGGGACCCTGAGCTCTACTGGTTTGCCTCATACAGTCTTCAACTTAATATGCCATGCATGAGAGCTCTCGCTCCTCTGAATAAAGACAGAGGAGGACTGGATGGTGGGGCAGGGGTAGGGGAAAAATAGAAGGAGATAAAATATGGGAAACGGTGGTCAGGTTGTAAAAAACAAAATAAATAAATATAAGTATATTTTTTGAAAAAGAACATGTGTCATTTGTCTTTTTAGATTTGGATTACTTTATTCAGTATAATAGTTTCTAGTTCTATTTATTTCCCTTGACTATGGCAATGAACATGGTTGTTGAGCAAGTATTTCTATAATAGAGTATTGAGTTCTTTGAGAATATGCCAAGGAGTAGTACATGCGGGCAATGTGGTAGATCCATTTTTAGCTCTTTGAGAATTCTTCATACTGATTTCCATAGTGGCTGCATCAGTTTGCACTACCACAGTCAATGAATAAGGGTTTCTCTTTCCCAGTTTTTTTTAAACCAACATTTGTTGTCAAATGAAGAAATAAAAATCTCTAAAAAGTATTTTATAGGGTGTTCAACATCCTTAACAAACAGGGAAATGCAAAGTCAAACACTTTGATATTTCATCTAACATTAGACAGAAAGATCTAAATTGAAATAAAAAATCCACATCAGTTTTAAACAAATAAATCACATTGTTTTAATTATTAGTTACATGTGCTGTGTAACAGTTTCCTCCAAGAGCGAGACCCTCCATCCTGCAGGGAATTGCCTTCAGCTGGAAGGTAAACAACCCAAAATAGCCGTAGGAAGTCCCTGAAGCATACCAGATTCACTCAGCCTCTCCCTCCCAAGAGTAAACAGCAAAGACTGCTGAGAGTCACTCTCAGACAAGCCAAAGGACAAAGAAGACTCAGCCCAGAGCAGCTACCTGGAAGAAACAGAAATCAGCTGAGCTTCCCAGAAGAGGTTTAGCCCAACTGAATCATTTGCAAAGAACACTCTTCAGCCTGTAAGCTGTCAGAAACCTGTGAAGAGTGCTCCAGGCTTTCAGTTTCTGTGAGCTGCCGCCCCCTGTTGGGGTGAGTTTTGGTGATGCAGCTGTCTTTGAGTCATTTCTGCTGTTGTAATTAACCTCTTGCCCCTACTCTTATAAGGAGCCCCAATAAAATACATTGGTTCACCAAAGAGGACTACTGATGGTCTACTTCAACTCTTCTGAGTTTATAATAACATGAAAACAATAGGCAACCAGCAGAAACTAATCACATCTTGGCTCTTACATTTTGATCTTGCAAGATGGAATAGTATGGTGATTATTTTGATTGTCTGCTTTTATAATACTGAGAGAAAATTGTCATATTGTACTTCTACGTGTGTCTATGACTGTGTATCTAGAGTTGTTAGGCAGGAGAGTCAGTGAACTGATTGAAAAAAAAAAGATACCTTTAATGTGGGGAGTACCATCCAGTGGGGCCAGGGGTTTGTGTTAAAAACTTGCGTGATGGTTGTGATGAAGTCACTCATAATAATAACAGAGTATTTTCACAGTACATGCAAGCATTCTTCTACTTCTTTGTACTTTTGGCTTCTCCGTGGATTTGATTACTTGTAAGCACTCGGCTTCCAACAGTGATAGTACTGATGGGACACACTCACAAATATCCTTTTATAACTTCCCCTTCATTCTCGTGTTCAGTTTGCTCAACATCATCACAGTCGTGAACCTGTGTTTAGTTCTCAGTTTTGAATCATTGACTGAGCCATATTTGCAAGGGCCTGAGTGACCAGA
Source organism: Microtus ochrogaster (assembly GCF_000317375.1). NCBI lineage: Eukaryota > Metazoa > Chordata > Mammalia > Rodentia > Cricetidae > Microtus > Microtus ochrogaster. The sequence goes on along the minus strand of NW_004949101.1, from coordinate 13,548,642 downwards.
TAGTACATTGAATCTTAAAAAAAACTATATTTAATCTGAAATTCATCCAGAAGGATATGGTTGTATTATTTCCATTCTTTCCCTTCTGTCTTAAGAATATAGACTCTGAGGTTCTAGTGGTAAATTAAACAGGTACTTACCTGTTAACGATGAAGTTTTGTCAATGCTTTCTCTCAAAGCCACCGCTTACCCTGCTTTACCCTATCCTTCTCCACTAAAAATAGGGACAATAGCAATATATATATATATAAAGCTCTGAATATTGTAAGCCATTTTTATTACTTAGTTCACTTTCTTGTATACTACCTGTTTCCAGATGGTGCTTGAAATAATGTAAAATACTTGGTGAATGAATAAAAAGGAAAAATAGTAGTCTTTTCCTTAGCAGAATATAGAGTTTCAATGAAATCACACCACATGGAGAAAACAGTTTGCCCTGCTTATATGGACGACAAATAAGGAGATAGAAGATGGCATTGCTTCCATGACCCACATTCCTTTCAATACTGAGAACAGAAAGAAACAGCGTTTAGGAGCCCAACAGGACTAGTCACCTAAGAGGTGTTGTTTGACTACACAATCACTCCATTCTTTTCTTCTCCACAACCGTTCCTTACACCTTTCAACTGTTGGGCAATATGACTCTCCCGGGACTGAGATAGAGTGTGTCAGATTCCATCACTCCTTAATATAACAGAAGGGAGGTGGCCACTCTATACCAGAAAGGGCTCTTTCATTGATCTACAGCACTGTGCTTCCAACCCAGGGTAGAATCTTCTCTCAACCAGAGTGCTAGTGGATTAAAAGGCCAAATAAAATGTTGAATAAGGTGTGGTCACCCACATTTCCAGGAAGAGTCCCAATTTAGCAGAAGAGTAAAGTTCATGAACCAGATCACCACTAGATAATTTTCCACAAATAATACTAACTTTCTCGCTTGTAAATACTTGCAAGTCACTCAATTTCTCCCGTTGACTTAAGCAAACCTTTTACTCCCAAAAAGAGAATTCTATAATTTGATGAGTTATTTTTAAATAGAAATGGGAACCATTTAAGTCTCTGGAGATAAAAATCTAGTATTTGAGACTTATTAAATGAGCATAATATGCATTGTGTGTTGAAGGATATTCGATCATTCTGAACCCCAAGTTTGCATTTGTGTTAATTAAATAAAATTAACCTTGGGTCAGGAGGCTGCATTAGCAACTTGTTGACTGAAAACAATCAGAGAATCAGAGGGCACCGGGGAGAGATAGAGAGACACAGGAAGTAGTAGGGTGAGGTTTGGAGGTGACACATCTTTTTTCTGGTTGGGTGAGGCAGGAAGAACATCCTTGGATGCCAGCAAGGAGAGAAGGTTAGCCAGTTACTACTCAGCCTTTCTGAACTCTTGGGTTTCTACCCCAGCCGTTGAATCTTGATTCTTATTCATTAATAAAGTTAAAGTTACCTTTAGCGGCAACAAGAGGGCGGGTGCCTCGGGAGCAGAATTCCCATAAGGCTGCAGCCTGAGTGGCAAGGCTCTGCTAGAAAAGCAGGCCTGTAACTGTGAAGCTGCAGTTTCTGACTGAAATAGCAGTCCAGTGAGGTGCAGCCACCGCAATGAAGGTAAAACAAAATCTGGTGCCCAACATGAGGTGTGATCACAGGGACAGTGAGTCACACCAGCCCGCTGTGCTGCATTTGTGGGGCTTTCTCACTCAAGACCTCAGAGACCTCAGAGCACTTGCTGGAACCCTGGAAAACAGGCTTGTTTCTGGAAATTGTGGGAGGGACCTGAGCTTGCCACCAACACCATGGACAAACAACTGAGAACTGAGCAGATTTGGTGAGATTCTTCAGAAACCCTTTAGTAGAGAGTTAAATAATATTAAAAAGAAAAATCCTTCCCAGGTTAAGAACAGGAAACATGATGATGCAAGGTGCTAGGACCCTGTATAGGGCTATTATGGATGGTTTGAAAATGGAAAATTTAAGTGAGGGGATAAATTTCTTAGGTGGGATTGATATAATGTTGATAGTAATTACTATCAGTTTGGTAATTATTATTTTATCCTTAAAAAAGTGGTCTGATATCTGTGCAAAATATTATATCTCGACTGATAAGATACAAGACTTAAAGAGACACAGAAATGGAAATAAGAAAAATTTGACTGTTAATATACAAGCTTTAGAAAGACTTAGTACTTACAAAGTACAAGTTTCAGAATGACCTACTAATGAAAATAAAAATACTCGGACACCGACAGAAGACTTACAGCAGAGCCTATGGCACCATTGCGTTATGAAACTGAAGGGGACAGGCCTAAGGTTATTAGGACGCCAACCTTAATTTATCCAGTTACCATACAAGAATGAGCACCAGATGATAGCCACCTTCAAGGCTATGCTGAAATGAATTAGAAACCTGTATAAATGTTAGATGGGAAGGGATTTAAGGAAGTGTTCATTTCATATGCTATGTAGTCACCCTTTGTGAGGCAGGTGTTAAATTCATGGGCCACTAGGATCAGAACTATTCCACAAAACTAGAAAGATTTAATCACAGCAGTATTGGAAGTTGGTCCTCAATTAAAAGAGAAAACATGTTCTTCCAGTACATATGTATTAATTACATGAAGACTTAAAACTGGAATAAGTACACCTTGCGACATTACTTGCAATTGAATATTGGAAGAAGCATCTCTATCTTGGTTGACATGTGAAGAGAATCGCCTCTCTTGTCACCATAGAACTGAACTGTCAAAACCAGAAAACTCTCACGGTCAAGTGTAAAAGCCTTTGAGTCATGAACACTGGCACTATTACTTTCATACTGTATATCTGGTCTCAACTTTGTTTTCCTAGAAGCTTAGATTAGACACACAATTGTTTTTGCTGAGTCAATCTAGTTCATCTATCACATTTACACACTTGCACAGTCTCTCAATGGCAAATTACTCAAATTTCTGATGGAAAGCAGAGGAGGAAAGCTGAGACAGTAGGTGTTATTTCAGTGTTTCTCAACCTGTGGGTTGTGAGACCCTTTTGGGAGACGAATGACTTTTACAGAGATCAGCTAAAACCATTGGAAAACACAGATATTTACATTACAATTCATAACTAGCAAAATTATAGTTTTCTTAAAAAATATATTTATTATGCATACAATATTCTATCTGTGTGTATGTCTTCAGGCCAGAAGAGGAGACCAGACCTCATTACAGATAGATGGTTGTGAGCCACCATGTGGTTGCCGGGAATTGAACTCAAGACCTTTGGAAGAGCAGGCAATGCTCTTAACCACTGAGCCATCTCTCCAGCCCCCGCAAAATTACAGTTTTAAAGTAGCAATAAAAATAATTTTATGGTTGGGGGTCACCAGAACATGAGGAACTATTTTAAAGGGTCACAGTATTAGGAAGATTGAGAACCACTGCTTTCTATAAGAGGTTCTCACTATATCAAGTCTTATTCATAAATAGAATGATAGAGATTTAGTTAACGTTATCTTGATACATATATATAATACATATACATATATATTATGTGTATGTATATGTATAAACACAAAATATTATATATTATATACAATATAAATATAACATGCTTTACACATGCACATGCATACACACAAAACATATTATATATTTTATATAATATGCTTAACATGCACACAAATACAAATGAGAACTTATTTTATATGGTATGAGTAGTTTCCGTCATGGGCAGACCCCAAAACTTTCCAGGATTTTGCTAGTAGCAGCAGTAGAATATCATTTCTCATGTCCCCAAATGGGCAATAATAAATCTCATTTCCTTTCATAACTATGAAAAAATTTAATTTATCAGTTAAGAAATTTTCCTTGCTGGGTGATGGTGGTGCATGCCTTTAATTCCACCACTGAAAAGGCAAAGACAGGTGGACCTCTGTGAGTTCAAGGCCAGCCAGGTCTATAGAACGAGTTCCAGGACAAGCCAGACCTGTCACAATGAGAAATTCTGTTTTGAAAAATAAAGGAAATTTTCGTAGTTGAAATTTTTGAGAACTAGAAAGCTACTCTTGAATTTGCCTCTGCTCTACCAGACTAAATCCACTTTTCTAAGTCCTAATGCAACAGATAAGGTGTTAGGAGGCATGGAAGAGTATCGGGAAGATATGCATATGTGTATGAATATATGAAAATGAAAATGTAGAGTGTGAAATGGAAACTCATAAGAAATGAAGTAGGTTGTTATTATTGCTATGCTTTTCCCCCTCATGTGCATATATAACTATGTAAGTGTCTAAAACTGGATTGGATTAAACAAGCAATTGCTAGAAATCTTAGCAGTAAGAGAAGTGCTAACATAGATGCATAGAAGATGATTATGTACATGGCTTATTAACTATTATTAATTTTATTTACATTTAGAACAAACTGTAATTTAAAAACTGAGAAATAGAGATTGGCATCTGTTAAGGAAAAAACCTCTGAGTAAGTGGAAATAGAAGTTTGACTTATACATTTGTTGACTTGACTCTAGTGTCTGCAAAGTGGGAGGCTTGTAAGCACTGATACCTTCATGACAGAGAGGTGCCAGGTTAACTGTATCCCACCAAGAGGACATTCAAAGAGCTAACACTGCACTACCAGCCTCTGCCTGGGATTAGGATATACGTGCTATGGTCTCGAAGTGAGACGTCAAAGAGCAAGCAGTTGAGGGAGCACCTTGTTAATATCCACATTTAAGTGTGCTGAGGAAGTAAGGATTAAACAATCTTTCCCCAGTGCCTCCTGATTTTATGCATTTCCAGAGTTCTGATTTTCTCCTCTGGTTACATTTACTGTCTTTTACTGTACGAACATCATGATGAAGAGCCAGGGCAGATTCAGGCTTCATTGCACACGCACACACACACACACACGCCTTAATGCAGCAGTCAGATTGAGGTGACAACAGATACTGTGTCTAATGCAAGAGGGCTTAGCACTGTGACCTTCAATACAGAAAATAAAAAAAGAACTTCTCTCCACTTCAAATGGTGCTCAATCCCCAACAGTTACAGGACCTCAGGTGCAGGTTACATAGTAGCTGCATAACATAGGAGTCATAATTAGACAACTCCTGCAGAACTCTTTCTGGATTTATTCATTCGTGGATTAGTTGGTAGACAGGTAGACAGTCCTATGTAGTTTAGGTTAGCGTTTCTGGCCTCATCTAAATCAGTCTGTGCTCAATAATCAACATTTTTTTTTTTTTGCTTAGTTGCATGGAACAGAATCACGACTCTTCCAGTTTCATCCAGACCAGTGGAGTACATCTTAGGAAACAGGCCTTTCCCACAGTGACATCTGCTTTATCTCAATCACTTTCGTACTATTGAACAAAGCAACAATATTTTATCACAGACATGATACATGAGCACATCTCCTAATATTTTAAAGATACTTTAAAGATTTTAAAGATACTTTTCTCACCCAGGGATGCTGTATCTTTGATATGCTAGGCACTACATGAGATTCTGAGAGACTATTGAAAGCTAAATTTATTCTAAATTCATAAAATGATATATTAAAAGACAGGTGTTTTTTAAAAAGTACTTAAAATGCTATCTTAATTTGTATTGAGCACCAACTTAAGTCTAAGCAATATTCTGGTAATAGAGCAGTAAAAGAAAACCCCACACTCTGGAAAGGCTACGTGGGCATGGGAGAGAAAATACTAACTAAAGGAAGAAAACACAGTCTAATGGCCAGTAGAATCCTGAGCTATGATGAGGTGCCATATTGAGAGACAAGTGTCTAACAGAGCTTCCATTGAGTCCTCTGAGCTGTGAGACCTGCACAGAGCCTGGGATGAGGGACTACAGGAAAACAAAAAAGTTCTTCATTTAGCCTGGGAAAGACATAAAAATGGTGCTGAAGAGACACAAAAGTGCAACCAACTAGGAGAAAACAGGTCTAAGCTTAGTATAGTAAAATGTCACTGTTTTAATCCAAAAAGAAATAAGCATAATCTCAGATAGTCTTGGAGCAAAGGTTCTCAACCTGTGGGTTGTGACCCTTTTGGGGATCAATGACTCTTTCACAGGGGTCATCTAAAACCCTCAGAAAACACCGACATTTACACTATTCATAACAGCAGTAAAATTGCACTTACGAAGTAGCAACAAAAATCAGTTTAGGGTGTTGGGTCACCACGGCATGAGGACTTTTATTAAAAAGTCACAGCATTAGGAAGGTTGAGGACCACTGATTCAGAGTCACAGCTGTAGATGAGGAGGAAAAAAGTGAGGAACTGGTCATGAACGAAGAGAATGCCGCTTTTAGTGAGGAAGGAAATACCACCAAGACTCAGTATGAAATGTCCATCATGTGTGGCTCTTGCAGGAGTTTGCACTCTCCCAGGCTGGAGATGGAGCCCTGGACTTTGTGCAGACCAGCAAAGTGCGCCACCCTTGAGCTCCAGTTTCAGCCAGGCTTCTTTAGACTTACAGCAGAGCCCTAAGGGCAATGGTCTCCTATGGCTTTGATCCATAGAAGCAGAATAGTTCTCTGCTGCTCACAGTCTAGAGCTGCATTGAGTATTTGAAATGAGGCTTTACATTGAGATAACAACACAATTAGTTGTAACTAATCCTGGAACTGGGGGTTTCGTTTCTGTTTGTTTTGTCCTAGTCCTGTTTTTTTATTCTTTCTATCTATCTATCTATCTATCTATCTATCTATCTATCTATCTATCTATCTATCATCTGTCTGTCGTCTATCTATCTGCCATCATCATCATCATTATTTCTTTTATTATTATTATATGCCCATTTGCTTTCCAATGAGAGAGGGAGAGAGAGGAAAAAAAGAGTGTGGATTTGGTGGGTGGGAAGGTGGAAAGAAGAAAGCATAATCAGGATATATTGTATAAAAATTTATTTTCAGCCAGGCAGTGGTGTCTCACCCCTTTAATCCCAGCAACTGGGAGGCAGAGGCAGGTGGATCTCTGGGTTAAAGGCCAGCTTTGTCTACAGAGTGAGTTCCAGGACAGCAAGCACTACACAGAGAAACCCTGTTTAAAAAAATTATTTTTCAATTTAAAAAGAATTTTAGATGAGTACTTTTCAGTGTGTGTGACCTGTCTTTGTCAACATTGCCACAGGTTCTTATGTGAATGCGGATTTCCCCAGAAATTCCTTAGACTAGTGAATCAATTTCTTAAGGGAAGCTTACAGATTTTAATCTTTGACAGATCTAAAGATAAGAGAGAACTAGTCTCTAGAAGATTTTTTTTTTCTGGGAAAGAAAAAAAACTTTTCCAGAAGTTCTTTCCAGACAAAATTGCCAACAGATACAAAGGTTAGCAGATACAAAGGTTGGCCAAAATACATATCTCAAGTGGAAGAATGAAGGGAAATGGCCAAGAGGGAGGCAGTGCAAATCCTTCAACATCTCCTATGTGGTGTGGGATCCCATCACTTCAGAAGAGCTGTGATGTCATTGGATAGTATTAACAGTGAGAGGGTGAGATTTAAAGACTAAAATGCTGAAGGAGTGTCAGAATGGAAAGATTACAGAAACTACAGAGAAATGTACATCTTCAGTGATAATCCTCTTAGTTCTTGTGTGTCTTGTTGTATGTTTTTAACTAAAAAAGCCCTACTTTACTTTGTTAAGACATCTCTTTCCTATTGGAAACCCACCACGAAGATATAAGACTGCAGTTAGAGTGTCTTAGGACCAATGAATGTCCCAGCCAATTCTACGTCACAATTGTCTCGCCCTGCAGTGTGTTTTTATGCAAAGGAAGGAGCACTGGGTCCAACATATGTCTCCTTATACCTGTGGGAAAGGGAAAAGGTCATCTTATAGACAGGTCCTTATTTTGGACAGATGAACACTCTCAGGTCTATTTAATCATCTCTTTTAATTTTTTCCAGAAACAAATTATCTAAACCCAAAATTTAGTGTAAAATAAAGGAAGATTTTTTCATTGAGGAATTCATTGCTTGCTGTGTATATGCTACTGCAGAGTAAGTCCAATCCTCACCTAAAAGAAAAAAATTGTTTCACATAAAAGTGGAAAGTGTCTCACGTGACATTTAGACAGTGGAATGTGTTTTTGTTGTTTGAACTAACCCTGGCCTCCAAGGAAATATTTGTCAATATCTGCAGAGGTTTGATAATTATAGCTAGGAGTTGCTACTGATACCTAATGGGTAGAGATCAAAGGCTAAGCAATAAGATAATGTCTGGCCTTCTACCAAACAAAGCTATCCTCATTCCCATTGCCAAAGGTCAGAAATCCCCTGACTGTGACTGTCTGGCCTGGAGTCTAGCTTTGTTGATAATTCAGCTTTAACAAATGAAACGGAGACTCCAGGCCTCTCATTTGTAATATTTGATAAGGAAATGAAGTGATTGCTAGACAAAGGTATTTTATGTCCTCAGACACATAAAATTGTGCCCTAGTCATTGAATTATCCAGAGACTTAGGAGTCCAATGAGACACAAACCGACTGTAAGATGTTGTCGTTGTGAGAGAAAGCAGCAGGAAAAATAAATGAACTGAGCACCAGAAGTCCATTCACCTTGCCATTCTGACTAGAGCTATGACTTTTGAACAAGACACAATCTGTTTCCTGACTTTTGTTTCCCTCCTCTTTATGTGGATTGGACTCATTAGCTATAATACATTATCAATCCTTTTGTTTCCATAGTAGCGTGTTTTTCATTAGGTCAGCATAACAATATAGGAACAACATTTTCAACTATGCCCTAGCCTAGATAGTACAGATTTGTGCTGGAAAGTCCGGGAAGCACAAGTCTTGCTACAGTTGGCTAGCTCACCTTGATGCTGTGGATTACTTTTTCCAGGTCCCTTGGATTTCCTTCTGCATATCTCTTGAGTTCTGAGTTAGGAATTGTGCTGGATTGGGACTATGGAAATGTATTAGCCAGGTTTCCATTAGTTCTACCTAAGGCAGGTGTGCTAGTTAACTTTGATTGTCAACTTAATGCAGCCTAGTGTATTCTGAGAAGTAGGAACCTTGGTTTAAGAATTTCCTTGATCAGATTGGCATGGAGGACATGTCTGTGAGAGATTGCTTTCATTGATGATTGAAGTGGGAGATCCTAGCCCATGGTCAGGGAGTCTGCACTAGGCAGGTAGGACTGGGTAGTGTAAGTTGGTTAAGGAAGCCAGAGGGTAGGGCAGTAAGCAGTGTAAGCAGTATTCCTCAATAGTTTCTCCTCTAGGCTCGTGTCTTCACTGTCGACTTTGGCCTTCCTCAAAAGTGGACTATAACTTGCAGACCAAAATGATCAGTTTCTTCCCCAAGTTACTTTCAACCATGATGTTTATCAGAGCAACAGGAAAAAAAATTAGAGCAGAAAATAAATTTTAAATTATCTATGTATAAAGAAATAAATACAATTATTTATTTATTAAATAAAATATAAAGTTTTGTACTCATGACTTTGGAAAGTTGTAGTAAATGATCTAGTAAAGGTTTAGTAAGGACTGACCATCACTGTATCACATCATAATAAGTGCCAAGAGAGGGGCTTGTGTTGAAGCAAATCACACACATATCAATTGCAAGGGACGAGTCGAAATGGGTAGCCTCTTGTGGGAGGGTGGGAGGGGAAGAGAAGGTTTGGAACCAATGGTGCAGACTCCAGGAGCCAGGTGAAAAGCAAAAGCCAACTCCTTTGTTGAAGAAATGGGCAGGCCTCTTACACCGCAGACTAGGACCCAGGGGTAGAGTCAATCTGGAATGCTGTGTTCTCTCTCTCTCTTTCTCTCTCTCTCTCTCTCTCTCTCTCTCTTTCTCTCTCTATCTATCTCTATCTCTCTCTCTCTCTTTCTCTCTCTCTCTCTCTCTCTCTCTCGACAGGGTTTCTCTGTGTGTAGACTTGGTGGCCCCAAAACTTGCTGTGTAGACCAGACTGACCTCGAACTCACATAGATCCACCTGCCTCTGCCA
>NW_004949101.1:13504601-13538602 GCF_000317375.1 Microtus ochrogaster | reverse complement strand
TCTCTCTCTCTCTCTCTCTCTCTCTCTCTCTCTCTCTCTCTCTCTCTCTCTCTCTCATGCCCAGGTCATCATGATGTCAGCAGTCTCCAGGCCTTGCAACAGACTTCCGGTTGGTGTATAGGGAAGCTACTAATGCGCATGCTCAACTTGCCTCAGCTGGCTATTAACCTCCTCCTTCACATGCCCATCCACAGGGGAGGATCACAGGAGTTAGAAAAGGTTCTGTCACAATCTCCTTAGTGTTCCTACCTCTTAAAGGTCCACCACATTGCAACCTTGGACTGTCTCTGTCTGTGTGCTTTTGGAGAATATTACCCATCTTCAACCCATAGCAATGCCACATTGTGACAGCCTTCCCATGGACAGGGTTGGAGGCATTGGTGAACAAGGCTGCGTCCCAGTTTTTCCATATGGCCTCTTGTCTGCCCTTGGGTTCACACAAACCACAGCTTTGAATCCTCCTCCGATTGTAATTAGTCTTCGTTCTTCCCTGCTTTTGTCCAGGTGTTTCCACTAACCATGACCTATAACAATCCCAATCTTCAGGGCCACCCACAGGTGAAGAGGTAACCACCTTTCTTATTCCCTTCATCAGCGGAGATCTACTGCTTGATTTGTGTTCCATTCACTCATGACCCTGCTTCACGTATGCCATCCCTTCCATACGGATGACACGCATCAGTGTCTGTGACAAAGTGTGGAAATAAAGGTGAGTGAAATGCAGGCTTTGAGCTGGCTCCCCAGGTAACAGCACTTGCCTGGAACCTATCTGGTTGTAAGGAGAAATACTTAATTGTGCAAGTTGCCCTCTAACTTCCGCATGTGCACCAAAGCATACACCCCCACAACACACACACATGCGCGCACATGAACACACACAGACACACACACACACACAACACAGTCCGTTAATAAGTGTATTTTTTTTTAGATAAAGAAACTAAATAGAACCGCGAAGTGAAGAAAGAAATCCATACCAGAGAGGGAAGAATCAGGACTTTCCCATATGTCTTTTAGTACACAGCAAAGGACATTTGACTTTTAAAGCTTTAGATAGGTTTGTTGGAACCTTAAGAAATGCAAATGACCAGTGAGAATCAGAGACTCACTCAAGACATAGATAATACATTGAGCCAAATTAGTCAATCTCCAAAGAGCACTCTTCTGAACTACAGTTATATTTCTTATAGTGCACTATTTAATTAAAAGTTTAGGAAATACTGGATAATGCAATTAAAATTACATTTAAGAATGTTTTTCAAAGTGTCAGACAGTTAATCAATATTTTAGGCTGCCCTTAGCCTACGTAATAAAGCATCGATATTTTCCCTTATAGATAGGTAAAGTGAAAACAATGTGGTTTGACATTCTATTTTGATAACATAATGAAGTACTGACTATAAGTACTCCCAGTTTCATGAAAATGTGAAACCTGGGAATTCGAAAATTGCATTAAGGAAGTCAAACCAGTACCAGCACATAAGCTAGGACTAATTTTCAGGTGTAGAAAGTAGAAAAGTGACATTTCAGGGGGCACGGGGGACAAAACTGCCTGGGATTTGTATTGTGAGGCTGAGACCACTTTTCTGCAGAACTAAGCAACAGGGTCACAGTTCATGTGGCTTTGAGACAGTTGCTAAAGCAGCCACGCTCTTAGAGATAGGAGTTGAGAGGACTTACAGACGGTTGAATCACTAAGCTTCATGACAAATAGTATTTCCCACAACATCACTTTAGGTTAGTGGTAAAGTTGAGGTTCAAACTCAGGAGCTCCAGCCCCAGCATCTGCTATTTCAGTCTCGAATATTGAATTTCCTAACAAGTCCACTGAACGGAAAGTACATTTGGGCAAAATGGATTCATGAACACGTGAAATGCAGATGGTAGGTTTCTGTACTTCAGGGAACTCAGGGATACAGATGTGAGAATTTCAGAAACAGCGCAACAAATAAGGTGAAAACCCATGTCCTGGGCAGACTTGGAGAAGGTCCTTGAACTCACTAACCTGAAATAGAAGGACTCCATCCAGCTGAAAATGAATTTGACAGAATTAATACTAAGACAGACGTGTAGTCAACCCAGAGATTTCCTGGCAAGAACAAAGAGTTATGGAAAACTCATCCTTGCTTGTCGGGTCTACTAAAACCTGACTGAATTATTAGGGAAATGAAAAAAAAAGTAAAGTAATACATTTGCAGGACTCTTACAAGGGGACCTTCTAAGAGTTTTACCCAAACAAAGACATGGGGGGTAAAACTGATTCTACATCAGTAGACAATTTTGAAACCAATTGGACACAGACTTACTATAGTACTGTGTCTGGATCATTAACGGAAGCTCACTCAGGCTAAATGTTCAGGACTTCCTCTAGTTGGTTGGATGAGGCATCTATGTCTTCTGGGGTGATTGGAGAAAAAACATAAGGAGAATCTCAGTAGTTTTTTTAATATGATTAGTTTGTTAATTCTTTATTCCCATTTGTTTCTCTTTTATTATAATAAAGTTTTACTTTATTATAGTATTTCACAGAAATAGCATGGCAAGATTTATTAACGTAGGACCCCTGCACACTGAAGGCTGACTGTCTCTAATGTCAGCACTCTGAAGGCTGACTGTCTCTAGTATCAGCAGGAGCTATGTGAGCTGCCAAGGGAGAAAAGCAGTCGGTAGCAAAGCTTTCAAACCATAATAATGTCGGACCAGCAAGTTATGCACAATGGTGCAATAGCAGCCCTTTATCTTGAGGATAACCAACAGGTGTTTACTTGGATTTAAAGCCTGCTCAACAGGATAAAACACATGTCTGGTACTGTAAACCTAGCCGACCAACTATGTCTGGAGACGTAACAGACACTAGAGGAGAACTTTTCACTATCATTTGCCTAAGCCAATATAATTTTTCCTCTATTCTGTAAACTGAGGTTCTCTGAATTACGCAGTCACACAGCTGCCTCCAGATAATTACTTAGAAGCTTATGTTAATTATAAATGCTTGGTCAGTGGCTCAGGCTTATTTCTAGCTAGCTCCTACATTAAATTAATGCCTTTTAATTAATCTATGTATTGACATTTTCTACTTGTCCTGCTTCCATTGTCACTGGCTTACATCTCCCTTGACCCCATCCTCCTTCTCCCTGTCTACTTTTATTTCCCACCTGGCTCTCTCCTGCCTTGCCATGTGCCAAAGCAGATTTATTTAATCAACTAATGATGCAACGCATATTCACAGCACACAGAAAGACCACAGCAGTGTTCTATATACTTTTCCCTATACTCACAGGCAAGCACAGCCCTCTCCCATCATTCAAAAGGCTTCTTTTCAGCAATTTGTAGAGACTACTGCAGAGATCCACAACTGATCACAATGTAGATGCTAAGTGACTGTGGCTTTTCCCGTCATAACCAATATGTCTCTAATGCAATATCTACACCTACACCTAAGGCTCAAGAAAAAAATTGTGGAAGAGGGGGAGTAAAAGAGTTTTAAAGCCAGAAAAATAAGACAGGAAAGCCTGACCAAGAATAACGTAATGGCAATACTAGTTGACATCCCAACACAGGCTGGGGAATTCCATATGGTCTCAACACAGGAGGAAGAGCTACAGGTGATCGGTGATTGCTGAGAGAATGAAAATCAGTCCTTTCCAGGGACAAACTCCCATAGAGGTTGTGTAATCCCAAATTATAAGCCCCAGACACATGTATGCACCAGACAGTTCAGTGAGCTCAGTAGGCTATGCTTATGTACGTTCACATGTGTACACAGATGTATATATGCATACGCATAACAATAATAACTAAAGAGATGAATTTTGGAGGAGGGAATTAGGGAGGGAGTGATACCTATCTGGTGCTTATGTATGAAGATAAAGAAGCAAGTGTACAGAGAGAGGCCTCAAAAGCATCACTTCTCAGATTTATCCATCAGCTAACTCTCTACGGTACCACTTTGTGTCTAGTGATGCTTATCTTGCACTGAAGTGATTGTTGACTCAGTGATCTCGACCTCCCTCTCTACTCTTCAGTTATTCAGCTCCTTCCACATGCATGAAAGGTTGACTTATGTTTAGTAAGACTCATCTCAAAACCCATGCTAGTTTTGACATCCAGGCTGAATCCTGGCTTATGTGAAGCACAAATGCTGGTAGCCTACATGATTTTAAATTTTCACCTTAATGACTGCAGGCCAATTTCTAATAGTCTTAGTTCATGTAACTTGATTAAAATAATCTTTGAGAAAAATGCGTTATAAACTTCGCAGGAAATCAATGCTAAGAACAACGAGGCACTAAATCCTATCTGAAGGAAATTAGTATCTATTAAGTGAGTTCTCAGGCTATTTCCAATTCAGTTTTCAAATGAATATTCTTTGCACAATAAAATCTATTTAATATTTTAGGAGCAATGATGCAAGGGCAAAGTGCTTACCATTTGAGCACGTGGACCTGAACTTAGGTCCTCAGAATCCAAATAAAAGACAGATGGTTCACTGCAATGTTTGCAGTATGAGTTCTAAGGGGCCAGAAACAGGTGGATCCTAGGATTTTTCTAGCTATCCAATCTAGTTGAATCACTGAGTTTCATTACTGAAAAATTCTTTGTCAAAAAGTAAGATAAAGATCAATTAAGCAAGAAATCTTGTAAACAGCTGCTGACTTCCACATGGGCAAGCACTGGAGAACACACCTGCACAAATGTGTACACCCAGGAATACAATACACATGTACACACACAGACACACACACACACATACATGCATGCATGCACACATTCTTTAAAGAATAATCAGATGAAGAGATTAAGTCAACCTGGAAGAAGAAGGCTAAGGTACAGCGTGAGAAGAAGCATAGGGCTTCAGATTTATAAGACCATACACAGGCTTTTATAAAACCATATTTGTTTTTATTATGATTTTCAAGACAGAAAAACGAAATTAAAATCTTATGTAATGACAAATTCAAATCAAAGTTAAATGTCTAGAATTTAAGATAATAAGCAAATGAAAAAATAAATAAATCCAAGATAATTAGCCACCAGACAGCAGAATAGTGAATTGCAAATCAGAATAAAATATACAGAAGACAATATAGGAATATAAGAGTATATAAAATATAAAGGAACTAAGCAAAATTGAACTTGGATTTTGCTTTGATGACCTGTTTAGCTACACATATGCAGGAAGAAACGGATGCGGTACTTAAGTGGCTGTTAAGAGGAATACAATATGTTAATGGAGGTTAAGTGTTAACAAATCAAACCCTTAATTCAGGTGAGAAACATGATGGAGAAAACAGTCGGGAATATTTGGCAGGTATTTTCCACATGACGAAAAAAGATGCGTTCTACATGCTCCCTGCTGTCTTCTCTCCCTTTACTAGTTGCCGAGTCATTATTTTCTGAAGATGCAGTAGACAAAGACTAGACTCAAGCTATTTTGAAAGTCATTAACAAATTGAGGATAGAAACAGATTTCCCATTCTGGAAATTGATGCCCATTTCGATGCTAAAATATTAAAGATAAAATTTTCTACCCATTATCTCCAGTCATCTTGAAAAGAAATAGAGAGAATCTTTATTCATAATCAAGAAGAACATATAAACAGAACTTTCAATGTAATTATTATTAATTATTTGATGATTCCAGCCTGCTGTTACACATAGTTTTCTTGTCATCATAGCCCACTGGGCTGAGTTTTTCATGTGATTCAAAGGAACTAATATAACCATAGTAATTTCAGTTTTACTTATTTGATAAGAAATATATACTGAGATAAATTTTTAACTTTATGTACTATTTTATAAGTAACACATATATCAATATGTACACCATTGGGATATGTTTAAGGAGCTTATAGCCTTACCCTACTTCCTACTTGCTTTCTCTGCTTCCTGTGTGCAGTTCAGATGTGATCTCTTATCTTCTTTCTTTTTGTGTCTGCTGCCATGTTTCCTCTGCCATTATGGACTCCTCCTGGAACTGTAGCCGAAATAAACTCTTTCTCTGCAAACTGTCTTTGGTCATGGTATTTTATCAAGTCAACAGAAAACTAATTAGTATAGAAGTTACTGCCAAGCATGGGGTATTGCGGTGAATAACCTGACAGTGTTGTTTCTTAGAAAAAAGCAGAAGACTTTAGGACATTGGAAAAGACAACTTGCTGGAAAATGTAAGCAGAACTTGATGGGCCATTATTCTATTAGAAGCCTCAAAGATAGTAGTGCTGAGAATAATTCAGGCAGTGGAGGGTTCATGGGGTTTCAGATTAAAGCGAAAACTGGCCAGTCGTCAGGAAGTATAGGCAAGACAAGAACACTAAGGATGCTGGGATAAAGAAAGGTGGAGTTGGAAGAGATGCCAACAGACACAGAGAAAGCAGGATGTGTAGTAAATGAAGTAAGAAGCCATGAGCCATGTGGCAGAGGGTCGATAAAAAAAAAAATGAGTCCGGTTTTATCCCATGCTTTTTCAGACCCAGGCTAGCTGGTCTTGGTGAATTCCCGAAAGAACATCCCCATTGTCTCAGTGTGTGGGTGTACCCCTCGCGGTCCTGAGTTCCTTGCTCGTGCTCCCTCTCCTTCTGCTCCTGATTTGGACCTTGAGATTTCTGTCCGGTGCTCCAATGTGGGTCTCTGTCTCCTTTCATCGCCTAATGAAGGTTAATATTCAGGAGGATGCCTATATGTTTGTCTTTAGATTCACCTTCTAATTTAGCTTCTAGACAGTTTGGATGCTCAGCTTACTAAACCTGGATGGAGGTGGGCGGTCCTTGGACTTCCCACAGGTCAGGGAACCCTGATTGCTCTTCAAGCTGATGAGGGAGAGGGACTTGATAGGGGGAGGGGGAGGGAAATGGGAGGCGGTGGCAGGGAGGAGGCAGAAATCCTTAATTAAATAAATAAATTTTAAAGAAAGACAACAAAAGGAGATCAAGGGGATTTAAATAGAAAAAAAAAGAAAAAATGAGTTAATTTAAAAGCAAAAGGTAACTACAAGCAAGCTTGAGCTATCAACCAAAGCATTGGCATTTAATATTAAATTTCTTAGTGATTATTTGGAAGTTGCTGCTGGCAGAGGAAAACTTTCCCTACATAAGCATCTTTGAAAGTAAAGCCCTGAGTACCAAGCATTGATCAACAGTATTTAGTGTTTGCCTTATTGGTTTCTTGTCTTGCTTTAGCTCAACCTTTCCTTGTTGTCCTCTGCCCCACTCCTCCTTTTTGGAATGGTTTTATATATATTGGGTATATTGGTATATTAGTTTATTGGGAGGATGTAATTTGTTTTTTGGGTTTTTTTTTTGTTTGTTTTTTAAAGGGTGGTCGTGGCTAAGGAATTGCCTCAAAAGAGACTAGACACTTTCAACTTTTAAAAAGCATTGACATTGTTAAAGCATGTTGGGGACTTTTTAATATTTGATTAAAAGTATTTTGCCTCATCCGATAGCTGTGAACTTATAAGCTCCTGGAGATTCCATTATAAATATTCACTTATTCATTCATATATCAGTTATATAGTGGTTGAAATGAGAGATTCTCCCCATAGCCCTAGCTGATTGTGCTTTTGGGGGAGGTTATAGAATGCTTGTGAGGAGAGGCTTTCTTAGAGGAAGTCAGTTGTTAGGTGTAGGCTTTAAGGTTGTTGCCTTACCTCATTTCCCGCTTGCTCTCTCTGCTCCCCGTGTGCAACTGAGCTACGTTCTTAGCTGTCTGCTCTGCTACCTGCTGCCATGCCTTCCCTGACATTATTGACTCTCTCCCTGGATCATAAGCCAAAACAATCCCTGTAACCTGTAAGCTGATTTTGTCATGGCAATTATTACCACAACAGGAGAGTAACTATTGCAGGCATTGTTAGCACTTAAGGGACATATGGAGGGCAAACCTGGGATATAGCCAAACCTACCATTTTTGTAAAAGAAAAAAGAATTCATGGACTTTGGTTCTGTGGCCATCCTAGAATCAGTTTTACACAGATACCAAGGGATGCATTTAATTATTTGTGTCTTTATATTCCAAATGTGAAAATCGAACTCAAAGAAACTAATAATATTCAAACTCTGGTTCTAAAGCGTACCTTGACCACACCAATCATTCCACTCTTCTCTTTAGATAGATTATATCTCATTAAAATAATTCTAGTGGAGAAGCTTTACACCATGTGCGTGTGTGTAACTATTCTATTCACTTTATTCATTCAGTGTGTTTACACATGTTAAAAAAAACTTTTTGTCTCATCTGAAGTCAACTTCAAACAAAATCCACCATTTACTAGGAACCTCTCATAAATTACACAATATCTACAGATATATGGGAAATTTCCATGCTGATATTATAAGAAAACTTGTCTGTTGTCTCAGATTTCTGCCACCCTATGTCATGGTATGATGATCATGGCATTACTGTTAGTTCTGACTAATTTTAATAAGCTTATACCTTACAGCCTATGGCCAGCTGCCAGCAGTGTGTAACAATAGCAAATTTCACATGAGGACAGTGTAACAAAACACTTTATGAATCATCGCTAGCATAAGGATTGATCTAGGACGTAAGAGTAATGTGCACTTTCTGCAGCCTTTCATTGCCAGAGTCAGACTTCCATGCGCCCCTGTGTCAGAACGCTTATTTGCCTCACTCTGTGCAGCATACAGTTACATTAAACATCATAAGCCAATACACAGTTTTATGCCAAGTGCTAGTCCAGCAGCGTGAGAACAGCTGCCTATCAGGTGCTACTCCAGGGCAGCATTTGTCAGTCCCAGTTCAGGAACTGTAAATGACTAGTTATAGGAACTTGGACAAATCCCTCTACTTACCTCCTCTTTTTCTGAAGCATAAACACAATGGAATAGGTTTCTGTTGACTGAGAATCTTTCTTTTATGTAAAAAGAAAAAGAAAATCCTTATTTATATTACCAACAGGAAATAATAAAATAATGAGAGCATACAGGCCTAGATCTGCTGTGCCTAAACATAGCCTCAAGTAGAAGATTGAGTCTTTCTCTTACTTACTTTCTTTATCTTCATCCAGGAGTGAGTTCCATTCTGTGTAGGAGAAAAGGAGGCACTAGAATTCTCGATGTAACACTAGTATTTCCACCTTTATTATTTGAGAGGAGGGGATCCTTTTCTAAAAAGATGCCAACTGTCCCCAAGCTGCTGTGATTAGCACAGGTGGGATCTTATTCCATGGCTGTCGATTCTTTGCCAGAACTGGCTGGTGCATCTATCTTAGAAGTGAGTGGTCAGATAAAAACATAAACAGAAAGAGAACGAGGACTTCTTCAAGGAACAGAGCAGCCCTGCTCACAGAAGACAGAGACAATCAATCACTACTTCCAACAACTAAGCTGTAATTCACCTCATGTGAACCCTCCAGTTGTCAGTATCTAACGTTCTGTGCAGTACCTGAAGAAATAAATAACTAGACAGGATAGAAAAGAACAGGTAAGTTAGGGACCACATATAACCATTGAAATATTCAAATAACACTTAAAAACTTCTTCTAATTTACAAGTACCTTTGACTTTAATTTATATAGAAGATTCTTTGTAACACAGAGGTGTCATGCAAATGGGGTATACTTACATGTCTCAGTGACATACAAAATAGACAAGATCAACTTTTCCACATTGTTGAGAATTCCATTTTGCAAAATATATGCTACATAGTTACAAGAGTAAAGAGCAGTAAAAATGATCTAAGTTACTCAGTTTCACACATAAACATTTGAATGATTGTACATAGATAGGGAAAGTAAAACATTACCAGACTACGCTTGTGATGGCAACCATCAGCTCTCAGCCTAACAGCTGCACTGAGCTACTAAATTTTGGGTTTCAGAAAGCTGGCATTAGGTAGAAAAAGACAGTAGTTTCACACATGGCCTCTTAATGATTCCTTAGATTCATTTTGTTTTATTTTTTATTTTGGGCTCTGACCATGGTGCTGAATGCTCAAGTGCCACCATTTGCGGAGCCCAATGCCAGCAAGAGGAAGACAGGTTCAAAGCATAGCTGTAAAGGTAGGTGAATGATTATCCTGCAATAAGAAAGATGTTATGTTATCTGAGTATCTCAAGATGAAAATACACGGAGATGTGTATAAGAAATTCATAGTGTATGATTATTCTTCAATAGGAAAGATGTTATGGTATCTGAGTATCTAAAGATGAAAAGACACAAAGATGTGTATAAGAAATTCATAGTGACTAAATTTATAGAAGAAAAACACATGAGGCAACTTTTAAGACTATATTGTGTTGAGCTTTATGTACCATAAAGAACTAACTAGCTATAAATGCAGAAATTATTTTAGATTTGGTTAAATTTAACACTATGTCATTTTGAACAACACTGGGAACACTCGTCATATTTTATGGGGAAATATTTACCAAACATTTATCTAAAAAGAAGGGCCATTCCATAACATACAAATATCAATAAGGAAAGAAGCAATTCTTTTGGACAATGTGCCAAGGATGTGAAGAGATATGTTACTATAATGTATAAGCAGATGACAGACAGCATGAAAGTGTGCTAAGTATCATCATCTGCCACTAGAGAAAAGCACATTAAAACATCAAGATATTCTTCTAGGTAGCACTGAAATTAAGAAGGAATTCAAAGTAGCTATATCAAACACTAGTGAGAAAGTGAGGCCAAAAGAATGTTCATTAATTGTTGAATAATAAATGTGAAACAAGCCAAGTCCTTTGCTACGTAATTTAACAGGGCCTTATAAAGCTTAATATAATTTTATCCTGTTGTCCAGCCTTTTCACATCCCAGTATTGATACAACTTCTTTACATGCAGAATTCCCTGTGTATATATTTTTGACAACTGTGTTCACAATTACTGAAAACTAGATGGAATTAAGAAGCCCTCCAGGGAGAGAATGGCTACACAAATAATAGTAGAATACTATAAGTAATGCAAATTATTGAAGTATCATTCAGATATTACATGTGCTATAATAAATAAAAAGTTTTTTGATCCATTTATATGACATTTGAAAAGTAAAGAACCATGGAATAAAGTTTTGTGGGGCCAAAATATGAAAGTAACCACTAGGGATTAGAGAGAATGAGGAGCAAATGTGCTGAAGATTATCTTTTCTAGGTTTGTAGAGCTATTTTGCACTTATAGAGGCAGCTATAGAAATGACAAATTTCTCAAAATCCATATATCTTTACAACTCAAAATACGAACATAATGTATACAAATTTAGAAAATTTGGCTGCAGTTTCTGAAAACCCTAGGGTAGAATTCAAGTTGTCAATAAAATCCGGTGTCAGTGTGTGTGTGTTCTGTAACATATACTTCAGTGAAGAAATCGATGAGAAAGTAGCTTCTGAGTAACTTAGAAATTAGCATTGTCTGTAAGTTAAAAACAAAAGCTCTTCATAAGTACTTTTACTCAAATTCAACAAGTTGTTTCTCATTGGGCAACTGGTTAGTCATTTTGAAATCACTATGTGTATTTACCAGTACTGTACAAAATAAATAAAATATTGATGGATAATGGAAATCAGGTTTCTCACTAGGTCTGAATAAACCATGTGGTACTTGGTGAGATAGAAAAATATCATGATTAGATCGTAGGTAGCTTGAAACAGAGTACACAGACAGAACTGAATGGTTACATTTTAATGTAGATGAATGTATTCCCTAGTTCTGCCTGCTAAGGTGATCACAGATATCAAATCACAGGGACAATAAATATATCCAGAACTCAGAATTGGTTATAGTTATCCATTGAAAAGAAAACTTACTTGAGAAACTGTTGACCTTTGTACCAAAAAAACATACATTAGCTGATCCTGAAGGATTTGTGATGCCCAAATACAAAGGAATGCTCACAACTGCAGTAATGAGATCCACTGGTGGGATAAGAGCAGCAACTGCTGAACCAAAGCAACTAGATCAACAGAATACATGCTATACTATTGAATGAAAACTTAAGTTATAAAACAAGTATTTATGGATATTAATAAATATATACATACTAAATAAATGATTAAATAATATATATTGAACTAGAACCTGAAATATAAAGTATTTATGTTTATGAATGTGTAAAGCAATTACTAGATAAATGGTGTGGGATTTCCTTCTGTCTATGTGTTGATTTTATTGGTTAATGAATAAACAAAACTGGCTTGGCCTATAACATGGGAGGAAGAAGGTGGAGTTAGAGAGAAGCCATGGATCCTCTGCCTGAGACAGATGCTAGGAACATGACCCGGGAAGCCACTGCCATGTGGCAATATACAGATTAATAGAAATGGGTTAAATTAATATGTAAGAGTCAGCCAATAAGAAGCTAGAGCTAATGAGCCAAGCAGTGATTTAATTAGTACAGCTTCTGTGTGATTATTTCAGGTCTAAGCTAGCCCAGCAATCAGAAAGAACAAGCAGCCTCCCTCCAACAGATAAATAACAACAGATAAATATAGTTCTGTGGTACAGAACTATAACCTGAAATATAAAATAGGTATTTTTGAGTATGGAGAGATAGATACTAAATAGACAAATGAGAGGCAACTGTGGTCACTTTTCTTTGTTGTCTACTTGATAAATTATATGGTAAGTTTATTCCTTCACTGGCATTAGAGGTCTCTTTTTTGGGATTCAAACAGGTACTGAAGCCCAGTTGAGACACACAACCTTGTCAACTAAATAACTATTGAATTCTTGGACTCCCCAATGGTAGCCAGTCATTGCTGGACTAACTGCTGAATCACAGCTTATGCCATTGCAATAAATCATTTACATACATACATACATACATACATACATACACACATATACGTATGTATATATGTACATACCTATATTGTGTGAGTGTGTGTATTCAGTTTTGTTCCCCTAGAGAACCCTGACTAATACAGCAACTCTCACAATGGTGAACTTACCTCTCCTCAAGTTAGGTTACATTTGGTTGTTGTTTCAAAGCATATGGGATGAAAAGGAGACAAAAAGAATAGGTTTATGTGAGAAACCTGACCCTTTTTTTGGTCTTTTGATGGAGTTTAATATCTTCAGCAATAAATTTTGTTCTTCATACATACCTTTAATATAATGGATTGAAAATGAAGTCTCTGGGCTTCCCCAACTCTTCCAATTCTATGCCCCAAATCTAATAGAGCAAGATGCTAAAGTAAACCCAATGGAAGACTATTATATAAAATTCTTGTCAGAATTCTCTGTGCTATAAAGAGTCACACAAAACTAGGAAAGTCTCAGAGGCCATATTTTGCTGGGTGTGATGAAGAGGTCAATGCAAGAAGGTGTACCATGATGTCTAGAATTGCCTAGAGAGATGTGAGCAGATGTACCATGATGTCCAGAGATGCCTAAAAAGATATTGTGAGCAGATGTACCATGATGTCCAGAGTTGCCTAGAAAGATATTGTGAGCAGATGTCTCATGGGGCATTAATTACTTGTCGTCATGACCAGAGATCCCTAACAAGAACAAATGACATGAGCAGTGGGTTATTTTTGCTCACGGTTTCAGAACTATTTCATTCCATCATAGAAGGGAAGACACAGTTCCAAAAATGATTGTCTCTTCAAAGTAGAGAACATGGTCAGTAGGCAACCACAGAATGGAAGCAGAGAGCACAGGCCAGACACCAAAACCCTTTCCTGGTAACCTATTTCCATCAGGTAGGCCCATCACTTAAAGACTCCACGGCTTTTAACATAGTGCCACAAGATGGGGACAAAACATTCAAAATCAAAGCCTCTGAAGGGTTTTTAGAATTGTAGCACAATGCAGTATCTTGACACAGAAAATAGAAATTAAGTGTAAACTAGTACAGTCCCATCGAGCCATGAAGTTTCAACTGTGATGTGCTGATATGGGTCATTAGCTCCACTCTACATCCCACAGTCATGGTAAGACGGGGCAACAAAGTAGAGTGTCTATGGGAGCTTAGTAACATTCTTGAGGTTTCCACAAATCTACAACTATTGTAAATTATAAAAGTAAAAAAGAATAGGGTAAAAAGTAATCCATCATTGTATATCTACATCACTACATCAGACCACAAGGGCAGGTTCTGAGACATGGGAAAAAGTTTGAGGTTAGATCTTTGATAATCGTAATAGTCCAACATTTTGTAATAATACAAACGTCTTTTCCACTCATCACTTGTGGTTGTTTACATCATCTGCCCACGAGAGGTTTGCTTTGCTGTTGTTGGGGAATAATTACCGACACAAATCTGCCTATTAGACTGATTGGTTGATCAGTTACCTAGTTTTATATAGCATCTGAAGTCAACTTGGCCTTGCAGCAACAAGTTTGGGACATTCCAGAATCACATTATGAATATGATTCAGGCTCAAGAGATATTATGCTCTGTAAAACGTATGTGAGACATGTTTCCTTGGTAAACAAACCCTAAAGTATGTATTACGAGCCATAAATTCTTATAAACATTTCATAAATACCACATAATTGTAAGTGCTAATTAAATGGTTCTTGAGAAGCCATTGCTATGACCTGTTACTTTAATTCTATATTCTTACTGTCATCTCTTTATTGAAAATAAACAGACACATGGCAGTGAACTTGCCCATTTTGCCTTGAAGCTGGTTTCCAAGGACTTCCCTACTTCCCAGGATGTTGTGATAGCCTTCAACTAGGGACAATCCTATAGGGTACTTTTAATTGTTATGCCTTGGACTATCATTAAGAAAGTTTTGTTTTTTTGCTTTTGTTTTGTTTTCTTTCGTTTTTGGTATTTAGTTGTCTTTCTGTGGCACAAAGTTTAAGTTCAGAGACTATTAGAGACCTGACTCACACAGTCAAAACAAGACCATCAGAACTCACCAAGAATGGTTAATGGATCTAAAAATTTAAGAAATATTACAGAGGGGCTAAAACAGTCTGAAAATTAGAAGTTGCATATCTAAGGAGCTTTGGCCACTGAGTCAGCGTTGCCTGGAGCTGAGACAGAATTGGCTAGACACAGCCACATGAGACAACAAAGAGATTGTAAGTCATGTGACAAGATCTGAGCACCCAGGACATCAAGAAACTACTTTTGTATTTCTCCTAAGCCTTTGCTTTTGGTTATTAACAGTGCGACATCCTCATCTTTGTATCTTGGGGAAAACAGAAGATCAATGAAGTAATAACAGGGTCTGCCTTCTTACAATTGTGACTAATAGTCTTATGATGTGTTCTGGGTAATCACCATTTCCCTTGCTGATAAACCATAGCAAAATCAAGCTACTTTATTAATTCGCTATCACAGGAAAGAATATATGAATAATGACTGTGATTTACATTAAATTTTAACTTTTAGAATGCTTCTACTAATTTATGCACCATAAATATACACTAACAGAGATATGTAATAAGTATTCTTGTGCATCAAGCCAGATGCAACAGATGGTAATATTTTGCCCACCTTTATTTTATAAAGATAAAAGATTCTACTTACTTCTACTCATATGTCATCTCTAGGACTGACTGGAGTCACTATGACCTGCCACATGTCGGTTTTTGTTTGTATTTTATGAATATATATATATATATATATATATATATATATATATATATATCTACACAAATACACACACACACATGAAAAATCAAAACTTCAAATTCACAAGTTGACAAGCACAGTTTTGTACTTTTTTGATTAAATATATAAAATTTGAAAATATATCAAATTAATGTTTTTTCAAATTTATTGATGCATACTTGTGCCTTGTTCCCTTAACAAATGTGCATTTTTCCATCCTCCACTCCATCTGCAGTAATGAGGCTTGTGTTTTCATTCTGCTTTAATCTCTGTGAGATAAAGGCTACACAGTGCTGAACACTGTCTCTCTGTGCTGGGGGATGAAGTAGCGTTTTCCATGTTTATTGGCATTTGCCGTTCTCCTTCTTAGACTAGCTCATTCATCTCTTGCCCAATTTCCATGGGATTATTTATTCTTTTCTCATTGTTTTGGAGGAAAGCCTTATGTACTTTGGCTCCTAAACTGTTCATGGCAATGTTCATTGTTAATATCTTCTGCCAGTGTGTGCTGCGGGTTTAAATTTTATTCATTGTGCACTTTTTTCCACAGACTTTATTCATTTTAGTGTGGTCAATTTATCACTCATTTCCTTTTTATGAATTGTATGTTTTGTCTTGTTTGTGAAATTCCCCTTTGCTTTAAAGCCATCAAGGGACTTCCTTGCAGGATCTTCTAGCAGTTTCGTTTGTGTTGTTGTCATTAGACTTTAATCCTGCTTAAAATCATTTCTTTGAACCTCTTGTAATAATATAGTTTTATTTTGCTTGTTTATGTTCACACTGCTTATTAAAGAAAAATGTGCATAAACCCTGGCATGAACACACATATATCACTCTGCTTTCTGTCCCATCCTGGACATAATTCTCACTCATCTGCTACCCACACAATGTCTCATTATAAGGATGAACCTAGGATTTATCTGATAAGATGAATTACTTATTTGCAATTTTCTCAAAATTATGTCAGAATTCTTAAAATATACTTCAGTCCACTAGATTTTAAACATGCTTGTCAAGTTCTATGAGTAAAAATAGCAATTTTAGGGTTTTAGTTGCAAATGAGTTATAACCATTAATTGCTTTCTTGAAATCATCATTCTCATTTCATCCATTAACAAAGGTATGTTCTTTATATTAAGATTTTTTGTTTATTTATTTGTTTGTGTTTGTTTGGTTTTTGAGACAGGGTTTCTCTGTAGCTTTTGGAGCCTGTCCTGGAACTCACTGTGTAGACTAGGCTGGCCTCGAACTCACAAAGATCTGCCTACCTCTGCCTCCTGAGTGCTGGGATTAAAGGCCACCCGGCTTTTTTAAATAGTTTGCAATAAAATAAAATAATTTCCTCCTTGAACTTAAGTCCTGGACTGAGGTCCTCAGGAGCCTTGCAGGGAGGGACCGTCTTCCTGGGGTGTGGGATGGAGGAATATCAAAGACTTGAATAGTCTGTTCCAGTGCTCAGGGTTTTCTGGGTCTATCCTCCTTTCTTGCTTCCCACAACCTCAAGGCTACAACTGTCATTAGCCTATTACCTGGATCCCCTCCCTGGAAAGAGGACCGCATAATTATTATAGCAGGGACCCTGCATTCCTACGCTGTTCCATGAAGAGGGGCCATGAGCTCTTTTCATGAACCTGGTCTTTGCTCCTGAGTGTTCACTTATGCTATCTTTGGAAGTGATTAAAGACTTATTTTTTTTTTTTTGCTTTTATCATTTACTCTGGGACATGGCAGCTTAGCTCTCTCCTTCATCCAAGTTGATCTTCCAATGGCTCCATATCCCACCTCAAACCTCAACATTAGCTTTGAATCAATAACACATGACAAAAAACTTCAGCAGTGAAGAGAGACCTTGTGTGCAAATTTATCTTCTTAGTCTCTCTCTCTCTCTCTCTCTCTCTCTCTCTCTCTCTCTCTCTCTCTCTCTTTCTCTCATTTTTTGCTAGGATGGGGCATCTAAATATGGGAAATTCATAAATGCAAATAATAAATAAAGAATAAATTGATAATAAAAAAGAGTTTGTTCCTTACAATACTAGAATCCAGAAAGTTCAAAGTTAAGGAGACCATGCCAGCTAAGGACATTCTGGATGCATCATTTAATGACTGGGGCAGAAGGGTTAGAGAAGAAAAGGCCCAACTCTCTTTTGTAGCAAACTCACTAGCACAATAAAGAACCTGTTCCCATGACAATTACATAGATCCAAGTCACTAATTCTGCAGGAGTCATGACCCAAACTCTCTGAAGGGCCCTAGCTCTCAACACTCCAAACTGGACATAAGTTTCACAACACATGAATTTTGGGGACACACTCAAACCATGGCAGCTATGAAGGACTTAATTTCCACTGGACATCAGAGGCATGACTTAAGAAGAACTTAGAAGTTCCCAATTTCACAACATAAAAGAAATCATTCCCATTGGTGTTTTATGTTCTCCAAACATTTGGAAGCTGAGTTTCCATAGATAAGACTATCTTAGAGTCCTCACACGGAGACATTACTAAATTAGTCTTCCTGCATTTCCTTCCATCAGGAAGTATCAATGCCGGGCATTCTCCCATCTGCCTGCAGATAGCGCATGAGCATTTTTAAATCCTCAAACATGCTGAGAGGGTGATAAAATGCCAAGCTTACAACTTCACACTAAGAACAACAAAAACTACAAAGAAGCCTGTGGCCATCCGTCTGATTACTCCATCTGCATTGTTCCTGAAACTGTGGCACGTTTTCCTTCACGAGGAACAACCTCTAATAGTTTGCACATTCCAAAGACAATGAGGGCAACCAGCCAGTATTCCAGACACAAGGCCTATGACATGAAAGAATGCATGAACTCACCACTGCTGCCGGTAAGCACTCATTAAGTGTTGAAAGCAGTTGACTTTAATTTTCAGGTAAATTTTTCTAAGTGGCATTTTATTTATTCCACACTGTGGAACAAAGGTTTTAACAGTCTGTTTAAAGTCATAATTCTTAGATTATTAAAATCTCTAAAACAAATAGACAATAACAAACTCTCAGTTTTTAAGCTGCCCACATTCTCCTTCGAATTGACATTTTGTGCCCAGGTTATTAAATGTAAGTTGGACATACTCAAGTAAAAGCGATTTTACGATAAAACCAGGAATTTACCTTGTGATTATTTTTCAAGAAAAACTTTCTTGGAATAGGAGTGATAAAGAAGGCATAGTCTCTCAATCACATGAAACATAGCATAGTATTCTGCTCACATATTCCATATCCCAACTTTGTAGATCTAAATTTGCTTCCACCATTCACCAGAAGTGATTGGAACATGGGATCGGCAATTCTATCCAGTTCCTATGTCATGAGGATTAAGTGATGTGAGTCACTCCGGGCGTCTCCTGAAATAGCAAAGACAGTTTTGTTGTTGTTTTCTCTTAACTGCTTCGTTGGCTGCATTTCTGTCTCCTGCTGGACCACTAAACTGATTTTGCAACCTTTAGATAATTAAGAAGGAGTTTATCTCACTTCGAGAACTGAATAACATATTGCATTTTTGTAATCCTAGCTCTTGAGATGCTGAGGACAAAAGCCTTGAGTTATAGGGTAGCTTCAGCTATGCAGCAAGACCCTGTCTCAAAAGGTTGCTCCTGTCATCTATCTTCTTGTTCTTTAATCCCGCCGTGTGTCAGACGTTTCTTCCCTTTCTTTTTAATCCCTCTTTGATAATTCTACCAGAAGTCGCCTTCTCTGTTCCATGATACCCTAGAACAAACAAAAAAAGAAGGAAATGCTTAGGAAACCTTAACAGTAAGTTCGTCTCTCTTAATGTTACCACATTTGTGACTCGTACACCACGTGACAAGAGTGGGCAACTGACTTCTCAGGTCAACACTTCTTCAAATTTGAAAGTAGGCTAAAGCGACTGTTGGTGTCTTACCCAGTGCTAGATGTGGCAGAGCAGCACCCGAAGATGCTTGGACTGTTTAAAGCTGGTCTACTCAGAGAGAAGAAATTTTGGTACTTATAACTACCTTGTACTTCTCTAGGGCCAATGTGAATATGCACAAAAACAAAAAAGCAAGTGATTCCCTATGTCATCTAGTTTGTCCTCATGATATCTGAGTTCATGGGCAAATTAAGATACAGTTGACTTCCATTCTTTTGTCCCGTAGTAAGAACTGAATAAAACCTTAACATTTACTTTCTTATGAGAAATTTATCAGTTTTACATTATTAGGAAATTTGCTTACCATTCATGACTACCTATATATTTATGTCAACAAGACGTAGCAGAATATGCCTGTTCTAGGGAGGTTGTGACAGAAGGATTGTGATTTTGATGGCAGCCTGTCTTAAAAAAGAAAATAAATAATAAAGCAATAAATAAATATGATTGTTATATATGTGTGCATGTGAATGTGTGTATATGTATGCATATGTGTGTATATATGTGCATATGTATTGTTTCTATGTGTATAAATCACTGTGTATGTATGTATATATGTGTGCGTACATATATACATGTATCTGAGTGTATGTATGGCTATGTGCGTATATATGTACAGGTCTGTATATATTTCTGTGTGTATATATATGAAGGTGGGAAGTGTATGTGTTTTTATGTGTGTTTGTGTTTATGTGTATGCACTTGTATATTTATGTGTCTATGTTCTTGTGTGTGCATTTATTCATATGTATATATGTGTATTGTGTGTAATTGTGTGTACAGATATGTTTTGGTGTGTGTGTATATATGTGTTTATTTATATGTATATGTGAGTACATTTTTCATATTCTCCTTACTTATTAGCTTCTTATACTGAATTACAGTAATATTTAAGACAAATTGACAGCATTTTGTATGAAAATTATGTGTTTAACTTTTCAACATTTCTAAATTTTGAGATCATTTTAGAAGACTTTGTATGGGTTTTCTTTTTTGCACTTTTAAATTTATTTTTTGCTTTCAATATATCCTAACCACGGTTTTCCCTCCCTCTTCTCCTCCCAGTATTTCTCTCATATCGCTTCTCCTCAAGGTCCACTCTTCCTCCACTTCCCTTCAGAAAAGAGCGGACTTCCCAGGGATACCAACCAAACACAGCATAGCAAGATACTATAAGATTAGGCGCAAACCCTTTTTATCAAGGCTGGATGAGGCAAGACAGTAGGAAGCAAAGAGTCCCGAGAGCAGACAAAAGAGTGATAAAAACAGATGACCAATGTACTCTTGTCATTTTTCCTTCTCTTGCAAAACTGGTGATAAAATTACACCCAAGGTATAGTATAACACAAGAAAGGAGATTTCATCACCTTCTTGTTATACATAGAAAGTCACACCCTTCCCTGTTTTAAGCCTCCTGTCCTTACTTCTGGTCCATTGATATGCTTTTTTCCACAGTCTCGAGAGTGCAACAATGCTATATAACTGTAATCATATACCCATAACTTTATGAGGTTGGCTTTCCCATAGAACATGAAACAGCATTAATGCATCCAAGCTGTTGTATGTATGAATTGTTTGTCACTGACTAATATTCCATGATATATAGCTGCTATAGTTTATTCATCCATTCATTAGTTGAAACATATGTGATACCTCTTTGTGTTATTTTTAATAAAGTTGCTATGTATATTTATGTCCAAGTGTTTGTGTCAATGTAAGTATTACTTTATGTGAACTTAATACTCAATGAAATTATTAGATCCACCACCAGGGTTTACCTCATAAGCCATTGGCACACTGGCTTGCAGAATAGGCACAGTGTTTTCTATTATATATGGTAACACATAACCATACAGTTGCTCTGTATGCTCACTAGTGGTGGGTGTCAACACTATGCTATTCTCCAGTCTGGTAGATGTGGTATGTTGTCTCACCATGCCTTTGGTTTCCTCTCCCCAGTGGGAACGGTGCAGAAGATCTTTTCTTTGTGTGTGTGTGTGTGTGTGTGTGTGTGTGTGTGTGTGTGTGTGTGTGTGTGAAAGGCTCACTCTGAACTGTATTAAGAGCGTATATACTCCAATCAGTTGTCCTGTGCCCTGTATATATATATATATAAAAATGTTTGCAAACATTTTCTTCCAGTTTCTTGATTGTCTTTCAGTCACTTAGAGAGTCTTCCATGGAAATTATGATTTAAGTCTAGTTATTTCCAATTTGCTTCTAGTTTCCTTTCTTTTCTTTTTCTTCATTTTTTTTAGAAATTAGTCTTTTATTATGAATTTTAAGAGTTTTTAAAGTAATCCAAAGCCCTAAATCTCAAAGACTTTCTCCTGTGTTTTCTCTAAGAATATTACATTGTCAGTCTTTACTTGGGTCTTTGATACATCTCAGGTGCATATTTCAAGTTCACTTTTAATTGCTGAATAAAGTGTAGGGTTCAAGCCAAGGTTTTGCTTTAATTTCTGTGGATTTTCCTACAAAATGGTGCAGCAAAATATGTTCAGCGAAAAGAATCTTTTTTCCAGAGAATTCCTTTTCCATATCTGTAAAAACCAATACAGGATATTTATTTAAATGTATATTTGGGGTCTCTTTCTGCTCATTTCATATATCCCCTTTCACTGTTACAGCATTATGTGATTACCACCCTTGTGTAGACTTTAACATTGGACAGAGTGGTCGCTCTCACATTATTCTGTTTTTAAAGTGGTTTAGCTATTATTTGATTTTTATTGTCCCACATCTATTTTTCAACGAACCATAGTTCACTGTACATCCTGTCCTCTGTGGGTTTCTTAGAACCATAAAAAAGAGAGAGGCAGAAAGAAAGAGAGAGGGGTGGAAGGAGATGAGGAGGAGGAAGGAGTATAAATAACACGCACCGGAGGGCATTTTCTCTTTAATGCTGTAAATATTTTTGTGTTTGTCTTGAATCTTATGACATTGCTGAATTTAGTAATAATTCCTAGATTTATGGGTTGGGTTTCATTTTCTGTGTATCTATTGGGATTTTGTGTTATTTTATTTCCAACTGTTTTATTTATGCATTTCATTTGTTTTATTTGAGACAGGGTCTCACCTTGCAATATTTTTGTTTGTTCCAGTGTAACCCAATGTTACTATGTCTTTCGTTTTCATTTATTTCTTGTTCATACGTTATTTTTTTATCTAGCTGATCTATGGGGTCATGGGATTACAGATGTGCACCTCTGTTTCTGATCACCTGTAAGCTTTAATAAATGCCAAGTGTTTTCATTCAGTAATGTTCTAAGGGGCTTTAATATGAATGAGATTTTTGGATATATTTCAAGGTCTTTTCTGAATCAATTGTTATGACCATGTGACTTAAAATTTAGTGACCTAATTTCAAATACTAAATTAGCTTGTTTTTTTATATGCCTAGATAAATTCCCCTTGCTCATACCATATTTTTTGTATACTTTGGATTTTATTTGCAATTATTTGTTTGAGAATTTTGACTAATTTCATGAGAAATCTTTATCTGTATTTTTTTCTTCCTTAAACCTTTGGTCAAATTTTCCATGGTTTGTGTGTCAAATTGATACTGTATTAATAAGCTGGGGAACATACATTTGGAAGAGATTATAGACTATTATTAATTCCTTAACTATGTGGTATCATTCTCTGTAGGGGGTTACCTAGGTTTGAGTATTTTATTTGGGAGTTTTTCAATCAGAAATTTAAACAGAACCCATTCAGACTATTTCTTTTTTGTTGAGTATTAAGTATGTGGTGTTAGAAGAAATTGTCTACTTTAAAATTTTTGATTCTAAGTATGAAGTCCATACTAAAATCCTGCCTAAGTCATAACATAGCTCTATTTTTATCCCTAATTTAATTTATGTAATATTTTAGTGATGCTAAAATTCAGCATTTGGATTATTTTTCCTGATGTTTTTGTCTTTATTTTTCTTGCATTCTGCTCTCCTCCTTTCTTCTTTATTCTGTCTGCTTTGTATTTATTCTGCCTTTTTAAAATCTGAGGTATGATTAGATTACTAACTTGAAAGTTTATTCTAAATTTCCATCTATCTCATCTTAATAGCCATTTTTCTTCTTCTTGAATAGCATCATGGGATAGCGTTTCTGTTCTCTTACTTTGTGCTTGTTTGTGTTTTTGAGTTTCTTTCTCACATCATATGGTTGGGTTATGTTATCTAATATTCGAATGTTGGCCTTTAATTGCTTTATTTTGATCATTTGCAGTTACTGCTACCATTAGGTTTTTAATTTTATGATTATTTTTATGTTAATTTCCTCTCATGGTGTTTATACTAGTCATGGTCTTCCAGTGGAGTATATCTGGACTCTGGAAGAAAAAAAGAAGGCATGTTGTCACTCACTGTATACAATTAAAAAAAGACTTGCATAAGTACAAATGTTGTTTCTATTTCTAAATAAAGTTTCTCTTGCCTTGCTATTTGAAATTTTCCTAATGAGTTTACTATTTGATCACAATGTATTTGCAGTGGCTTTTTGTTTAATTTTGGGTGATTTCTCTCTGTGCTATTTATCTGACCAAAGGGAGCTAGTGAAACATCTTCATTCAGCTAAAATGTGTTACCACGCACCTCTGCAAAGCAATTGCCTTCAGGGTCATATGACTCTATAATAAACACGTTTCTCAGCATGTCCATGCTCCTCGTCTGTGGAATGGGGACGCACCTGCTTAGCAAGGACGCCCTCTTCGTTAAGTGAGATAATGATGGCCTGGCTTTGGTCATGGGTTAAGAACTCATGAAAAGATATTTTGTCCTGTGAGCAGAAAATAAACATTTCTTGGAAATGTATGGATCATTCTAAATAAATAGAAATCTGGCTCCTACTTGTTCTTACTGGTACACAATGCCCATAAGTAACAAACGCGTCATTTTAGGCATGAGACACGTTGTGCAAACACTTAAATGACTTTCCTGTCTGTAAAACTCGACTGGTCCCCACAAGCAAGACATATTTACACATTTGGAAGGTGAATATATGCCCCAAGACATGATAAGAAGTGTCTGTAGAAATGAATAATGGAAGGGAAAAAGAAGGCCAAGTTGTGCAAATGATTGACAGGGGCTATGTTTTTGTGCTTGGTTCACTTGAAAGGGAAAAATTATTTTCATTTAGAGATGTCTGGCATAATACAAATTGTCACTTGCAGTTTTTAAAAAAACAGTCTTGTGTAAGTTCAAATGTCGTTTGTGTTTCTAAATAAATATGTCGAGGATAATTAATTAAGAGCCTTATAATTAAAGTTGGAATCATAAAACTAATTTGAAGTTAATGATCTCACAAAATACCCCCAAATTAGACCATTATCTGTATGAGACAAACAGTGCCATAAATGAGCTCAAGGGTTTAACAGCTCTGGCCATTATTTGATGTTATGTTGTTCAGAAGCAGACCTGGGGCAGAGACAGTCATGTGCTCACGGGGGATGAAGAAAGCAGATGTGAGGAAGAAGAGAAGATGGCGCCCGTCAGTGGCTCTCCTCTGCGTATAGACTCTTGATTCTTATACATAGAAGGGCTCAGCCAGGTCCCGACAGAGTTTCTGAAATATGAAGTGCACCACAGAATTGGTGCCTGCCTCCTGGATGTTCCGAGGCAAATCACTGCTACCTACCAGTGGCCGGTAGATTTGGACAGTCATAATAATAATCTTGTGTCTAAGTCAACGTGTTTCAGGCAGTGTCCCATAGTTCTGTGGTTGGATGGCTTGGGCTCTGCAGCATGGCTGAGCGCTGCCAGAAGCATCTCAAACTCATTCCATGCTAGACTTGGTTTGCATTTTCGTTCTGTTTTCATTTTAAAAGAATATTCATTAACTTCACACATTGTATTAGCAATTAATCTCTTGATTGGTGTCCATTCACAAATCCTTTCCTACTGTCAAGTTCTCTGACATCCACACTCCGCGGCATGACCCTCATGGAGTAACTGTAGCCTAAGAAGCTGGAATGTAGACCTGTAAAGGAAGTGAATGGTCCCACTGGGAGCCAAAAATATCCATCCCTTATTGAGACTGTTCTAGCTGTAAGGAAAGAGACACTTAAGAAGCTCTACAATTAAAGTGGGCACTTCCTTCCCAAGAGAATTTATTGTATTCCTCCTTGAACTATAGCAATTGCAAGTATCTGAAAATTTGTGGTAAATGTTAAACTTTGGTATTCAGGAAAAAGCATGAGACCCTACACGTCTGCCTTTGGTTTAGTGAGACCAAGTGACCTTGATTTAGCCTTCACCCCAGCATTAGAACAGGGACCAAAGCTTGGAAGAATCAAGAAAGTCAGCAAAGGCGCAATATGCAAATGTGTGTTACCGAAACATCAGAGGGATCACAGCCTAAAGAAGACAGGCTTTGCTGACAAGGAGAAGTCTGGCCGACTCAGCTGTGGAGTAATACGCACATTGGCCATGAGAACCTAAAGAACAATGAAGAAAAGAACTCTCATTTCCTGCAGTGTGTTTTCCTAGAGCGGTCCACATCCTGTCCACACATAATGGTGACATCCCCACCCTCCTAGCACCCATCATATCAGTATTAACAAGCCTGCAAGTGGCACTCCAGGCAAGCACAATGAGTGCTGTTTTCAGGTACTACCTTCGGAGGTGGCGCTCCCAGCATCTCCTGGCTCTTTGATATGTAGCAACAGTGAAGGCTCACAACCTCCTGTGACTCATTTGTTTCCCTTCATCTCTCTTCCTCACAATCCAAAATCTTGTCATAGTCTACGAATAGGCTCTCCTCAGAGGACACTGCCAAGCTAGATGCCAGGGGAAAGAGTGATATGAAACACCGCTGAGGAATAGGTATTTATTGAGGGGTGAAATGGCCATCCATTGTAGAATTTTAAGAATGGCATTTCGTGCCCGGCGTTGGTGGCGCACGCCTTTAATCCCAGCACTCGCTCGGGAGGCAGAGGCAGGCGGATCTCTGTGAGTTCGAGACCAGCCTG
This sequence comes from Microtus ochrogaster, assembly GCF_000317375.1. Classification (NCBI taxonomy): domain Eukaryota; kingdom Metazoa; phylum Chordata; class Mammalia; order Rodentia; family Cricetidae; genus Microtus; species Microtus ochrogaster. Next base: position 13,512,181 of record NW_004949101.1, on the reverse strand, counting down.
GTCTACAGAGCTAGTTCCAGGACAGCTCCAAAGCCACAGAGAAACCCTGTCTCGAAAAACAAAAAAAAACACTACAAAACAAAAAAAAAGAATGACATTTCGTCCTTGTCCCAAACAAATATATATAACAGGATTTCATTTTTACTTTGTAACATTTATATGCCAAGATAATGTAAAATAAACTCTATAAATTCCCTTTGAGGATGTCCACGTGACCTCCTTCTCCCTGAGAAAAGAAACGTGGCATGCCTCATATTGACAATGAAGTCCCTTTTCACTGTCACGGTTATATTAAATAAACTTTTTTCTTCTTAGCAGGTCACAGCTTTTCTGGGACTTAAACCAAAAGGCATTCCTTTTCACAGCACACTCGTCCTGGCTCTTTCCACTGTCTCTGTCCTCTTATCTCTGTTTCTTTTCCGGATGCGTAGGCCTCAGGGAAGAGGTGTGCCAGCCTCGCTGTGAGGCCTCACAACAAGAAAGATCCCGCCTACCTTTCCAAATAATTCTCAGTTACTTCAGCTTCTCAGCACTTGGAACTAAGGCCCAGAAAAGACGTCTGTGAGAAGCAGAGGAACTCTTTCCCATTCTGACCTCAATTCTAAGAATCATTTAAGAGGCTGTGGTCTGGGTTGGAAGCGGCACATCACAGAACCGGATGGCAAGTGCTGATCGCACACTGATACCCGCAACTCTGGGGCGGGGACGGTGTGAACCTGGGCAAGATTTCAGGGACCTGGGCAAAAAAACAAGCTGAGGAGTCCATTGAATCTTGGGCGATTCAGAACCTAAAAGTAGATGTTCTTTCATGGCTGTGAAAGCAATGACAGGCAGGGCTTCAGATAACCATCCCCAAATCCGGATGCTTATCTGCACCAATCTGCCAGCCGAGAATCCTTTTAATTAGAAAAATAGAACCCGAATTCATGATGATTCTGGCTTCCTCGCCAATATAGATTAGTTCCTGTCTTTAGTAAGGAATATATTTTAAGAAAAGAATTTATTTCCTCCCCGCCCTTCTTTCCTCCAGCTTGAACTCAGACCATGAAAAGAAACACAGCAAACAATAAGGGTTTAAGAACAGTAGCGGAGAAAGGTGTGCGTGAGTATTCCTGTCTGCTTCCTTGTAAAGAAGACAGTTTTCCCACTTTCTCTTTTCACGCTCTCCAGGCAATTTTCCCTTTTTCAATTCTTTTTAAGAATCGGTTTGCAGTGGCTTTAGGCAGTTCTTCAGATGTCTAATATATCGAAAGTATTCTCGTACAGAAAGTAGCACAGGCCCCAAGTCTGTAAGATGGGAGTCGTGCTGAGAATCTTCTAGCTCAATATCTAGACACCCCACCCCCTGCTTTTGCCATAGCAGTATCACTTCCAATTCACTCTTCCTTTCTTTTCACCTGGTCCTTTGTTCATTAAAGATTAACGAAGACATTATCTGATGGTCTTTATATACTCTAAATATCTTCATAAAACTTTGAGGAAAATTTGATAATCAAACTCCTCTCAAGGCATAAATGTTCAGTTACCTTAATTTTCTCAAGGTGAATTCATAAGAGGAAAATGAAGTCTCTATATCAGAGCTCCCGAGTGCAACCCTGAGAAGGGGACACTGATATTGAGGCCCCGTTCCTCAGTGCCTTTGACTAGTCATCCCCTTGGCATGCAATGAGAAGATTTCCTTCTTGGAGTTGTTAGGTTAGTCCCATTTAAGGGACATTTTGAACATACATTTTGATGGGAACTTTGCTTCCAGGTCTCTGACCTCTGTTCCGCCTTCTTCCAATTGACTGTCAACACTGTAACCCAAAGGCTCCTCAGCCTCAGGGGGAAGTAAAATCCAGGCATGACAGTCCCCGCTTACACCATACTGTAAGAAAAAAAAAAAAAAAAACCTCTCAGGTTCTCAAAGGCTTTGAGCATCCTGCCCCTTGAGTTCATCTGATCGGCCATTTCTTTATTCATCTGAGCTGACTGGCCCCTGATGTGAGGGATGAGCATCTGCAGTCCTGAAAGGCCCAGAGGCACCTGTGAGCAGCACTGTCTCGTAAAGGCGTGAAGCTAAGGTTGCTTTATTGACGTTAAAAGATTTATGATTGGTTTCCTTAGTTAATTAAAATATAAAATAAATAAAAATATTGGTTTTCACTCAACATAACCTGAGAATGAGAAGTTGTGGCGTAGCAGTAAATCTTCTGTCTGGCTGTTTGTTGATAAACAGAATACATATTTGCAAATGCTTCAGACTAAGAGAAAACATTTAGCCATTGTCACTGAAAGGATTTAGTTCTTCTGAAATAAAAGGCTGATTTCTTTCATAATAATGTAAGATTTCCTTTTAAAGCTACTGATCACTCTTCCATCAGATGGTCACCAAACTCAGTTAAAACCCAACAGCTAACCCTCCTTTACCTCACCGGTTGTTAGCCTGGTCTCTGACTACAACCATTTCACATAAACGCTTTACAATTCTCCAAGTAGTTATCCACACAACCCTGTAAACAGAAGAACTCGCACACCCACAGTCCACTGCCTAGCATGCCTGCTTTGCTATGCTTGCAGTTGAATCCCGAACACTACCCATGGTGCAGCTCTCTGCTCCTTTCTTTAGCATAACTTCCCTTGGACTTTTATTATTCGCTTGGGCAGCTAAATGTGATAATTGTGTTTTACTTTGCATCTTATAAACAAGTTGTCCATAGGTTCAATGCATTCAATGATGAGATTTCCCTAGCCTTTTGTCTTTAACATTTGTATTATAGTAGTAGTTGGGGAGAAATTTTTCTTCTAATGTGAAAAATAATTTGTGTAAACTTTAAAGTGTCCACTCCTTGAAAGGCCAATGTCTTTCAGAAGCTTATTTTTTCTAATGTTTTCAGTTTTTTAATTTTATGAAAAAAATTTAACCCATTATATTTTGATTATATTTTCCCTTCTCCCATCTTCCCCAAGATCTCTACATCCCCCACCCACTGAAGTGATAATCACGAGTCAAGTTTTTATGTCCAGAAGACTAGCTATAGAGGCTAGGTTTTGCTGACTCTACCTATTTGTTTCTTAGAAGTTAACTGTCTGTAGCTCATTTTTCTTTCCAAAAGTCGTGTCTTTCAATAACTATAGCTGTTTCTTGTTCTTTTTCTAATTTTGTGTAGTGATACATGCACTGCTGATGAATTTAGTTAGTTTGCCCATGTTAATTTATTTTCAAAGCATTGGCTTTCACATTTATTCATTTTATAAATTTTCCTTAATTGAAAAAATAAGGGTTAATGTTTTGTTGAATAATTTTATTTATATTCTTTTTGGGTTCACAATAACTAAATAGCTATTTAATAACCCTGAGTAGTTAGAAAATTTTCCTCAGAGGTTGTGGTGGCATTTCAGTTGTATTTTAATAAATAATGACTGCCTGAAGATCTGAGAGTAAAAAAGTCCCACTGGTCAGCGTTACAGACCAGGTTATGATAACACACACCTTTAATCCCAGTAGCCACACTAGTGGTCATCGAAATCGGGCGGTGTATGCCTTTAATCCCAGCGGTGTAGGCCTTTAATCTCAGTCCTAGAGAGGAATATAAAACAGGGGGATTCAGCTCTCAGACAGTCTCATTCTGAGATTCCGGGAGGCAAGATCATCATTTTAGACTGAGGTCAAGGTAAGAATCAGTTTTACTTTTCAGGTCTTCAGGTTAAACCCCAATTTCTGACCCTGAGTTTTTATTAATCATGTCTCAAGAGGTTGTTTTCCCATACTGTATTTCACTGTATTTTTTCTTATTAATACTATGCTCTCAAAGTGTCCTGTAGTTTAGTTTATAATACCAGATTGTCCCAAAATGTAATGAGAAAAGGTTTCTAGGTATCAGCACTAGTGCATTTTCTCCCTTATAGAAGTGTTTCAATACTTATGGCATTTTGCACACAGAATATAGCAGAGATGAAGTAGCCCAAGTTAGGTACTTTAAGGTGTGACTTTATAAGTAATTCATGGGAATATGAAAGAACTTTATATGTTTGATTTCTTGATTATCTAATTTTGCATATGTTATTTTTATAATAACATGTGAGTTTTATTTATATTCACATTAATGGCAGCCTTATTATTTTTGAATATTGAAATGTCTTACAAGAAACATGTCATCTAATGTTTAGGATTGGTTGGTTTTCAGATAAACAAACCTTGTATCACACCTACATTCTTACCCAACCCACATTCCCTCCTCATGAGCATCCATGCCCATTCCCTCCTCATGAGCATCCTTGCCATCTTCCCTCCTCATGACCATCCATGTCACGTTCCCTACTCATGACCATCCATGTCCATTCCCTCCTCATGACCATCCATGCCCATTCCCTCCTCATGACCATCCATGCCCATTCCCTCCTCATGACCATCCATGCCCATTTCCTCCTCATGACCATCCTTGCCATCTTCCCTCCTCATGACCATCCATGTCACGTTCCCTACTCATGACCATCCATGTCCATTCCCTCCTCATGACCATCCATGTCACGTTCCCTCCTCATGACCATCCTTGCCATCTTCCCTACTCATGACCATCCATGTCACGTTCCCTCCTCATGACCATCCATGGCACATTCCCTCCTCATGACCACCCACGTCACGTTCACTCCTGACGGCCACTCAATCCTGAAACTGCCTTGTCCTTACTTCACAATTTTCTTTCATTTTGAGTACCTCTTTATCTTTAATTGGTCTGTCAATGTTTCAAGTAGTTTTAAGGTTTTGATCTAACCTGATAAGCACCTTTAACTGCTTACCGACAAGCCTATGCGTATTACTTGCTACAATCAACGGATTTAATTATCTACCATCGCATTCTATTTTGCTGATTCATTTATGTCTTTAAGTTTAAGTTCTATGCTTTTCTTTATCCAGTAGCATGAGTGTTCTCTTTCTGATACTCAAAGAGTATGATATTCGGTTTTCTGTTTCTTCTGTTCAGGTGTCAGAGAACAGGGCAAATGATGGATATTTTGGCCCATCATATTTGCTTAAGTCCCCACTGTTTTAAAACATTACTAGTTTCCTATCTCTTTTCTTTATAAGCTAATTCAGGATCTTTAAACTGATGATTTGGACATTTGGGAGATTTTTTGATGCCAACAGAACAGCAGGAACCACTGATAAACTCAGACTACCCAGCTGAACATGGGGAGAATCTTTACTTTTTACATATTCTCTGTAATAATGAGTGCATTACTAAGTTTTGTTGATATAGCTAACCTAAAGCACCGTTGTCTATAAAATAGAAAAATTGAGAAATGTGGTGATATTTTAGTCTTTTCCCCTCATTTTCTGACACCAATAATGATTTTCTAATTCCTAAATCTCCTACCCACATTCACCACTAACATCCAAATCTCCCCCCCCCCACCTCTCTCTCTCTCTCTTTCTCTTTCCTAAGCAAGATCTATCTATATAAATCAAGGTAGTTAGAATTCTGTATAGTTAGGTTGGATCAAACCCAGGATCCTTCTAATTAGGCCTACTGAGAACTGTGGTTATGTAAGCCCACATCTGGCCTCACTTCTGGTGTCTAAGGATCAGTTCTTCTCTCAAAAATAAAATCTGTTTTCCAAGGGTGATCCACTCAGAAAGAAGACAATAAAAACATTTAGTACACTTATCTGACCCTCTCTTTTGCCAAGTATTTCTCAGACCTTGTATAGGCTGAAGGTTCTGGTATGCCATTCATTTCAAATGAAAACAGTTCAGTTCCTTCTATGCTAAATTCCCTTGTAATCATTAATACTCATTCATTCATTCATTCATTCATTCATTCAAATTAACTGACTTCTTTATTTGTCCCCAGGAAAAAAGACTGGAAACAAAAGTGAACCAAAGATGTCACCTGTGGTCAATGAAATTATTCAGTAGTCTTCCACTGAGAGAAGCAATGATGCTCAATGAGAAAAATAAGGGTCTATAAATCTAGAGTTATTTTATTTTATTAAGATTTTTTTCTTATTTTTATTTGTGTGTATATGTGTGTATCTGATGTGTGTGTGTGCAGATGACTATAGAGGATGGAAGCAGATGTCAGATCATCTGGAGCTGGAATTCTAGGCAGTTGTGAATTTCCTGATACAGGAGCTGGAATTGAACTCTGGTCCTTCAGAAGAGCAGTAATCACTCTTAACCACTGAGATGTCTCTCCAGCCCCCAGAGTTATTTTCAGGAGTTAAAAACTGGGAGTTTCTACACATCTGATACCTAGTCCAGCAACTGGCATGTGGTATTTCCTAAGTAAATCCATGTTGAAGGGATAAAGAGAAAGATGATTGAAGGTGAGGTACAACTCAAATTATTGCCTTCAGTCAAGTAACATCCCATGAAAAAAATTTTAGAAATCTATTTTTTTTAAAAAAATGATGAAAATATATTTAGTAGAAAGTCCAGATATGTGATGATCCAAGACTAAGCTGGGCACACAAGAGGCCCTTGAATATTTTCCCAAGATTATGTAATAGATGATGGATTTGTTGACAGTCTGAGCAGGTGCACAGTATGTCTGTAGCCATGCTGTGGAAGAACTACTGTGCCAGTAGCCTCTCATGGTCATACAGGAGGGTCCTGAAAGTCAAACAGTATGTCACAATGGTGTAAGACTTGCCCTTCGATAAAGAAAGGGAACCAGTGGTTCAGTTTGTTTTGCCTGCCAGTTAAACTCAGTGTAGAAAAATCACTCACAGAAAATCTACCAGCCATGTGTTGTTTCTTTCATCACCATACTTGATAATAAACGACACTGAGATTAAAAAAGATGCAATAACAGAACAGACAAATAAATAGAATGTAGAATTTCTTTCAAAGTTAAAAATAAATCACAAACAAAATTAGAGCCAAATATTACACCTCCCAGAGAGCTCTTAACTCCTGCACCAACTCTGATGTCTCAGAACTCTCCCTTCCTGCTGTAACTCCAGCTTGCTCCAAAACATGAAGTGGCTGAGTTCTCTTCTCATTTGTCCTTGCCATGCCTGCAGAATATGTCAAATCGTACCTTCATTCTTCCCTGGGCCTGGTCTCTGAAATCCTCAAGAGCAACAACTGTGCCAGGTTGCTTTCGTCAATATGGGCATCGTATTCTGTCTTCGGCAGTAAAGCGAATGGATTATAGACCATTACTCATCTAAAATACTCACACTGTGGTCAAATCCTATTAGTCCCAGTTTCTTCAACAGTAGCTTGCTTTACTGGCCAAACTTTCTATGCCTAGTGGCTTCTATCAGGTACTTTAGCCAGCAGTCAGATCTCTACTTTTCTGACTTTTACGAAGTTAGCCAGATCAGGGAACATCTCTAGGGACACCAGGGCACAGGATAGCAAGCTCAGTGGCTTAAAATAGCAGAAATTTATTTTAACAAGGCAGAAGAGTTTGAATCCAAGATGTTGGTACCATAGCACTTCTGGTAGAGGCTTCAGGGAAGATTCTGTTGCTTGCCTCTTTAAGTTTCTCTCTCTACAGCCTCTGACTCCAGCCACATCCCCTTTTCTCCTCTCCTCTCCTCTCCTCTCCTCTCCTCTTTGCATCCCTGCTATTAGACATGGGCTATCT
>NW_004949101.1:13500855-13503355 GCF_000317375.1 Microtus ochrogaster | reverse complement strand
AGAATTATATTTACAACTAGTGCATTCTTGTGGAGAAAGCACGAAGAAGGAATCTCACTTTGCTCCAAACTGAAGTGAAAAGGACAGGTCGTGATCAGTTCTATGGCAGGTGTAGACCAGAGCTCTATCTGCCCAGAGTAAAGCTATATTGAGATGTTCTAGTTAATGTCTTTTTTATTCAGATACTGTATTTCATAACCAATCCTAATCCATCCTCAAATCATATTATACCAGATGATGTAGGATGTTTATGGGGGGATATTTTTTAATAATGCTTTGCCAAATGATTTTTTTTTGATTCAACAACCCCATGTAAAGCCATAATGAACATTTGAAGTCAAAACAATATCTGTGGGAACAAGTTTAACTAAGATGATAGTCTTTGAAAAGTTCAGTAGAATAGCATATCAGTGAGTGTTCTTGTCATTCTAGAAGCTTTAAAGAACACAGAGGTTTTATCTGTGGCTTAACAATAAACATGAAATTAGTGAGGAAATTGAAAAGGACACTTTGTTGCAAGAAAATCAGAGCATAGACTATAAGGCAAAAATGGCTGTTTTATGTCCTGGGGTAATAGAGCAAGTATTGACAATGATACAAAATAATACGTGCTGTGGTTACAGGGCACAGGGGTGAGGGGCATTGATTAGTATACAGAAGCTGCCAATAAAGGGGATTTGAAATCCAGGCCAAGTTTGGCAAGGTGGCAAGCAAAATATCTAGTAACAGACAACTTCCCAGTAGAGGATGAACACTGTCAACATCATCAAATAGCAGTATTTTAACCTGAGAAAGAAATAAGAGACGTGATCCTCAGGAAACTGAAGAAGGCACATTGAGAAAAATGTGTGTACCAATGGGTGAGTTTAGTCTAAACTAGTTGATGGAGGAATTAAAGTCTATCAAACACTTGGAATAAAAACACTCTGGCTGAATGAAGTAATACAGAGAGCATGGTCTGTTGGCACACAATAGAGTTGGATGAGTTACTTCCAGTGTTATGTAGTATAGTAGAATAACTCTGGCTGATACCAATCATGTGAGTGTTTCAAAGTGACTGGTAGAATAATTTAAATATTCCAAAGATAAAGAAATATTAATTGCCAACTAACCGGATAACCAGGTAGCACATGAATACATCAAATACATAATATTCACCAGACTGTGGCAGTGAGTTCTAGTTGTCAACTTGACACGACCTAGAACTACCTACAAAGAATCTCTGTGAACATACCTAAGTCAGGTTGGCCTCTGAGTTTATCTGTAAGGGGTTCTAATGTGCCCAAGTTAGTTTCAAGAGTCCAGAAGGAAACATAAAATTCACATAGCAAATAAACTAGGAAAATGGTGTCAATGACTTTAATTGACTGGGCCAGTGCTATCCCACTCTATCCTGGAGTTGAGTCATGAGTGAATGAAAGACAGGAGGCCAGAGCCTTTCTAGTTCTTCCTTGTTAAATATTCAGCAGTACTATATGTGCAAGTGAGTGTGTGTGTGTTCCTGTGTACATGTATGTGAGTGGGTTATATGCACATGTGGGTATGTGTGTATGCATGTATGTGAGTATGTGTGTATGTGTATGTGAGTGTGCACATGTGTGTCTGTGCATGCTCACCCACTTGCACATTGAGGCTAAAGGATGACTTTGGATGTCGCTCCCCAGGAACCATCCACTTTATTTGTTCCTTGCCCTCTTGGAGGTCGTTAAGTCAGATTCCCCCACTCATCATCAAGTCACAAGGACCCACTTGTCTCCACCCTTACCACAGCCCCCTGCACGGAGATTATAAGCATGGCTTTGGTATTCTACAGGAATCTGGAAGGCTGAACTCAGGTCCCTCTGCTTGAGCTGTAGCCCTTTATGAATTGAGCGGTAACCCTTTATGAGCTGAGCAGTAGCCCTTTATGAACTGAGCAGTAGCCCTTTATGAACTGAGCAGTAATCCTTTATGAACTGAGCTGCAGCCCTATATGAACTGAGCTGCAGCCCTATACTAAACAACTGTATTCCTTGTTTTCTCATGAGCTGAAGAAGAAACATGGAAAGAAAATAAACGTCTTGTACATATTTGATTTGATGATTGCATTTTCTAGTCACTGTGGAAAGACATTTTCTGCATGTCACAATAGAGGACATCATTTACACACTAGCGTACCCAAGTCATTGATCTTCACTACTTTATTTTTCTGATTATAAAAACAATGCATTTTCATACAAATAAATCATTCTGCTACGGAAACAAAAATAAAAACTTAAAACAGCTAACCAGTTCACTAACTAGCTAAATAGAAAAGAGCACTGCGGGGGATGTAAGATTGATTTTTGCTGAAGATGATGGAGGAAGAAAGACTTGACAATAATATTTAGAGAGGAAGACCTCTGATCAGACTTATCCGATGTATTCATCTAGAGTGGCTCCCAGGAGCCCAAGGCGATGTCCCCAGTTAGTTCCTTGGGCAGCTGAGGATAGGGAACCTGAAATGACCCTATCCTATAGC
>NW_004949101.1:13450386-13500300 GCF_000317375.1 Microtus ochrogaster | reverse complement strand
ACCCACCATACATCTCTTAAGAAAATTGATGGAAAGTTTTTTTTGATGGTTTGAAAACCGAGACTGCTAATACCTGCACACACATCTGTTTATGTCTTTTCACAGGCCATACTCTGGTTACATGATCAGGTGTGTAGACAGACTCTGTATCTGTGCCGTGGATGGCAGTGAACTTGCCCATGCCTTTATGATTGCACCACGGTTGTCAGAGACTCTCTGCCAACCTCAGCATCCATTTCTCCATGTGGTAGATGCTTCTCGTCACTTGCTAGTCAGGGGAGGGACTGAAAAGACCATGAACCTTCTGCTGAAGAGTAGAGCATCACCCGAAACAAAGGGTAGTGTGGGGAGTGACCGCTCCTTTATTCTGACTTTAATTCAGAAGACATCTGAGCCTCTTTCATCACACTCTAGTGCTGAACTTCCTCCAGTCCTGACCTCCTTAGAGGACCACCATGACTTGAACCCATTTCCCCTCACTCTGAAAGATCTCAATCAGGAAATGGAGCAACATTGCTAACAGCCACTTGTCACTCGGGAAAATGAGGAGCCTCAAGGTTCCCTCTGGCTCTTTGTGACAGCTGAGCACTATTATTTTTTTTCACACAGATTTGTCCTGGGGCTGTTCTTTGTCCTGTGTGACTGTTGCCACAGCCCTATAGAAGTCAGGATGACTCCTCAGTAGTCAGTACTGCTTTGGCTTGCTACAAACACACTGCTGCATCTCTTTTAGAGCCTGCCAAATGTGGGGCAGTGGGCGTGTCTAAGTGGCATCCCTTGTTTTTTCCAAGATGTAGCTAGCATTGCTGTATAGGGAAACTTGCTCATCAGTCAGTAGCTATGATGGGAAGTACAGATCAGCTACCCTCAGATTAGGCAGATGCTCCAAATAACATGAAGGGACATTTAGCTGCATGCTTATAGGAGATGGGTCACAGGCACCCAACCTGTAAAACCTACACGAAGCCCTCCTCATATTTCCATTAGAGATTTATGGCTGTAAGCCATTATTTCATTAGTTAACAAAACTAAGATAAACAGTGTTGATTCTGCTATAGAAATGGCAATTTAGTGGAAAAGAAGCCTCTTCACACTGTTGTTCACTATGCAGTCATTTGAAAAGATAATTTAGTGTATGTGAGTATCATTTACTGTTAAATATTTATATTGCATATTTAGTGTAACAGATAGATACATACTTACATAGATGATAGATGATAGATAGATAGATACATAGATACATAGATAGATACATAGATAGATACATAGATAGATACATAGATAGATACATACATACATAGATACATACATACATAGATACATAGATAGATACATAGATAGATACATAGATAGATACATAGATAGATAGATGCATGCATGCATACATACATACGTAGCATAGATTATAGATATATAGATAGGGATCTATTCAACGTTGTTTGTCAACTTATTAACACTACCCTGTTGGGTAGTGGTGGCACATGCCTTTGGACCCACCACTTGGGAGGCAGAAGCAAGCAGACCTCTGAGTTCAAGTCCAGCCTGATCTACATACAGAGTTTCAGGACAGCCAGGGCTACACAAAGAGACTGTCTTGATCAATGAACAAATGAATAAACAAAAAAAGAAAAAAAAACACTGAAGGAAGGAATGAAGGAGGAAGGAAGAAAGGAAAGAAAGAAAGAAAGAAAGCAAAAAAGAAAGAAAGAAAGAAAGAAAGAAAGAAAGAAAGAAAGAAAGAAAGAAAGAAAGAAAGAAAGAAATTACCTGTAACTCTAACTCGTGGGTTTAAAAGAACAAAATCAGTGCATCAATATGGACCAGAATCCAACCTTTAATTGGGAAAGTAATTTGAAGGAGAAATCAAGTACTTTGGAAAATAAATAAAATTATCACAATAAAACAATTTGTGGTAAATGTAAGATATGAGAAGATAAGAGATGAGAGAGTAACTCTAAAGATTGACATTTTCCATTACGTGGGCCTCAGTGCCCTGAAAGAGTATCCCCTTGCTCCTTTGAGCATGCTCAGCGGGATTCCACACTGGGAGATTTCTTATCACACACAGTCAGGCCCAAGGTCATACCCCATAGCCATTCTTCTCTGCCTCTAAAGTAATTTTCACAACTGGGTGTAGTCTGGTGTGGGCTGTTCTTCATTATTCTCTATCTCAAAAGGTCAACACATAATATGGAAACTCCTGAACTGAAAGAGACACTCAGCCTAGCTTTCCAGCTCTGCCCATATTAAACATCCCAAAATATCACTCATTCTTCCAACATCCAGGGCGGATATTAAGCCCAGGAGAGCTAGAATGTCCTTTAAGAAGACTTTAAAATTGCCCTAAGTTAAGTCATTCAAAGCCTGCCAAGTCTCAGTAAGACTTTTGCAGAACAAAATAAGAGAAATGGATGTTTTCTCTGTAATGTCATTGTCTGCAATGAGATACATCCTTCTACCCAAGCCTAACCCTTCTGAGAGTTTCCTGGTATTTAACAAAATGGACCAGTGGGCCAAAGAGCTGGCCTTTGTTCCCTTAAAAGTGAGTATCAGTTTGAGAGTAAGAGTTTACCCAACTCCTGAGATAAAAGGTATACATAGAACGAGGTAAGAAAATAAGAAACACCATCAATTATAAATTAATATGACAAAATTATATTTTTACACAGGGTTGCTACTTGGTAGAAGACTAATAGCTTGATGCACCGACAAGATCTTGGCAACTTGACACAAACTGGAGTCATTAGTAAAGACAAAATCACAGCTGAGACCGTGCCTTCATCAAATGGCCTACTGACAAGGCGGAGGAGCATTCTCCTGATTAGTGATGGACAGAGGCAGTGTCAACTCTGGAATGGTGGTTCTGGGTGCTATAAGAAAACAGGAGAATGAGCAAGTCACAAGGAAGAAGCAAATAAGCATCACTCTCCATGGCCTCAGCTTCATTCCTGTCTCCAGGTCCCTGCCTTTAGCTCCTGCTTTAACTTCTCAGTGGTGGAGTGCGACCTGAATGGGCAATAGGAAATGCCCCTCTCCTTCTAGAGTTGTTTTAGGTCATGGTGTTTTATCACAATGATGGAAACCCTAACAGAGACACCTGGTATGCATGCTACTATTCAAGACTGATGGATTGCAGTCCAGAGACCACAACTTGAAGACTCCAAAGTTAGATAAAGGACTTGGCAGAGTGGTAGAGTCCTTGTATACCAGCCACATGGCTCTGAATTAGACACCATTTCTAAGAAAGAAAAATGAATAAAAAAACATGAAGGAAGTTTATATAAAGTATTGTCTAGTTTTTGTTTAAATTTCTTTATGAACACAATAAAAATGCTAGTTTTATTTAAGGTGAATATAAATGGCAGATTTGTTGGCACTATTAACAGTATTGCCTAATAAAATACATGATTTTTAAAAACTTTGGCCTAATTACAAAAGTTACCTTGAAATCTGTTACCAAATAGACTACAAGAATTGATAGATTTTGACCATCGTTTTATGTACACACAGAGAGAGAGAGAGAGAGAGAGAGAGAGAGAGAGAGAGAGAGAGAGAATTATTCCCCCTTTTCAACAAGGGTTTTTGTTTGAATACACAAAGAACACAAGAGCCTTCCATAAGTAAACAGCAACAGGTAACAAAATCCATACATAGCAGACCATTCTCAGTGTCAAAAACCACTTGGTCTAGAGTCTACCCCCATAAGAACATAGGGCTGTGAAAAGTCAGGTGTCTGCTCTGTCTCTCACATCCAGTGGAGTGTCCAGCACACATCAAACCTTAATAACTGCTGAACTGTATGTTCTCTAAGAGTACGTACTTCTGTGATTATCTCTATCATAGCAGACAGTGGGATTTATTAAGCATATGAAATGCAAAAGGATTGTTGGGTGACTGAATTAACCAACAAGTTTTCATTTATCTTTTAAATTTTATTTATTTGTGTGATTGTTCATGTATGTGTGTACATGGATATGGGCACCTGTATGTATAAATATCAGACATAGACATTGGCTGTGTTTCTCATTTTCTTTCTATTTTATTTTTAATAAATATGGCAATTTTATCGTACATATTATTTTTAACTTTTTCCGTTTTTCTTTGATTGAAGATATATTTTTCATGCAATATATTTTGATTTCCCTCCTCTAACTTCTCCTAGGTCCTTTCCTTCTCCCCTCTCATCTGAATCCACATTTGATTTCTCTTATTAGAAATCAAACCAGCATCTAAAGAAGAAGAAGAAAATAATACAAAACAAAATCAAACAAAACTGTAATAGAACAGAAAAACTAAATAAACAGGAAGGAAAAAAGCCAAAGATAACGCACATTATACACATTTAGGTGCAGAAACACACATGTTCGAACACACAAAAATCCCATAAAAACACATATTGAAAACCATACTATGTACGCAAAGGATCCGTGGAGTGAGGAGAAAGGAAGTGGTAGAGCTTCTATCTGAGAAATATTATGCGATGATTTGGAGATGGTGTGAGTCAGTATACAGAAACAGATACAGTCACAGCTTTAGCATGGTTGGACTAGATGGAGGATGTCCCCTGCACGTGCTTCTCTCTTCTAGTCACTCTCCCTCGGGCACTCTATAAAATCATTTTTATGCCCTCCCAGCATTCTTTATATGTTGTCCCCACTGTACTTTACAACTAGCTTCATCTCTCCACATCCCATCATTTCCCTATAGCTCACAGAACCAGAACCATTCACCTGGTCCTCACTTGCTAATCCATCACGTTAAAATCTTATGCCCAATGTCAATGATGCCGACTCCCAACACCGCACAGCAGAGTGTTTATTTGTGTCAGAACAAAGAAACCATAGCTCAGGACTTGTAACCACTAAATAACTACTTTCCTCATCCTAGTGGTAAGCTGGGTAAATACCCTTAGAAGCATCCTCAATTATAATTTTGTAGTTTTTACATCATCTCTGATGATGCTATTTGTGTTCCCAAACCAGTGCATCTCAAAGATAAATGTATGTGTCACCTGACAATCCACCAATTAACTGATCAGAATTGGAATGGAGCTGTAGAGTCCACATTCTCAACCCATTAGGAAAGCTTCGGTGCTTCTGCTTCAACACGCTTTCAGAAGCAATTTGTTGAACTATAGCTATGCCGTTCTCATGTTGGTAAAACAGCATCTGTTCTTCCCAACTCTGTTGATTCTATTAATCAGCTAGTTGTGTCTTCTTGTTCATATTGCCCTGTCCGATATGGTCTCATCTTTTCTGGAACCCTGCTCATTACAGTTAAAACACTGGAACGTCTTTCTTAATCTGATCTCTGCCAATAGGTGATCTGCATAGTTCTGGACCTTTTACAAAATCAGGGACACCTAATATTATAGCTGCTTTCTATGTGGTGCATATGTTGCCTTTCTCTGGTTTTAAGTCTCTTTATAAAACAAATGCCAGTGACTACTTTTAACTACAGAGAAGGAAGTTCCAGGAGAGGGAGGGAGGGAGGGGTACAGACATCCTAGTAAGTGTTACAGCAACCAAACTGAGTACCTCTGACCTCAACACATTTCCTTTTATTACACCTGGCAAGAATTATAACAATGCATGGATATATCGTCAGAACACCACACCTGACACACTGCTAGATTTCTATCTTTGTTTACATTTGGTAATGTCCACACAGCATGCTTAACGTTAAAGAATTGGAAGAAAGCCCAGATACAATGGTCTCTCATCATGCAGAGTTTAAGCAGTTAGGGGATATCCAAAGAATGGGAGAGAGTGGTCTGTTTGGCAGAATAAGCATCTCCATTTAAACTTCAGGTATGGAAATTTGTCTTATTAACTCTTGTGGGCCCAGAACAGTACCATTTCCTGAAAAACAAGATCAGGGGTGTACCATTTTCAAATACCCCTTCAAATCACTGGGTCCTGGTCTCTTTTTATCTGGAACATTTTATAAAAACAAGTATGTCATTTATTTTTCACATGATTCCAGTTATATCTAAGACACTAAAATATTAATCTTATTAATTTCATTGATAAAATCAACCTATGTTTTACAAAGCATGGAAAATATATTGTAAAGTGTAAGTCTGACATTGACAGCTACAAACCTAGAAAGCCTACACCTTGTATTCATCATGTGTGGAGGGTAATATAGCATATTTAAGAATTATTTGTAAGTAAACTTACTTGTGATCTTTAATGCCCATCTATAGCTTTACTAAGTTCTTAAATCAACATATTATCTACTTTTGTGACAAAGGGATCTTCCAATTTGGAGATGTTGCTCCAACAACTCCTTTGGGCTGGTGGCTATGTCAGCTCTAATACAGTAAGGTCTTCATTGGTGCTGCTCTTTAACTTAGGATTTAACTTAAGAGATAGTGCTGCTTTGGGCAACTTTGAATGAATATGCTCTTCAGTGAAACTTAATGTCTCCATGTCTGTGGGTCCCACACTGAGTAAATAAAGGGTTGGAGAGAATAAAGGCTCTGGGAGCCTGCCTAGCATTCCCTGTGAAGAACAAAATACCATGCTGCATACTCCTTTGCACTTTCCCCCCAATTATGTTTAAATATATTGGTCTCTTAATGGCCCTGAGGTCAACAGAGTAGCAGACACTTGAGTACCTGAGCCCCTATGCTTTGCCCAAGATAAACAATGCAGGGCAGATGGAATGTTATTTTTTCATGGGCTAAGCTTCAGTCTTACCTACTATCTCAGACTTTAGGATCCAAACAGGCTAGGAAAAAGCTAATGGCATGGCAGTTAATGACACAGAATAGCAATATTCCTGAAATGACTAAATGCTGGGGAAGAAATGTGCTTGTCTTAGCTCATGAAATAATTTTAGAAATTAATGTCTTTAGTCAGTTGAATGAGAACACCCCCCCCCCCACAGGCTCAAGTGTTTGAACACTTGGCCCCAGTTAATGCTGTGTTGCAGGTCTGGGAAGATATGGCATTGCTAAAGGAAGTACATTATTTGAGGTTGGATTAGAGAGCATATAGGCTCACCCTATTTCCATTTTACTCTATGTTTCCTGTATGTGGTTGAAGATGTGGTCTCTCAACTTCCTGCTCTGGAATCCTACCACCATCTCTCCCACACCATTAGGTACTCTCCTCTAAATCATAAACTAATTAAAAAAAACTTTTCCTCCCATAAGGCACATTTGTTATAGCATTTTATCGCAGCAATAAAAAGGTAACTAATACAGACTAAGCATTAACTAAAAATATGCTGAAAACAAAGAATACAAAGGAATCAACAGGATCACAGAGTCCTCCAGTGTCATGAAACTTCAGAGTACTTCTCTTACTGTATTCAGTGTCTCAGAAACTTTAACACCACAAATAAAATGATATTTCAGAACTGATAGTTAATAAAACACATTCAGATTGTATTGCTTCAAGAAAATTATTTTTAAGTGTTTCCTGAAGTGCTGATCACAGTGGCACCTTAACAAAATACAGAACATTAGATGGGAGGTAATATATCAAAGAATTTACGAGTGTAAACTCATGTATTTGTTTCCTGAAATTGTATTGAAACATTCTCAGTGGCCTATTTCTAACTTATACGATGAGGCTAGCATTAGTTTGTAGCAAGTTGATGGTATAAACTCTTACATTTGAATGGCATTATCTGATTTATGGTTACTACTAATTCTAGTTAGTGTTTTTATTGCTGCGTGGAAACACCCACAGAAAAGAAATTGGTGAAGGAAAGGATTTATTCAGGTTATAGGTTACATGATGGAGGAAGGTCATTGGCTAATAAAGAAACTGCCTCGGCCCATTTGATGGGCCAGCCTTTAGGTGGGTGGAGTAAACAGAACAGAATGCTTGGAGGAAGAAGAAGTGAGCTCAGACTCGATAGCTCTCCTCTCTGGGGCAGACATGATGAAGCTCCGACCCAGGATGGATGTAGGCTAGAATCTTCCAAGTAAGTGCACCTTAGGGTGCCACACACATTATTAGAAATGGGCTAGTCCAGGTGCGAGAGTTAGCTGAGAAGAGGCTAGATATAATAGGCCAGGCAGTGTTTAAATGAATACAATTTGTGTGTTGTTATTTCAGGGCATAAGCTAGCCAGGCAGCGGGGAGCCAGGCTGTGGAAAGAGGCCTGCAGTTTGTTAAACAGTTACAGTCCATAATTACAAGGACAATGCCAAGAACTCAAGACCAGAATCTGAAGATAGAAACTAAAGAAGAGGTCATGGGAAAAGGCCACCCACTACCTTGATTCCTCTGGCTTATCCAGATTTTTTTTCTTCCTCCTCCTTCTTCTCCTTTATCTTCCCCCTACTTACTGAAAATAGATTTTCTCATACAACATATCCTGATCATAGTTTCCCCTCCTTCTTCTCCTTCTTCCCCTGCTTATTGAAAATAGATTTTCTCATACAATATATCCTGATTATAGTTTCCCCTCCCTCCACTTCTCTCAGTCTTTCCCCACCTCTCTTCACCACTGGATCCTGATCCCACTCCCTGTCTCTCATTAGAAAAGAACAAGCTTCTAAGAGATAATAAGCAAACATGACAAAACAAAATACAATGAAATATAACAAAAGCCATCATATTAAAGGTTGACAAGTCAATCCAACAGAAGAGTAGAGGAGAGTTCCAAGAGTAGGTACAAGAATCAGAAAATATAAAAGCTCTAACATATGCAGAGGACCTGAGGAAGACCTGTGGAGGTTCTGCGCTTGCCCAGCTATCTTCTTCATCTAACCCAGGACCACATTCTTGAAGATGCCACTCTCTATAATGGTCTGGGAACTTCTACATCAATTACCAATTAAGAAAATACCTCAAGACATACCCACAGGCCAATCTGATGAAAACAATTATTTAATGAAGTCTACTTCTTATCAAGTAAGTCAAGCCGACAAGTGAAGCTAAATATGGCCCTCCACCCATTTTCAACATTGATACACAAACACATCCCTTCAAACCATAAACTTCGCCTTCTTGCTTATCTCCAAGATAACGTTAAAATAATATCAAAATATAAAATGTGGTACAACTTTAAGAGTTCCGTGGTTCTTTTTCAATTTTATTTTCAGTTATGATGATTTATAACCAAGATTTTCTCTAGGGAATCCAAATCTCTTCACTGTTGGCTTCTGTGAAATCAGAAAATAAGTTAAATACATAGCTACTCAAAGAGGGAAGGCCTAGGGCCTAAAAACAACCACACTTAAGTTAAACAAAAGTCTGTCACTACCATTCAAATCAATGTCCAGTATATAGAACTTATTCCTGAGCTTCTGGGCTCCAAAAGACTTAGACTGTCCCCATTCTTCTCCAGCCCTGCCATCCAATACACACACACACACACACGCACACACACACACACACACACACACACACACACACCTGCTACTATCCTTGGCAGATATTCCAACATCTTAGTATCTCTGATATATGGAGGTCTCAGCCACAACTGAGGTTGAACCTTCTGCAATCATTTCTCCTGGCTCCCCTTTTAAGAGCTCCAACCCTGCTACATAGTGCCTTTGCTCAGCCTTTTTCTTTGACCTCATTAATCTTGGGTTTTCATCTGCAACTGTGGCTCCATCTTCTTGTGTCTCTTCAAGTTCACTCTGACTTTGACTGGCACTATCAAGTCTTAACTACTCTCTATGACGCCTTCAAGCCTTCAAAAGCAGTATCATGTCAGGAGGTAATGTTACACATTACCAAGTTAGTTGCCAGCTTGATGTGAAGCCTTTGTCCCCCTGATAGACCACAGCTTCTGTGTGCCGACTCTAAGGAAATACTACCTGGAAGATTTCAGCTCAATGAAGTTGGTCATATATTAATTATGGTTTATTTTTTCAGGTTTGTATAAGGAGACTTTATTCTCTTTAAAGCACAGAAGGCTTCACTTCCAAATTCACATAAATACCCCCAACATTTTCTTCTGTTCCCATTTGAAACTTTATGAGCAAGGTCTCCATTGTCTGCATTTCTTTCAACATTCTTATCTTCCAAACTCCAACAAGCCAAGGCACAAACCTAGAGGTAAGGAACTCAGGACCGCGAGGGGTACACCCACACACTGAGACAATGAGGATGTTCTATCCGGAATTCACCAAGGCCAGCTGGCCTGGGTCTGAAAAAAGCATGGGATAAAACCGGACTTGCTGAACATAGCGGACAATGAGGACTACTGAGAACTCAAAAACAATGGCAATGGGTTTTTGATCCTACTGCACGTACTGGGTTTGGGGGAGCCTAGGCAGTTTGGATGTTCACCTTACTAGACCTGAATAGAGGTGGGCGGTCCTTGGACTTCCCACAGGTCAGGGAACCCTGTTTGCTCTTCAAGCTGATGAGGGAGAGGGACTTGATCGGGGGAGGGGGAGGGAAATGGGAGGCGGTGGCGGGGAGGAGGCAGAAATCCTTAATAAATAAATAAATAAATAAATAAATAAATAAATAAATAAAAGAGGAAAAAAAAGAAAGTTAAAAAAAATAAATGAAGCAAAGACCACAGAGAAGCACTGATTACTGGCTTGCACTGTCTGGCTTGCTCAGCTGCATCTCTTATACAAACCAGGACTACCTACCCCAGCATGAGATGGCTCCACCCAAAGTAATCTGGCCCTCCAAAATGAACTAGCAATTGGGAAACTTGTCCTTAGCCATGTCCACAGGTCAATCTGATGGAAGCAATGCCTCAATTTATGTTCCTTTTTCCCAGGTAGGTCAGTCTGATAACTGAAGCCAACCATAGTGGCATTACGCATATATATATATATATATATATATATATATATATATATATATATATATATTCTTCCTAATATCCTTGACTTCCTTCCATGTGCTTCTGGGATTCAGCATTCCCACTATAGAAGAGAAAAGTGGGGAGGGAAAGGCAGACGGCAGGGAATCATGAGCTCATACTCCACTGTATAGTCAGAACTGTGTCAGATAAGGAGCATTGAGAACCAGTCAGAAATCTCTGTTTCTTCTGCACATGAACCAAGAAGCAAGGCCTAGTCTAATCTCAAGAAGAATTAAATGTTGAATCATGCTGAGGAAAGAAAGCAACTTCACAACTCCTGGTTATAAATAGCAATTCCTTCCAAGGAAGCTTTTCAAAAGGGAAGAGGAGAAAATGAAGGGGAGGAGGGAGGAAGGGAGATCAAGCAGGTTTTGAGGAGTAGCAGGGGTGTCTTGAGAATACATCAGTGCAACAGTTTAAATTGTAGTTATTAATGATCCTGGCAGCTTGCTCAAAGATGTACTGTCCAAGACCAGCTGACCTCTTGGTTAGCTGCAAGAAAAACACTATAATAACAACAGAATTGCTAGAGCAAGATCTACTGCTACCAGACTGTCTGAAATGTCCCCTCTCTACCCTTTCCCTTTTGATCTCCCCCCCATTATTCATTGATAACCATCTGTTAACTGTGCTTCATTGTAAGACATCAGAAGGTAGAGAAATAGTTTACTGAGTTCTGTTCCATGGGTCCTTCAGAGGTTAAGCATATTGCAAAAGCTACACACCTGGCAACAGAGGAACATACATTTGAACCCGGCAGTCTTATAAGTCACAGGCTATCCTTCCCAGGGGTACAATATCTATGGACCTGTAGTACCAGTGGTGAGAATACAAGAGGAAGGAGCCCTGTGTGAGAAAAAAATGATAGCAAGTATCCACTGTAATACCTCCTAACCCTATCCCATAGTCACACACACACACACACACACACACACAATCTCTATCTGTCTCTCTCTTACACACACATACACCTCATTCACACAAAATTCTGGCCCTGTGTAACACTCCATCCCTCCATTTTAAGAATTGCTTTGACATTCTTCTCAGCAAGATGCTGTAAAGATACAGCTTTATGAAAAATAAGTTGTAATGATTCCCAATGTGCACAGAAGTGACACTAGGAGAGGTAAAAGGAATATCTACAGCTGAAATGGAGGCAAAATAAGTCACATAGACCTTCAACAAAAAAGAAGTCCCAACAAGCTACTCCTGAGGAAAGGATACATTGCTCGTTTTATCTGGCCCATCCACAGATGCCCCCTTCTCCTCCTGAGCCAATTCCCAAAGCCTTTATCCCGATCCTGAAGCCCCATCCAGCCCATCCTGCATCCTGCGCTCTCTGCAGCTTCCGGTGACCTTTACAGTCATCTCCCCCTGCGAACCTTCTGTAGCTGCAGCCGTAGGACCTCAGATGATAGCTTTAGCCTCCAATTCTTAAAATACGGCATATGCTTGATAAATATTTATAGACAATAGAAATCCGAGGCCCGCGCTCAGTGGTCTTCTAGCAAATTGAGTAACTCATCCCATATTTCCTTAAACGTAAACAAAGACAAGTCGGCAGGAACCAACCAGAACTATGTGGCCAAATCTATTTGATGGCAGGAGTTGTTCTTTCCAAACGGAAAATCGTCTTGAATTTCTTCGGCTGCTTATCTTTTCCATTCTCCATCTGTGCCAATTATTTCTTCCATTCACATACATATTCTTAGTGACCTCCAAATGGATGTCAGGAAACATTCCACAGAAGAGAAAATTGCCAAGACCATTCCAGGTGCTGCAGGAGAAGAAAAAAAAAAAAATCTGTGTTAAAACAGAAAGACCAGCAAGCACAGGGCCGCCTTCATCTTTATTCACTGGGTCGCAAACAGATGAAAACTCCTAGCAGGTAATGCCTAATACCGGAATTCAATTGGAAAACTTTGATGCGTAATCCTGCAATTATGCACGTGCAGCAAGGAACACACCCCATGTCCATGCATAGATCAACCGCTGAGACTTTCTTCAATCAAAGTGGCAGCTCTCTTAAAGCAAATTTAAAGACAATCTTAGTGAAGCCTAAAACCCAGAAGTCAGGTTTCACTTCATTTAAAAATAGAGAAAATGAGCAAGCCCACTGAGATAGTGGCAGCTGGAAATAGAATTCAGCTTCCCGAGATCTACCAGACCACGGCACATTTTATTTGGCTCCATCAAGGCCTGGGCCCTGCTGCTTGATCAGCTCTTAGTCTAGGGCCCCTCTGGTGGAGCCTGTGTCTACTGATATAGTCCATAAGTGACAAGTCTCCTTTATCTATAATGTTTAGATTTCCTGTGCCCATTAACTCACTCATAGTTCCCTTTGCCCAAGTCCTTTAGATATCAAGATCATTTACTGTCATCTTCAAGATTAACAAAATAATTGAATTCAAATTTTAATAATGATTTAGGACAGTCACACCTGTGTCTCTTGGTATCTGCAGGGAGTCTTACAATCATTTCATTTCCCCATAGACATCAAGGAATGATGTCTCTCTCTCTCTCTCTCTCTCTCTCTCTCTCTCTCTCTCTCTCTCTCTCTCTGTTGTATGTGTGTGTGTGTGTGGAGTGTTCTGTATGTGACTGAATGTATATGTGTATTCTGTATCTGTATATAGATAATCACTACAATTTGAACTTAAAATTAAGCATTGCCATTTTCAATATGGATGCTTAGACTGCCTTTCTTTTCTAACTCCAGGTAATCCATTTTTTTTTTTTTGAGCTTTATACTAAACTAGAAAAAAGACAGCCACATGTCTGTGTAGAGGAGATGAAGTGTGAAAGGGTCAACTGCGCGTGAAGAAGTCACAACTGTTTGTGCTGGCACCCCAGTACCCTGGAAACCTTCCCAACTACTTTCTGGACACATTGTAATGCAAAGCATTCTTCTGGTTTCCACATACTTGTCTAACCACCTGTGTATGCAATTGCCTTAGCTTTAACTGTGAGCTTCATCCCTGAACCAGACCTGGCACCTGCAGAAGAAAATACCAGGGGCTAAAATAGTGCAAACAGGACCACAAAACAGTGTAATATCCTCTCACGCTGGTTCATAAGTGATGCTGTCTCAGGGTGTAAATTTCATCTCACGAGACTCCAGACAAGAGAAGAGCTAGACAAAGAAAAACATGTGATGGAATAGTATTTATAATGTGATCTTTCCAGCATCTCAAGGAGGGAATGGTTTGCAGATGTATACCCTCCAATGACATTTACGCATCTATTGTTTTCTTAACCTCTTTCCCCATCTTATTACAAGATTCTTTTCATGCAAAAGATTACAAACTGCCAGCGCTCTTGTGTGATAAAGAACACATGTCCTTCTGATTACAAGGGAAGACACGACGGGCTAGATGATAGGCCAAGTGTTAATGTCAAATTGGCTTCAGAAAAGGGAATATTTTTATGATTGCTTAAGCATTGGTATTTTTATAGCATAAATTCTCCTCTGTCTAAAATACAGCACTTAACCCGGTCTTTGGCTATCAAGCTGCTAGTTTACACAGTCCTCTGACAGGAAACCAACTCCAGCAATGAAGGCATAGTAGGGGAATTAGCAGAAGCCCATTTGGACACGAAGCTGAAGAAGGCAATTCCTCCTTAATAATCTGTTAAAAGAGAAACACTGGAAAGATCAATTCACATCTCTTGACCATTAGTTCCAACAGGGCCTTTGCTTTGTTTTGGTTTTGGTTTCTTGTTTGTTTTTAGTTTCGGTGTTTTTGTTTCTTTTGTTTTATTTTACATCTTCCCACCGATTGTCAGTAGCTTAATTTATCAACAGTCCTTAAAGCATCATCGTGAGTTTTTAAGATTTTAAAGTACCGCAGAGTCCACAGTCTGTGGGACAGGACGTCTGTGTTTGACACACGCTTCCTATGCGTTCTCCCCTGCCTCAGTATTGGATGACACCTGAACAGGTGGCGATTTCATTATTTCTTTTACTTTTGAGTGTATAATCATATAATTTTACCCTTCCCTTTGCTTCTTCCCTACCCTTTTGTGGTGTTGCTATTTTCATTTCTAGGGCTCTTTCTTAAGATAATCATCCGCTAAGAACCAATATTCAACAAATAAAGAAGCAATAAAGTGTGATTATAAGTAACTCCCAAGCAGGCATGTGAAGGCCTTCTTACCTCCTCCAGTTCCTCCTTCTTTCTGCTTCCTTGTTTTTTTTTCAAGTCACACCTCTCCATTGCAACTTTCCTGAGGGTAGAAATGTGCCCCACCCCTGTGGGAGCCTCCCCTCACTTGATCTCCTTCTGATTCGATGTTTTATGCTGGTTGGTTTTTTTTGGTGTCCTTTTTGAGCTATTAGAAAGTGCGCTTCCTGAGAACTCCACCCACTTCCATGACCCTAGAACTCAGAACAACACAAAGTGGACTTGGAATGAATGGTGCTCTTGTGTGTAGAAGAATAGGTAGGAAGAGATAGATTGCTTGGCAGATACATAAAATAAACCACAATAGTGAGGGCCCATCTAGAACTGAGCATAATGCTTGACAAACACAAAGGTAGAAAAATAATAAGTAAATGAAACTAAACGAACCATAAACTAAGCAGTACATGAACTAAAGAGATGGTTCAAGCATCTCACCAGCACTTGACCAGGGCTAACTGAGGGCCAATGAGATGTGATTATAAACCCAGTTTTATGTTCAGAGAAAATCTATAAAAGATAAAAAGAGCAAAACATAAAATTAAAAGGAAAAAACACTGTAATATTAAAATAATGTTCTGATATTCTTAAAAATATTAAATGTGTTTGCTAAAATGTCT
The DNA here is from genome assembly GCF_000317375.1 of Microtus ochrogaster. Classification (NCBI taxonomy): domain Eukaryota; kingdom Metazoa; phylum Chordata; class Mammalia; order Rodentia; family Cricetidae; genus Microtus; species Microtus ochrogaster. Next base: position 13,484,702 of record NW_004949101.1, on the reverse strand, counting down.
ACTTGTTTTTAAAAAAAACCCACAAGATTAAATGAGATTAGCTATAGCTGTGTCCTTCAAATTCTAACTTCTTCAATTCCTAGTATCAGGTTGTGTTTTAGTTCTACAAAAGATGAGCTATTCTGAGTATAAGAAATTATTAATGGGAAGCATTTCAGTAGTGGATATTAATTATTTAATTGTACATAATGATTTCTTTGAAACTAGTAGCTAATATTAAATCCATTTCAATATCAAGAGTGAAATTGTTAAATGTGCTCTAGACTATTTATAAAGTGTCATAGGATGTAGCCATTAGAAGAATATGAGAAATTACTATATATGCATGTAGATATATGTGTAATTTTTCTATTTATATATACATATATATATATATATATATATGTATACATAATAACTATGAAAGCCAATGGTCAGATTATCAAAAGATCAATATTTTTTTGACAAGGGAAAGTACAGAAGAAAGAATATTAAGATGTTTCTTTTCTAAAAAAGAAAGATTAAGATGAACACATACACATAAATATGTATTTCCTTTAGGGAATTCTCTGCAGTACGAGAAGGTGTGCCTGCTAGAAAATAATGAGATAATTACCAGCTGCACTTCAATTTCCTTCCCATCCAGAAAGATACTTCTCACAGTTTCTGCAGTTAGAGTCCGGTTGTTTGGTAAGTTCTAGCCAAGAAGGCTGTACCAGAAACTAATTATGTCAGTTTCAGGTTTCAACGACTAAGAAAGAACTCAGTCTTTCTTCCTCATCCATGCCATTTTGTGTAGCTGAATGCCACAAGTCTGCTCTGGATTCTGAGGAAAGCTGAGAAAGGGCAGAGACACAGGGAGAAAGCCCGAACCACTGAGAGGGCACAGAGAGAAAAGTCCTCAGGAAGCTTACATGTTCTATATGATACTATGTTGAGACAAAGAAATACTGCATATTATAGTAATGATGGTAAAATATACCACTGTTACAGCAACCATCATTAAGGACTATATGAAGAAATCCTTTTACATTTTATAGCATGCTGCATCCACTAATAAAACAGGAAAATTATGAATGACATATAAGGCACAGACTAAACCACATTCATTTGGATGTTAAAGCCACCAGGAGAAATTTCATTCTATAAACAGCATTTTGCTTAATGTTATGACAATTGTAAAGAGAAGAGGAGTAAAGAAAAGAAAAAAAAACTATAATGTGTTTACACTGTACTACACAGTATTGCTGGAATACTAATTGGTCTTAATAATAAAAACCCAGAGTCAGATATAGAGGTAAATGCTGAAAGATCAGAGAAGCAGAGCAGACAGTCACTGGTTCTTACCTCTACCAAATTCTCAGACCAAATGGGCAATCCTGTCTCTAAGAATCTTCAGACTGAATGCTGCACATTCCTGCCTCTGCTCCACCATATCCCTTCCTATGTGCACCTTCCTAGTGCTGGGATTAAAGGCATGAGACTCCCAAGTACTGAGATTGTGTCAAGCATTTCTTTACTTAATCTATCCAGTGTGATATTCTTCAAGTCATATTTTTATATTATTGATTAACATTTTATAATTCCATTTAACATTAATGAGATATATCAAGAATTATTACAATTTCTATTTGATGTTCTCCCCATCAAGTACAGACAGACAACAAATATCAACTCAAGGATGACAGTTAATGTCCTTCAGTCAGATGCTTAAAGAATTCTTTTGTTATCACAATCCCAGAGAACCTAGACAACAATGAGGACCCTAAGAGAGACATATGTGGATCTAATCTTTATGGGAAGTAAAAAAAAAAAGACAAGATCTGAGTAAATTGGGAGCATGGGAACCGTGAGAAGGGGTTGAAGGGAAAAAGAGAGAAAGGGTGGGGAGCAGAGAAAAATGTATAGCTCAATAAAATCAATTAAAAAAAAAGAATGATTTTGTTTCTATACAGAAAGCTAACCACAGAAACACTGATGCTCCAGTCTCATAGTGTACAGAAAGCCAACACAACTATAATTAACACTTTTCAAAAATAGATTCTGTGGCTGAATGGCTTCAGCTTTGAGCTTATTCTAATATAGAAGTCTGAAAGGCAAACCATACATTACCCATTTATTTTCCTTTGGTGAATTCTGAATTCACAGATGGCACAGATATTTTAGTATTCTTAGCTAAAGCAGCTCCATTTGTGATTTTTGTCTTGGCAGTCTGCTCCGTGGTTAAACCACACTTTGTATACTTCCAGTGCTGGACACATGATCTGGGCGAACCGAGGCAAAGGGCAGCCACAGGAAGCAGCATCCAGGCTACAGGAAGCTGTGCCAGAAGGCTGTGAATGGCCATTTTACAGGTCACGAAGAAAACTGGGAGCCCAATCAACCAACACAGCGTTCGGTGAGTAGGAAAAGCAAGTACTTCCGGAATGCTCGTGGTGAACCAATATGGACCTCAAAAGAGACTTATTTGCAGGAACACGAAAGAGAAATGCCATGGTAAAACCTTCTGTAGGCAAAAAAGAGAATTGGAAAAGGATTACATCATCTTGGGGAAAAACACATTTTTTTGATCTGATAAGTAGCTATTGACTTGCAGAGCTTTGTTTTACCCTCTCCTACACCCCCTCAAACACTAGGATGAGCCTGTAGCTCCAGCATAGTATAAGTGGTAATGCTTTTTTTATTCTCCATCTTCGTGTGTCTGAACTGCAGATTTATAAAGATATTTAGTGAATATTCTTGAGCCAATATTTGACAAAAATATTGCCTAAGACGAAAAGAAAGTTATCAACATTCTTATAAATATTTACCAACACTTTGGAAAAAAACATAAGAAATTATGGCCATGCGAGCAAGTTAATCTTCGTTAACCTAAATTAATCTGGAAAAACTTTGAAAGAAAAAAAAATCAGAACATTGTCTATCAGCTTCATTCTTAAAGTATGTAGAACTAAACTTGTCCCACTGATGCATGTGGATGAGTGGCTTCCAGACACGGGGCATAGATGCAAATGAGATGAACTGTGACACACAGCGAAGTCCTTGAGCTGTGAGGACAGCAATTATGTTTAGGGGGACAGATTCATTTTCAGAGAATAACATGGATGAAGAAACTCCTTGGGGTTTTAGAACTAAGCAAGGAGGGTTCCTGGAGCTTGTCTCTAAACACAGAGTTGAACTTGCTTGATGCTTGCTAAATGATTAACAAGGAGGTTTTTGTTTTGTTTGGTTTGGTTTGGTTTTTCGAGACAGGTTTTCTCTGTAGCTTTGGAGCCTGTCCTGGAACTAGCTCTTGTAGACCAGGCTGGCCTCGAACTCCCAGAGATCCGCCTGCCTCTGCCTCCCGAGTACTGAGATTAAAGGCATGCACCACCACCGCCCGGCCAAAAAAAAAAGGTTTTTAATACCATGCTAAAAACACACTCAGGGAGGATGAGCACGTTAATCTAGTACAACGTCAGGGCAGCAGTCTTGCTGAAGGCAAGGAGTGTTGACCTACAGTGAGGCTGTCGGAGGGATGCATCCCTCAGTGTACTGGTGAAAGAGGTGACTACGACTCCACGCATTTTAAAAGTAAGTATGGAATATGAAAACAAGACAAAGCTGCTTTAGAGATGTAATGACTGCTGTGCTTCTGACCTGGGTTATTATTGTCTCTGTATGTATGTGTGCCTGAGCAGCACACATGGAGGTGAAGGGTGTGCATATTAGCAGAGCGCATCATATCCCCAGAGGCTTGTGTAACAAATGAGTTGTGTGATATGGGTGCAAGATTTGAACTCTCTGGAAGCTAGTTCTCTTAACCTTGGAGCCATCCTCTAGCCCCTTGCCTTAAAATAATTAAATGACAACAAAAGAGAATTGTTTGCTTGGAGCAGGGTCAGATAACCGTGGCCCATCTCATAACACAATCCCTTTCCTCTTTGTGTAAATCAAATTCCACTAGAGCAAGCTGCATCCATTGGTTCATATATAGACAGTGGCAGAATTCAGAAGATAATGGGAGTCTTTTTTTAAAAAAAGATTTTAAAATTAAAATATAATTATGTTAACCATCACTTTCCTAATCCAGCACACTCCAAAAATGCCTTAAATATTTGTCCTTGTACTCACAGATAAGTATGATACTCAGCCCTTATTGGGGAGGTTTCATTTTGCCTCGGAAAGAGAGTGTTACAGAAAACCACAACCAATCAAAATGTAGAATTCTGGAAGCCAGTACTAAGGATACAACTATGACACAACTTCTGTACCAAACACTCGGGAAATATTCCAGAAGCATGGTTAGGGAGATCGTAAGAGCCAGAGGATGAGGTAGTTTGCTGTGGGATTGTGTCTCCTAGAAATGTCAGAAGCTACATTCATAAAGTCTCATCAACATGACTGCAAAGCATGAGCAAGAACATTAGCAATATGCACATGAAAGTGGACAGGGAAAAGCCTACGGGGCCTCAACCCTACACAAAGAACAAAAACAGAGTGCTGAGAATGAGAGAAAAAGAACACACCATTTGGTTATTCAATACCAAATAGCCTCCTGAAAACATATATTCCACCAACATTATACAAACTGAGCAAGTTGTATTCATTTATCTCATAATATACATGCATATGCATATATTTATAAGAACAATTAATGAGAAAAAGAGGCCACAAATTTACAAGAGAGCAATTGTTCCACTGTTCCCTTTACTCCCTCTAACCCATCCCATGTACCACCCACCCCACACCCACAACCCTACTGTCAGACTCATGACCTCTTCTTAATTGTTGTTCTAAATATTCCTTAACAGAGAGGCGGTGGCAGGGAGGAGGCAGAAATCCTTAATAAATAAATAAATTTTAAAAAATAAATAAATAAATTATTTTCAAAAATTAAATAAATAAATATTCCTTAACAGTTTTAACTGAGATTGTGCTGCCTAAATCTTTTCCAACCTGGAAATTATAAAAAAGATTCCTGAAAATGAAAACATATATGACAAGCCATTACAGCATTTATAACAAGTGGATAAATAAAATGCAAGATGGTTCAAATAGGAAAATATGGAATGAGATGCTGGGACATTATCTTTAAGGTTGCTGCTGCACTTGATTGGTGCAACACTATGGGAGGGAGCCCTGTGAACAAAGAAGCTGAGCTCTCTAGGGTATAACGCCAAATTCACCAATGACAAGCAAAAAAAAAAAAAATCCCCCAATGATCTGATCGTCAAGCTAAAGCACAGCTAAATGGAGGCACAAAAGAAGCAACGCACGGGTGAAGATTCAAGGGTCCTATGCAAGGTGATTGTTTTGCCCTGTGTCAGTATGACTGGTTATAGTGAATCCAAATGACCTGACGCTTCCTTGAAATGTGATCTTCCAGCTATGTACACAACTGCTTTACACAAGGTACATACTCATTAATAAGATGTAAATACATGAAAAGAATTTTAAAAAACATGCTGGAAAACACTAATCATAAGGTTGTAGGGCAATAAGTGTGTCCAAAGTCAATAGGGAACATACAAGATATGTCATGCAATAGCAAAGACTTCAGGCATATACCCATAGAATCTAACAACACATCCTCTTGTAGGGAAAGTGAGAGATTCAACTTTAACATTAACATAAAATATACTTTAGGATAGGGAATAGTATTAAAGATTGAATTGGATATTTGTTATCATTAATGTTTAGTTCATGTAGCGCATATAAAACAACTTATATATTCATTATGAGACCTCAAAATAAAAAAAACAGAAATTGACATGATGAAAGAAAAATAAAAAAAATATTCAAATATTAATGACTTTCAAAAACAACGTGTACAGAGAAACAGGCTGACTCATTTTTCTAAGCTTTACAACCAGTGTGACCCAAATGGTACTCACAAGAATACTTCACTGAGCACAAAAACATGCATCTTCTTTCAAGCTTCTAGGACATTTAGGTAGAAAGCCCATGGTCTGGTTGTAAAGGCAATCTCAAAAACACCACACAATGAAGGACATCTTTTTCCTTGGCATAATTAAAGAGTACATACAACGCAAATGCCATCAGATAAAAAAACTATTGAAATAAGTTCATAGAACAAACATTCCATTTGATTTTTCAACTTAGGGATAAAGTTCTTCATAGCTAGCTGTATACCACCACTGCCAATCATTTAACGTTCATCAAATTGGTTGGCAATAATCAACTTTTAGAGTCCTAAATAGCGTATTTATATCCATGTTCTACTATTTGACTCTGTACCTTGTCTCAATACGGCATGTTTATCTCCTCCTTCTTTGTCTTGTTCACAACCACTGAGACTCCATGCTTCTTCTCCCCAGCATCCTCCTAGTGTTGCTCTCCAGTCCAATCTGTTCCAGCACAGCTATAGGCCAGTCATCTCTTTATTAAGCAATGGGAGTAATACATATTTATAGTGCACAAAGATTGTTCCACGGCAGTTTCCTACAGAGAACACTATTTGAAATAGGCTTTTGAAACAGCAGAATTCTAAATCACATGTGGTAGAACATAGCTGTAGTCACAATGAGGATCCTCAGTTACAGGTTATTTTGAGCTATATTTGAAGTACCAGGCCAGAGAGACCGTTCTTAAGAAATTGAGGGAGATGGAGGGACTAAGAAGGGGAAGAAGAAGAAGAAAAAGATGACATAAGAAAATGGAGGGAAGGAGGAAAGAAAGTAGAGGTTTATTTTTATATTTATAAATTTTATTTTTATGGCAAAAATACCAGAGTATAAAAATGAATAACTTATTTTTTTTAATTATGAAATTATGAATATTTCTCTGTCATCCCAATCGAAAAACAGATATTGTGAATTTAGCTGATAGGTCGAGTCATGTAACTATTGATTTGAAGTATTTTCACCCAAGTGCTTAAGCTATTACTTTGGTACTTAGAATTTTAATGCAGTCTATATTTTCTCAGATACATTTATGTTACTTTATGTTAATTAAAACATATATCCAGTAATAGGTTTATATTTTCCCTTAGATATTATACTTACAATAGAGTAATAGGAAACCAAATATTTAAGGAAAATTTTGAGAAAGCATAAAAGGAACATGTTTTGAGCCCAAATTTCCCCCATTATATCATTGGCTACCTATGTCAAGACATGTCAACTGCTGTTTGTTACATACAGAGAAATTATTTAAAAATTGAGTTTTTGAGATATCAAGAGTTTGAGAAATTTGGGGAGAATTTCTCTCTTGTTTTTTACTAAAACAAGTAAGGTTCTGGGGGTAAAATTATTAAGAAAGCATATACTATTGATGAAGTTGCATTGACTTAGTATAAAATAATTGGAATGCTTACATTAGAACATCACCTAACACAGCTCATTTCTAATTATAGACATAATTTGTGATCTTACACTGCAGGGCTATGGAACTAGGAAACAGTTGGTCCCCCCCCCATCTTTTGCAGTTTTAAGAGCCTAATCTATGTCCTTCAGCAGGATAAGCACATCCGGCTTCTGTTCCTAAAAGGCCCTTGACTTCCCTTCTCTTCCAGTTGGTTCATTTTGAAAACATCATTCTCCAACATTGTATCAGATATTTTTCTATTTCTAGAAAAGGTGAACTACTTTATAGTGTAAAAAAGAAAAATAAATTGAACTCTGCATAATTTCAAAATTAAAAAGAAAGTATAAGTAGCTTGACATTTATATAAAAAAGAAAGATAACTAAAAAGTGTATAATATGTATCAGTAGGAGAATAGTTAAAGATCATCATGTTAAGCTTTATATAACATGATACTTAAATGGAAGTTGTCCTTTGCAGCCTCCCAGATCGGTTGAAGGATCCCTCAGGCCCATGCATGCTAAAGAGACTTATAGGCAATATAATCATATATACACAAAATCTATATATAAACTCCAATATACTTTAATCATCTCTGGATTACTTATAGTACTTAATACAATGCAAATATTTGTGCAATTATTAAAATACAGTACTATTTGTTTTTGAAATAAAAATTACCCTTATATATTCAATAAATACATTGTTGAAACTATGGACACAGAAATGTATAGGGGGCATTTATCTTACTTATTAATGCATATATATGGTATATATGCATCAATTTGGGTTTCAAAAACAAATAGATTATTGAAAAATATAGTCACAAAATTATAAGATAAAAATACATGCAAATTTTAAGATAGGGTAATAGCAGTTATTATTTATAAATACATTATGAATCTAGGAAAAATACTAAAACACAGACTGGAAAATACATAAATTCTTTATTATGGTTGCTCCTGAGAAAAGGATATGGGACAGAAAAATAGAAGTTTAAATACTCTAATTCTTTTTATTTTAAAGTCAGTTCATGCATCCAGGATTTATTTATTTATCATGTATATTTATTCTGAGTACTTGTATGTTTGCAGACCAGAAGAGGGCGCCAGACCTCATTACAGATGGTTGTGAGCCACCATGTAGTTGTTGGGAATTGAACTCAGGACCTCTGGAAGAGCAGCCATTGTTCTTAACCACTGAACAATCTCTCATGCTTCATAAATGCCTTAATTCTTTGACTTAAAAATAAAAACAGAAAAATGTCTGGTATCAACTTTGATAAGATCTGGATACGCAGGTATGTTTGACTCACTATTTACTACGGCATTCTGTGTTTCTATATTTTTAAGCATAAAACAGAAATGCAATCACTGTTTTGAAGTTTTGGTATTTCATGAACTCATGCACACACCCAGAATTATTACTAGTTGCATATAGCTTAGATTTGAAGAACACAAACCTGATTGGTTCATGGACCCTAAATAATAGAGTCACAGAACCAACAGCTCACAGCTGTTAAAAAAAAATAGATGTGGTCGCTGCCTTCATTATTTCATCAACACTCAGTGAACGTTACAGTATGATTAATTTAGCAGTCACAAGTACTTTGAGGTATCTTACACATTCAATGAGAGTGGTATCAGGACACAGCAGCCCCCACTAGACCAGGTTATACCTAGCCAATCCTTAGCTAAGAAAATGTTACACCTTAGATTTGCACACCCTTTTTATAATGCCATCTGTACTCCCAGACAAGTGAAATGGCATCTGAAATTTAATCTTTGTTCATAACATAAACTTTGGAATACATTGAGGGGGTTTCAATATGTCACAGGATTCTTAAGACTCTGTGGAGGAGAAGTATATAAAAATCTCAAACAGAGTAGAAACAAGAGAGAATGTGGACAGTTTTTCTGGGGACCATACCCACATTTTGCACATGGAAATGTATCTGTGTCATTTGGGTCACAAGAAGTGTGTAACATGAAGAGAGAAGAGTTCCTCTTATATAACTTTATCTCCTGTGTGGTTAAGTACAGATAATAACCATATTCTTCCTTCTTTTAAAAGTTGTTTTCCTTTTTTGGCTTACAAAGATTTACCTCAGAACCTGAGGTGGGACTAAAAGCTCTCTCTACTAACACACTTACCAAATGTGCATTTAGGACAATTTGTAAATGTCTTTTGGGATAGAAAGAAAAAAAATGTCTTTGAATGAGGTCAACTGTAAAGTTGTACTAGTGTGAACTGACCTGTGTAATACAAATATACCTTAATACGTATTTCACACAAAGAAAATGCACAGGAGATTTTCTAAAGTCCAAGTATTAGGAAATAAAAGAAAACAATAAATATCAAATATCTTCTTGAGTCAGCACTGTACTAGATGGATTGTATATATAATATATATCATTTAGCAAAACCTTAAGAATGGAAAACAAAACAGTAATCAGAAATTTCATAAAATAGGTTCCACAGCTGGTAGAGAAAGGGGACTTCAAACTAATCTGGCTTCAGTGAGAGTTCTTAAACTTGAAAATCCTTTGCAAGGTTGTCTGTGACCTCCTGTATCCTGAAACTGACATTTAGGAATTATTGCTGCTGAGTATTCACTGCAGGTATCAAGTCATGACAAGTTATGACATAGCTGTCACTATTTATTAAGGTGACAAGTTAAGACATAGCTGTCATATTAAGGTGACAATCTATGACAGCTGTCACTATTATGGGGAACCTTTGAATGCTTTATTTATCCATAACCTTGGGCTTCTATTTAGGTAGACAAAGATGGGAAACAAAAAACCCTTGAAAGATGCTTCTAAGTTTTCACGTGGTCCCTCATCATCAATGGGAGACAAATAGAAGAAATGAATCCATTTCCTACAGTAACTGAAATAAATGAGCTGTTCCTTCAGATTTTACTTACACTGCTTTTATTCTTGATTTCTAAAAAAATAACAAGGAGAGAAAAAGAATGGGAAATTGGGTCTTGGGTGGGTAGGGAGTAAAAGGACATTTTGAAGGAGGTGGAAGAGGTAAAGAATATTATCAAAATACAGCATATGAACATTTTGAAAAATAATAGTAATAAAAATTATAATAAATTTCAGTGGAAAAGCTCTTCACCTGTGTTTTTGAAAGTCCGTGTGTTACATTTATTTATTAATTCATGAGAAGCAAAGGCCAGGATCTATATACCTGGCACAGGGCTTCCTTCTAACCCATGTGGGCACCCAGTGGCATCGCCCTCAGATTGCTTCATCATTCCCATCTCTTTATGTTTGGCAGCAGCTATTGTCCAGTCAGCGTGTTTCAGTGTTCTGTCCCATCGCCTGCAGTCCTTCATTGGCATGGGCAATGGAGCCTTTTTGACAGCTAACCAATGAAGAACATGAAATCAGGAGTGATTCTGAAGGAATTCTTTGCCCAAGCTGCAATGATTTGTGAATCAATCCAGTGCTCCATGAATCCAATCTTGCATGATTTAATGGTTATATGCCAATCAATTAGAGCCAGTACTCTAGTACACTGATAGTTTCTACTCAACAGATGAAGTGACAAGAAGGGCACCTGCATATCAGCTCTAATAAATTTAAAGCAACCTTCATCTCTTAATAGTGTTGCGATTGCTTGGAGCCCACCTTTCCTTGAATATTATATTCCTATTAATACAATTATATATGATATGGAGGATTTAGATAATTTACAAGCTCTAAGATTAAAATAAAAAACCAAACGAGTTGTTATTTTAGACTTTATTTATACTAATTTTTTTCTTGCCATCCAAAATTTGCAATGATATAGAAATAACATAAAAGTTGGGTGGTTAAAAAAAGGGGGGAAAATCTAGGGAAACTGAGAAAGGAGAAAGAAAGAATGTAGTCAAAATAAATTACATAAAACAATCATAAAACAATAGTAATAAAAATACAATGAATTAAATAATTTTACAAAAACATTTAATAATACAAATTTCAAAAGTATGTCCATTAAAGTCAAGATAATACAACCATGTAATACTGTCCTAGAGTCCAAGTTTATGTCAGAAATAGTATAAAGATTGAAAACATACAAATAAACTCTAAATTTTAAATAAAATCAAAACATTAAACTACAAACATCCATTCAAGAGCAATGGCTCAAATAACCTTCTTCCAAATAGGAAGAACCCAATAAAACTTCCATCCATTGTTCCTTTTAAGTTTAGTCCATCAAAATTGCAACAAAGCACATCTTGTTGTTCATGATGTTCGCCAGTTGGTGTGGGACAGTGGTCTGGGGTATTCTGTCAGTTATATTTCAAATAAATGCTGATTGGCCAATAGCCAGGCAGAAAGAATAGGCAGGGCAACCATACAGGAAATAAAGGTGGGTCAAGGAGAACAGGAGAATTCTGGGAAGAAGGAAATCCTATTCGGCAGTCCTGGCCCAGTCACAGAGCAAGCAATATGTGACAGCCTAGCTGAAAAAGATACCCAGCCATGTGGCTAACATATATTATAATAATGGGCTAATATAAGTTATAAGAGTTAATAAGAAGCCTGAGCTAATGGGCCAATAAGTTTATAGTTAATGTAGACCTCTGTGTGATTTCTTTGGGACTTAATGACTACAGGAATTGGGCAGAACAAGGACCGGGTGGGACAGAAACCTCAGACAACAGTTAGAGGACTTACAGAAGTGTTCAGAGCAAGACTGTTCTGCAAAGGAATTCCCAATTTCACCTTAAAGATGCAAAATGCAGAGAGACTACACTGTATTTAATAACTCATCAACTAACAGCTAGTGAATATTTCCTCATTCAAAAGAGTGCAAAAATTTGGGGCCAAACCTAAGTATTTTGCCAGAAGAAAAGCACTATTGGAAAGGCTTTCAATAAAGAGAGTTGAAAGGTAAATCATAGGACAGTAGGACAACCAAGATATCAGTAATAGAAACAGGAACTGGAAAGGGGGCACAGCAGTTAAAAACACTTGCAACACAATCATAGTTCCGATCCCAGCACTCAAGTCACAAGCCAGGCATCCCTCAAGCTCCTGCCACTCCAACTCTCAGGGATCCAATGACCTCTTCTGGCCTCTGAATGCAAGGGTACAAACATCTGTACACACACATGCATACACACTCACATAGACACATATATCCAAATAAATAAATAAGCAAATAAGTTCTTTAAGCGGGAGGGAATATCCTAACCAAAAAGCCAGCCAGCATCACTGTGGCAGTGTCAAAAGAAGATGGTTATTCATTGACACCAGGAACAGACACCTGTACATAGTTGCTCTAACCATATATGTCACATTCACGAAAGACACAAGTACCAAATAAGGTACCTGAAAGTGGAACATAGCTACAATCATATTAAATTCTCTTTTCTAATGGTCAGCCAGTCTTTTAATCTAAAAGTTTTCTCTTCAGGAGCAATTACTTGCAGATAGTTTAACTTGCACAGTAAAAGTGAAAGGTAATGCTTGGTTGGGTTTTTCTGTCTCCTAACCATTGGCTAAAAGACACTTAAGAAAATACTCAACATCCTTAGCCATCAGAGAAATGCAAATCAAAACAATACTGAGATTCCATCTTACACCTGTCAGAATGACCAAGATCAAAAACATTGATGATAGCTTATGCTGGAGTGGATGTGGGGCAAGGAGAACACTCCTCCACTGTTGGTGGGAGTGCAAACTGGTATCACCTCTTTGGAAATCAGTACGGCGATTTTCTCAGAAAATTAGGAAACAATGTACCTCAGTACCCAGCAATACCACTTTGGGGTATATACCCAAAGGATGCTCAGTCATACCACAAAGACATGTGCTCAATTATGTTCATAGCAGCATTGTTTGTAATAGTCAGAACTTGGAAATAACCTAAATGCCCCTCTACTAAAGAATGGATAAAGAAGATGTGTTTCGTTTATACAATGGAGTAATAATGACATCTTGAAATATGCAGGCAAATGGATAGATTTAGAAACCACCACACTGAGTGAGGTAACCCAGACCCAGAAAGACAAATATCATATTTACTCACTCATAAGTGGCTCTTTGACATAAAGCGAAGAAAAACCAGCCTGCAATTGACAACCCTAGAGGACCTAGACAACAAAGAGGACCCTAAGAGAGGCATACATAGATCTAATCTACATGGGAAGCAGAAAAAGAAAAATTCTCCTGAGTAAATCGGGAGTGTGGGGATCATGGGAAAGGGTAGAAGGGGAGAAGGGAGGAAGGAAGGGGAGCAGATAAAAAATATATAGCTCAATAAAAACAATTTTAAGAAGATTCCACTCAAATTACATTCAAGCCATTTAGAAAACAGTCTGAGTGAGTTTTAATCTGGCATTCTACTTTTGAAAACAACCCTCAAGTATTCAGTGCTGCTACATGGCAAAGCCTGCATCTCACTTTCAGAGACATTTGGTTTCTGGGCCTTGTCTCACTCCTCCAGTGTACAGTCCTCAGCTGGAATGAACCAAGTAGAAGGAGAAGGTACTTCGTCAGTAGAAACCTGGCCCTGCGTTGGGATTACTGGAAGATAAACCTCTCAAGGACTGGAGCTCCTATATGTGGCTTCCCTAGCATTTTGGATTCAGTAGTCAGACTTGGAAAAAGGTCCGGAGTTCCAAGAATGAGCCTGACAGAGAGAAAACTGAGTCTCCACAGTCTTTCAAAAGCACGGTTAGAAACAAATTGAATTTTATAGCTTTGTGGGTTTGGTAGAACAGCCTCATTTTTGCTATTCTTTATTGATTTGAAACAGTCATGACCCCATAGAAATTCAATTAAATGAGACAGGTATTCCACCTCCAGATGAGAATATAAAAGTGCATGTCTTATTTTCAAACAAACTCACTTAGACAAGTAGCAAATCAAGATAATAGAGTAGACAAAAGTTTAAATGAGCCTACATGGATTAAGGAGCTATAGTGGAGATAAGCCTGTGACGACTTCAGTATGTGTCTAAATCTCACAATGGGGGCAGCAAAGCAATGCTTCCGAGCTCTGTAGGGTAGCATCATTTAAGAGACTCAAGCATTGCTCCCAAAAAGCACACTTTCTAGCTTTTATGACAACATAGATAATTTAAAGGAAACCCTGAATGTTCCCCAAACTTCAGGGTCATATGAAAGTTCAGTACAGATAGGTGAAATGTGATTCCATCTTGAAAATTATTTCTTTTTTTTCCCTAACACCCAGATGCTTCATCTTAAGGAGCCACAGCCTTCTCTGACGGCTCACCGCCCAGCCTTAATATGGTTTAGGTCCTCCATGGCCAACTACTTATGTTCAAACAGGGCTCTCTTGCTTCCTGCTGGCAACTGGTCCTTCCCTGTTCTCCTCACCTCTTTTCTTCCCCCTTTCAATCAAGCTACACCCTGCCTTGCAGACCTTTGAGGTTTTGGCTTACTTTGTGCTCTTAGCCTCAAATTCCAGTGGAACCTCTCAGCCTAAAGCGGCTATTACTGTTTCTGTAGGATGTGGTTAGTCAGGCAATCTTCAGTTACCACTTGTAGACCTCCAGAACTTGCTGTGGCAAGGGGGGAGGACCCTGGCCATTCTCTGCCTGGGATGGATGACTAAAGCAAAGCACATGACCCAAATTAGCAAAGGAAGGAACAGGGACAGATGGAAAGAATTTCCTTCAAACAAATAAAAGTTTTTTTGGACTCCTCTTTTATGATTCAACTCTTCTATTGCTCAACTGAAAGCTGGAGGCATAGAAAAGGGAAAAGCGCCCGATGGACAGCAGAAAGAAATAATCCCCGAGAGTGCTCACCTATGCATGAAGAAAAGAGAAAGTTAATTTGGAATCAACAGGCCTTCATGTAAGTCTATCTTGAATGCTATGCAGTCATCGGGCCTGTGCTTTCTGTCTCACTGGGTTTCAATTTGGGTTAACACAAAAGCACTCATGACCACAAGGCTTTTATTTTATGTGCAAACAGAATGCCCTGGTGAGTGCCCATTTGTCTTCTGATTAACAGCCACACAGAAATACAGCAATGCAACTTTCTACTCAATTATACACCAAGGAAAAACTAGATCCGAAAGCTGCTACTGACCACCACAATGAACTAGGAAAGGGTGAAGGCTGGCATTTCCAGATTGCTTGAAACTCAGGGACATTTGACAGGTCTCAATGGTTGGAAAAAACTGTAAATTCAGTTTTCAATTACAGAGAAATCATTTCCAAATGACGGTGTTTATGAAAGAGCTCCTCAAAGCTCCTGCACTCAGTTCTCAGAAACTGCACCCAGAACAAGACAGGCAGAGCAGTTCTCTTTCCTTCTTGCTTTTGTTGAAAGATAGGGCTCCACTGGGTCTCTTAAGCTGGTTTTGAACTCATGGAAATCCTTCTGCCTCAGTATCTCTCGTGCAATGCACTTCCAACAACACCTAGCTTTAATAAACATTTTTTCTCATCCAAAGTTCCCTGTCTCTGAGTCCAAATTCTTTTCTGATCAATCTCTGCACACTTTGTGCTCCATGGCTGGGGTCAATAAAATAGAAGGAAGCCACCTATGGCCCTTTTGCAATCTTTGAGTCCCCTGTTAGTTTTATTTTATTTTCTCTTATAGGTGACAACTGTACTTACTAAAGGTGTCTCTTCCTTGGCATGGTGATCTCCAGTTCCTTCCACTTCATGCCATGCCAGGCTCACAAAGCAAGTGTAACATGTTTTCCTTATATGTGAATTTATCTGGGAAAAGAGACATGGAAGGAAAAGAGGGACTGATAGGGAATGATAATGATGGAGAGGATGAACAGGAGGAAGGATGAGAAAGGTTAATGGCAAGCGAGTAAAACACAGAATGTTGCATACAGATATGTGTATACATAGTAAAACTCGTGCACAATTAACTTATATGCACAAATTGGTATGTATGACGGATGATGAAAAATAAATGCCTGTGCCCTTTTAATATGGGTTTTTTTTAAAGAGTCCTCTGTGGAAATTAACCCAAGAATGAATGGTGTCTTATGCTTACTGATCCTCATGAGACAGACTGTCAGAAAGCCTGTGTCTTGTGTCCTGGCATGTGTCCTAGCTTCATTTCCTGTCACTTAGACAAAATCTTGACAAAAACAGCTTAGGGGAGAAAGGGTTTATTTTAGCTCACAGTCCATCATACTAGAGAAGTCCCAGCAACAGGTCCTTGAGGTAGTCAGTTACGTCCGGAAGAGAGTGCACACACGTTTGCTTGCTCTCAACTTCCTCTCTCTACTCTTACATATTCCATGGTCCCAAACAGAGGGAATGGTATGACTAACTTATATTTGGTCTTCCTACATATTTAACTTAATGAAGACAAGCCCCACAGATATGTTAGAACATCAACCTTATCTAGACAATTACTCATAAGGACTCTTTGTGCAGGTGATTATAGATTGTATTTCATTAAGAATTAAAACCAGTTGGACTTGAGTTTTTGTTCTTTTTTTTCAAGCAGGGTTTCTCTGTAGCTTTGAAGGTTGTCTTGGAACTATCTCTTGTAGACCAGGCTGGCCTCAAACTCGCAGAGATCTGCCTGCCTCTGCCTCCTGAATACTGGGATTAAAGGTGTGTGCCATCACCACAGGGCTGGACTTGAGTTTTGTGCAGGGTGATAGATATGGATCTATTTGAATTCTTCCACGTGTCGACATCCAGTAAGAACAGCACCATTTGTTAAAGATGCTTTCTTTTTTTTTCAACCGTATGTCTTTTGCATCTTTGTCCAAAAGCAGGTGTTCATAGATGTGTGGATTTATGTCTGAGTCTTCAATTCAATTCCATTGATCAACCTGTATGTTTTAGTGGCAATATCATGCCATTTTTATTACTGTAATCCTGTAGTAGAGCTTGAAATTAGGAATGGTGATACCCCCAGAAGGTCTTTTATTTTTATTTCTGTTATCCTAACCCCTAGCAATAGCAGATACATAGTCTGAAATGGCCATTTCCTGTGACCGGATTGGTGTTTACCCCAATTGTAATCAGAGGCCTCATCCTTCATCCAGCAACCAATAAAAACAGATGCAGAAACCTCCAGCCAAACATTAGGCAGAGTTTCAGGGAATCCTGCAGAAGAGGGAAAATAATAATTGTAGAAGTCATAGGGTTCAAGGAAACCACAGGAAAACTCACAGAATCAACTAACCTGGGCTCATAGGGGCTCACAGACTAAACAGACAAGAGCCTACATGGGACTGACCTAGGCACTCTGCACATATGTGATATTTATGTAGCTTGGCCCTCTTGTGGGACTCATAAAAGTAGGAACAGGGGCTGTCTTTGACTATTTCATGGGCTTTGGGAATGCTTCTCCTCATACTAAGTCACCTTGCTCAGCATTAATACATGGAGAGGTACTTAGTCTTATTGCAACTTGATATGCCATGTTTTGTTGCTACTAATTGGAGACCTACCCTTTCTAAATAGAAATAAAAGAGAAGTGGATTGGGGGGTTGGGAGCAGAAGGGGTCGGGAGATGGACTGAGATGAGAAGAGGTAGGGGAAAATGAGGCCAGGATATAAAGAAAATAAATACATTTATTTATTTATTTTTATTTATTTATTTATTTATTAAAAAGCAAGGGCAACAAAAAGCTAAAGAAATCAAATATTCAAGTCTTCCTTGAACAGTTGAGTAGCATACAAACAACAAACCAAACTCCACCAACAGTCATAAATTGCATGTAGAAAATCATGTACGTGGATGATTCACAGTATGTGAATTTAGGCCAGTTTATCACAGCTGGGAAAACTTTGCTTGGCCTCACCATACTGCTTTGTGAGCGCCAATCAGACTTATCAACTCTGAGTGTCCTGTAGGAACACTGTCCCCTCTACTCACAACCCAATGTCTTTCTCTAAAGTCCCACAATGCAGACCACAACCTGCAGACTAATAGTAGACATACTCAGTAGCCTCGGTCTAAGTTCATCTATTCAGCAAGTTCTCCAGAATATTCTGATGTCCGTAATCATGTTAAGGTTATGGAAGCTCTGGCTTTTGAACTGCTGGTCCATTGTAAAGAGTTTCCCACCTTCTGATTATAGATGGCCTGCTCACCTGCTCCAAGGCAAACTGCAAAGCGAAGCAGACAACATTACATAAACCATGTGCCCCTGTTAATAGTCACTTTGGAAATTCCCGAACTGTGATGGTCTTTGTATAGACGCTGTGGTTGCCAGGCAAACAGAGGGTCCAAACCACCTCAGAAAGATTCCAAAAACACATTCTGTGTCACAGTTTCAAAACAAAGCCAGTAATATTTTAATCTCTTACCACAAGGACATGTCTAACATTGCTTGTCATAATGCCAGTTACTTACAGAAAAGAATCTGGGTTTTCCTGACTTTATCAGCCCATTGATATTGAAAACATAAGCTGAAATATGTATTGGATAGGGTAGCAAATGAGAACATTCCAAACAGATGTAGCTCTGCCTCTGTCACTAATGATAACTCAAGACCATTGGAAGGGTTTTAATGTCAGGCTTTCCAGAATGTTCACTTGATGATATCACCACATGCTTTGAAGATCCTTTGAAATTACCATAACATTCATTGAAAAATAAACAGGACTTAAAAGATCTTTCTCCATAGTATTTGAGGATTTGTAAACTCTGCTTCAGGTTCATGGGAACTCCTTTTTGTCTTGTCTTGGAATCAGAAATGCCAGTCCTATTGTCTGGGAAAACATTCCTTTTTGTATTAAGAAGTTAATGTTTATGGTGAAGACTGATATAATGACAACTCTGTACAGAAATCACAAAGTTGAAATCAATGGTGGCAGGGAGAGCTAACAATAACTGGGGTTTCCCACAAGTGACACCAGATGTCAGAGGTACAGCACCATTGCCTTGCCCACATGTCTCCCTTGTTTGTCATTGGTCCCCGGGGCTGAGTCATAGACCGAGTAAAGACTTGAGCCCTGCCCCTCCCACTCAAGAAGGAGGAGTTCTCTAACCACAGTGGTGGAGAGAACCCCTTTTCATCTTGCAACCTCCTTTTATGGAAAATGATTTTGGCTACCATTCTTAGAGAATTCACCATGAATTTTGCTTTTAGTATTAAGAAATGTTGTAATAACTAGTGGTTTGAGTTTCTGAATCCAGGTTCCAAAATAGCCAGTTTGTTCCCTGATGCTTTAGATTCTCCTTCTGAAATTTGGCTCGGGAAGATTTATTTGACCTAAGGTGACCAAGGACGCTTAGTACAAAGTGTCCATATCCTGAGAACTCATCAATCCCAGGCAATTGGGATTAGTGGTCATCCTGAATAAACCTCACTCTCATCAATAACTACCATCTGTCTCCTTAAGTTCCACTAGCAAAACCACGCCTCCTCCTAATATAATAATGTCCATACTCTTTTGTTTCTGTGTCCCTGTCCTTCTTTTTCTTTATTTTACTCTCAGCTTTGTTTGCCAAAATGTATCTCTGATAAACACAGTGTGATCTAGGTAAAGGGAGAGAAATTACAATAGCATTGAAGTATTTTCAAACTGAGCCACATTGCATTTATTAATACATCCAGGAATAAAGCAGGAGAATGCCTAGACTCCTGTGACTGGCCCTGTAAATAGAATTTTTCTGATTGCAGCGGCATATTTTGCATTAGATCAAAATGTATTTTAGAATTTAATAGACCCACACTTGGAAAAGGAAAACACAAGCATAAATTTATATTCAGGCTAAATGTTTATCTTATTTATCTACAGATAAGAGACAAATGCCCCAGAGTAAGTGTTGATATAAAAGTCAGGAATGGAAACACCAAGTTACAAGTGAGGGGACTGCAAAATTGCTTCTGGCCCTGAAGCTAGTAAGTGACAGAATCAGGAGTCAGAACTATCTATTAAAAACAGAAGCTTGTGTTCAGAGAAGAGCAGATACAAACTGTCCTGCCTATGTGTGGCAAGCACTCGGACATTGCTGATCAGATGAATCTGTTGCTCAGAATGAACACTGTGGATGCAGACAAACAGTGTGCGGACAAGCAGGCAGAGTGAGATCTGGGTGCTGTGAGATCCAGGTATCCTGGGAAGCAGAGATACACTCAGAAGTACAGACACTTCTGGGACATGGCTGGTGATTCTGGAAGAACAATGAAAAGAATCATAGTAAATTAAAGAAAATCTTGCATCTTCAATACTTCTAGAATTCCTTAGAAGTATTGTTTCAACTACCTTATAGCAGTAATAATAATGATGATAATAAAACAAATGTTGCCAGGTGGTGGTGGCATGCTCCTTTAATCTGAGCACTCGGAAGGCAGAGGCAGGTCAATCTCTATTAGTTCACAGCCAGTCTGATCTAGAAGAGAAGAAGAGCTAGCTCCAGGCCAGCTAGGGTTGTAATACAGAGAAACCCTGTCTTGAAAAAAAAAAAAAGGAACAAAAAAAATGCTGACATTTTATTTTCTGTCAAGAACTGAACTGTGCCCTGCGTTTTAAATGTTTTATTTACTGCTCTCAATAGATAACCAAATTAAGTTTCAGTAAAAGCACTACCTGGAAACAAAAGATTTAAAACAGATGAATTAATAATTAAGAAATAATGGCCAGAATGTCCGTAGCTGACACCCACATTCTAGTCTATCAGAAAGGAAATTGCTCTCTTGCAGTGGTCTGTACAAACAAGAAGAAGGCCCATGCTTAAGCCCATCTATGCTGGTAATAGCATAGCTTGAATTCCAACTCTTCTGCCTTCTTATTCAGTCTTCCCAGGACTAGTTGTCCACAGTGTCCCTGGTACCCAACGGGGAGGATGCTCTGGGAGTTGGCGTCTGTCAGAGGCTGAATGTTGATAAGAAAGAAAACCTACAGATGAAGGAATTTGCCTGACAATTGGAAAGAAACCAGTTGGGCCCAGGCATTAAAAAAGAGTATGTATGGAGGTGAAGACAGAAGCAATGGAAGAGGTAGAATTTATGGATCCAGGAAGTGAGGAAAAGCATGGATGCTGGTAATTCAATAAAGAGAGACAGCAGGAGACCAGTCATGTAAGGTTCGGCGTAGATGAAAAGGAACTCAAATTTCAACCTAAGACACTAAGTGCTAAAGCAATTATTTTTTAATGTTTAAATTAGCTCAGAAAGTAATAGGTTTCCATATCGGTGTTTATGTATATTTCATGTGGGCTCATTCTCCCTTCATGACATGTTTTTCCCTATGGTACCCCCTTTGCCTTTTGCTTGCCATTTCCATAGACATTTTTAATACAGTCCAAATACATTTTTCAAATTTAGTTATTCCGCTAATGCTTTTTTAAAAAGGCCTTCTCAGATGGTTTTTCTTGCTTGCTCTTATTTCTGTGTTTGAGATGATCCTGCTGTAGGTAGCACAAATTTTCTTTTGCTGCATGCAAATGGATACAAACAATGTAGCATGTAACATGACTTTCCCCCCATAATTGGCCAAATAAGTCTTATTTAGCATCATCTTTCCTTTTAATTATGTGGCATGTCCTGTCTATTAAGCCTTTTAACATTCCATCATCTGTGGAATGTGATGAGGGGGCTCTTCTCTTTTGTGGTGATACATCCCGAGTTCCTGTGTGTGCATGTTTGTGTGCTGTGTGGATGGCAATGGGGAGAATGTTGTAAAACTCTCTGGATGTCTTTGAACCACTGTGGCAACCAGGTCATGAATCTGTTTTCCATTGCGTGCCTGCTCAGTGTCACTGTGATACTTATTCCTGCCTCCACAGTTTGCCGTCTTGGTCCTTAGTCAGAGTGGTAGCTCCTCCTATTTAGTGAGATTCACCTTGACCTATAGGACAATTAGATTATTGTATATGATAATGATCTATATGCTAATTAGTGCCTCTGCCTCTCAGACATCTGTACATGATGTCTGTATAATTCCAGTGAGGCTCTTAACCCTAAAACTCTCTGGAACTGGGTCTTCTGAGCCTATAATGTGATCTCCCACCCTTCTAGAAGCAATGATGATCGCCTCAATGGAACAAGCAGGAATTCTAGATGCCTGCATATAACACATACCTGCACCCCCATCGCATTACATCACACCACACGCACACCACATGGCCAATTATCTGATGTGTTTTCTTTGTGTTGAGACATCTGACAGACAGTCTTCCCAAAACGTCCACCAAGAAGTGAGGTAATTGCATCTGCTTTCTATCCTTCAACTGTCCTAAAAATAAATAAATAAATAAATAAATAAATAAATAAATAAATAAATGGAGGAACTTTAGCCTGTTAATTTAAAATCTGGGTTCTAACCTCCCCACTCCACTGCCTCCCATCCTTTCTTCTTCCCATGGTCCACCAGGAAGAAAAGGTAAGTCTTCCCACTCCATCATGCTGGCTGTACTCTCGCAGTCTCAGACCCGCCAGCCTCCTTGCAGCTTGAACCCCAAGACTTACCTGATTTAGGAGGGCAGCCTATGTCCTGAGAAAATGACATCATTCTTGGAAGAGGATTACTCAGGCACCTTGGAAATGCAAATACCAGAAGGAAAATTTATTAGTTAATATCCTAAAATTAATACACCGACATTGTTTTCCTGGAAAACCGTATCTTTCTATGTGGTACACATTGGATTTCTTCCAGCCTGAGGTAGCATTGAGAGCCGTAAACAACCTTGCAACCTTCCTTGGATGGTGCTTTGTCTGTGAGCTGGGAGTTTTGTGCTGTAATTTGACAGGGAGAGAATTGAAGCAGGTCCAATTGCACTCTTTTGCTTAAAATACATATCTTGTTGAGCCTACAGGTCTTCTCTGGACAGACTTTCTTTTCCACCTCTTCTCTTTCCCCTCCTTTTTTTCTCCTTTCACTTCCCTCCCTTGCTTTTCCATTTAATCCTCTAGCTGGATACCTAATGCACAGAAAACCTGGTCTAAGGAGCCTTCAATTTATATGTGTTGTACATTATAATGCAGAAAAAAATTGTTAGAATTTTGTGTTTTCAAATGTGAGTATTATTCAATGCTTTGGCTTCCCTGTCTCCATCCTTCAGTCTAAATATCACTCAGATCTCTACAAAGTTGCATGCTTTCTCACCAATTATCTGAGGGACCCTGAGAATGGTACTTACATCAAAGCCCAGCCTAATGACACGGGACACCTGGCCACAGCAAATGCAAGCATCTCTCAGCTCTTTGCTCCATTTGGCAAAAAGCTATTTCCATCTCAGTCACGGCATAACAAAGGACTAATTGATGAGAGTATTTTTTTTCCATCTCTCAAAAAATAAATTGAGCCAACTCCACAAGCTCATCTAGAGGAATTAATTAGGGAATAGGAAATCTCCAAAGCCATCCTTAAATTGAGATTGAACAAAGCCCAGGGAACAGATGGCTTTTCATCCGAATTCTTTAAAAACCTTTAGCACTCTGCTAATTCCCCTACAGGAATGAGAGCAAACTGGTAAATGAATTTGAGCAAACCATGTCACCAGGTGTTCATGTCCCCTAAGGTTTCTTTTGCTCTAGGAAAAAAAGAGAAACCAGAAAAAAAACCCAACAGGTATCCTCTTTACTGATATTATTATGATTTCCTTTATACATGTGAGTCCTTCCCTAGGGGCTCATTTTGTGTCTCTGTGCACTTCTGAATACCTAGCTAGGGAAAGATTCCCTTAATTGGTGCAGCTAATCATAGACAACAGCTAAGAGCTAAGGACTGTGTCAGCACACAAGAAACAGCTGAGAATGAGGTCATTGTTCATGCAAAACAGAAAAAAATGGCCAACAGTTTCATGATTTTGCCCCAGGTATCTAGAGAATTCAGGAGCAAAGTTTTGTGAGTAGGCTATGCTATCCCAATAGCTGAGTAGATGGTTTTCCCATTCAGACCTAACTTGCAAAAACATAGTGAGAGAGAAGCATGTTCCTCCTGTGTGGGCAGTTAGCAAGAAGCCACCTTCGGTCTTCCAAGCATGACCAGTCTGAATGTACACTTTCCCTATGCCTGTGATACCTAAATGTTGAAATCAAATTTGGTAGAATACTTTTTAAAACATTCTCTTTTTCCCCCACCCCCTTTGGCAGCTAAAATTAAATGTATTTGTTAAATACTAACGTCTCAAAATACATGCACATTGTGTGGTAGACAATGATGAATAATTAACATGCACCTTGCTTGGCACAGATCTGAGGCTGCAGGCTTGTAATCCCAGCCTTTGGGAGAGGGAGTCAGGTGACTCGAGCATTTGAGGCCAGCCCAAGCCAATTAGTGAGTCCTGTTTTAAAAACTAAAACAAAGTCATTAAGTTAGTTTAAAAACTGTGTCTTACCTAACAAAATTGTCATTTCTTTGGCAGGAGCGTGCATTTATTGGCGGCACTTTGAAAAACACATGATGGTTCTCTATGTTACACAATAGAACTGTCGAGCTTCTCTAATCAAAAGGAGTTTTCATAGTTTTAATGCTTTGCTCTTGTGTGTGTGTGTGTGTGTGTGTGTGTGTGTGTGCATGTGCGTGTGTGCAGGCACTCATATCCTGTAGCATGTACAGAAGTCAGAAAACAGTTTTCATGAATTGACTCTGTTTCACCTTATTGAGACAGGATCTCCTTGTTTCTGTTGTGTTGCATTCACCTGGTAAGCAGGTCCATGGGTCTCTGGGCAATTTCCCCACTGACCCTCCCGTTTCACTATAGGAGTACTGACGTTACAGATGCATAGAACCTCATCTTTTGGTGTTCTTGTGGATTCTGGGGAAATAACTCAAGTTCTCCGGTGTCTACAGCAGTTTTTTTGTTTTGGTTTTTTTTTTGTTTTTTTTGTTTTGTTTTTTCGAGACAGGGTTTCTCTGTGGTTTTGGAGCCTGTCCTGGAACTAGCTCTGTAGACCAGGCTGGTCTCAAACTCACAGAGATCCGCCTGCCTCTGCCTCCCGAGTGCTGGGATTAAAGGTGTGCGCCACCACCGCCCGGCTTCTACAGCAGTTTTATGGGCTGAGCCTTCTCATCAGCCTAGACTTTGTATTCATTCTTTGGCCAACCTTTCCCCTCTTTTCCCTACCAATGCTCCAGCTCTTGGTAAATAACACTCTAGTATTCTATTCATTTCTGTGAGATGAACTTTTACATATTACATGTGATTGAGATCATGGTTTGTCATCTGGCTTTACATAACAAGAGGAACATCTAAACTCTTCCAGGCATTTGCACATGAGCTCATTCCTTTTTTCCATGATCTGGAATATAGGTATTCATGTTTGTATGTACATATGTATGTATATTTGACAGTTAAATGGATATATGTGTGTATGTAGATAGATAGATAGATAGATAGATAGATAGATAGATAGATAGATAGATAGATATGGATGGACGGACGGACGGACGGACAGACAGACAAACAGATAGATAGATAGATGATAGATAGACAGACATATCACCTTATGTATTTAACTGTCAATGGACACCTAGCCTTTCCTAAATGTCAGTGGACATTACTTTATACCTTAGCATCATATACAATGCTGCAATAAATTTTGGATTGCAACTTTACTATCTTAGTTTCCTTTCCTTTAGATAAATACTCAAGGTGTGATTTCTATCGCATATAAAATTTCTATTGCTAACTTTTCGAGAAAACTTCATAACTAGTGATAATTGTCTACTAAACCTTCTTCTCAAACCTTTGCTAACACTATTTTTTGTCTTTTGTGTCATAGCTGGCCATTAGGTCTGAAAGTATTTCTTACTGTGTTTTTAATTTACATTTAACATGTGATTAGTCATGGCAAAGACAATACTTTGGTTCTCAGGTCACCCAGACCTGAATAATCACCCAGAAACTATATTAATTACAACTCTGTTTGACCAATTGTTTAGGAATATTCCTAGCTAGCTCTTTCTTACAGCCTAAATTAACCCATTTTTATTACTCTGTGTATTACCACGTGGCTGTGGCCTACCAGTAAGTTTCCAGCATCTTTCTCCTTCAGAGGCTACATGGCATCTCCCTGACTCCGCCTTCTTTCTCTCTGCATTCAGTTTAGTTTTTCTCACCCAGCTCTATCCTGCCCTGCCATAGGCAAAAACAGCTTTGTTATTAACCAATGGTAATAAACATATTCGTAGCATACAGAGGGGAATCCCACATCAGCTAGATTGGCTGTTTAGGGGTCTCCAGGGTTCTACCTCTCTTTACCATCCCCAGTGTTTGGGAACAGACAGCTGCCATCAAATGGAGCTTTGACATGAGTACTGGGTTGTCAGCTTCTTGGACAGAAAACACTGTACCCTGTATCCCATGAGCCTTCTCCACAGCCCCTGGCTTAGGCTTGACTTTTTACAGGGGAGAATAAATTGAACTGATATGGCAAAGAAAGTTGTCTTTGTGAAATTCTGTCCATACACAAAAAAGTTTCATTATCTAAATAACAGAAAATATTACTTCATATGCAAATACGGAGGTTCACATATCAGCATTAGAGAAGAGACACATGCTGCACCATGGTTATGACAGCCCTTTACAAAGAGAGCATTTCCATGGCATTGGCCAGAGTGCTGGTCTTCTGGTAAATTATGTATTGAGTCTTGAGCATCACCACATAAGTCTGCAAATTGAGCCTAACACACTTTGCATTATTCAATGAGCAACCTGGTTTGCGAATGCCCAGTGAAAAATGGGGAAGGAGAAATTCTGTAAGCAAAAACCCAGATCTTGCTGTGTACCTACTTTTAGGAACTTTCTGATAACCTTTCAGCTCAGATCCAACATTTCCAACACACTTGTCTCATTTTGGAGCAGTGCGCCATTCCTAAATAATTGTCATAACCCTTCCCCCAAAATCAGAAAGCACTCACTGATTTGTCTCAGGATGACAAAAGATTGACTTCAAGGAGACATTGCCATAATAAGAATTGCTACAAGTTCATAATAGTGTTTAGACTTAGGTGAATGTTCTTTTCTAAACTTTTTTTTTGGGGGGGGGGGGGGTCTGAAGTTTAAGACACAATTTAAATAACTTTTCTATCCGGCAATTAAAACCAATGGCAGTATAGAAGGGCAAAACTGGTCACTCGAAGCCCTGATTCAGCCTGATACCAGAATTAGACAACTGAATTACATATTAGATAGTTTTACTCTGACTTCAAGAAAACTCCTGCATATAATGAAATAAAAACTGACAATAAAATCTACATTTCTCTGTCAAATCTGCGTGTTTCCTACACAGATTGAGAATTTCCATTTTGGAGTTTGCACAAGGGCCAACTTACAGCGGTCCTTGATGTGTTTATCTTATCAAATATAAATTGGTTCTTGCCAGTTATTGGATATTCTATCACACCTTTGGCTGTTGAGTGAAAGGGTATGCACTGAATTTCTCCTGTCCTGAATCAACAGTGCATTCTGATTTTCTTTAGATTTTTCCTAAAATCAGCATATAATCTGTTAAATGCTATCAAGACATGATTGAAGAAAATGGTTTTATGGTCCCTTTCCCCCTCGTTTTCACCACCATCTTCTACCTCTGTTGCTTTTTGATAACACACACCTCTCCCAAGTTGCACTCGTTCTTTTACTTACTGTAATTCTTTCTTGTCACCTAATTTTCCCTTCTTTTCTTCTCCTTTCTAGATCTTTAGACTTTACCCATACTCAGATCTGTTTGCTTCTATAGAAGTACACATTAGAAGCTAAGAACCACCCATGATAGAGAAGGTATGTCTTATTTTATGTTGGTTTTCCCCCTTTTGCTTAATCTATCTAGATCCATCCATTTCCCTATAAATTCCATGACTTTATTTTTCTACACAAATGAACAATATTCCATGGTGTCTTTTTTCCACACTTCATTACATATACATCTGGTGACCGCTTGGATGGTTCCATTTCATTGCTATTATCAATGTAGCAACCAAAAACATAGATGTAAAAACATCTCTATATTCAAATATGGCTGAGACAATTTTCTTTTCCTTTGAAATGTTATCAATCATATTTAAATTCATGGAACTTTTACGAATTTGGTGAGACATTTACCAAACAAATTATTTCCCAACTCTGACATCAATAAAGCTTGGCATCCAGGGCAATGAAGTCACCATTCCCGTGTGACTCTTTAAGGGTACTTCCATTTAATTCTAATTAAACACAAATGAAATTACAGAGACGCGTGTGGTACTTAGGACGATGCCAATGACCTATTTAACAATTCATCTGCAAGAGTGCTACCTAATCATATGGTCTTGGCATACAGTTGTCTAAACATTCTGTAAGGATTTTTAAACTGCCTTTCAGTGGCTTCAGGGGTCTAACTTCTCTCCTCCACAATGCCCTCAGTGCCACGTAGTATAAAAGTGCTCTTGGCATTGAAGAAATTCATAATGCTGAGAGAACAAAGATGTTATATGGCCCCATTTTGAAAATAAATAATTGTGTCTGCCATTTTTTAAGTGCTCTGTTACATACTTTGTGGTAAGGTCATTAAATTAAAAAGCAATAATAGTTCTAGACATGTGTGGACACTGTATGGCTTCATCCCAGGCCAGAAACCACATTTGAAAAATTCTTGAGACTTTTACTGTCACTGATTTGGCGAGACATTTAGCAAACAAATTGTTTCAAAATTCTGACGTCAATAAAGTATGGTGTCGTGGGAGGTGAGGCTGCTTCAGAAACATATCCTATGTATTGCTCACGCTGCACTAAGGACTGATAAGTACCTTTCATGTTCTTAGTGACAAGGGGTGAGTGAGAAATGATTTAAAAGTCAGGATTGTCAACTTGATTCTAGAAGTTAAGCATTCTAATTCATCAAAGACTTTAAGAAAATAAAAGAAAGCCTAACTGGAGAAGTATAAAATATTCCTGTAAAAAATTTTCAACTTATTTAAAGTAGGCACTGAAAGAAAATTAAGTCTGTAGAGCTATACCACTTCTAGGACATATTTAATTTTTTTTTACATTTCTTACTTGGTTCTAAAGTCTCCTTTTGATAGATATGTTCAAATTTCTATTTTACAAATAAAGAAACTAAATATAAAGTACTGATTTTATTTGTAAGGACAGTGTTCCCATACTAACCTATTAATTGGAATCATCTGGGGGTTTAAAAAATATTGAAGGCTCTACACCAACCTCAGTGTACTTTATAAGTTGGGCTTCAGAATTTTGAAGAGATATTTAGGTATTTCTAAAATAAAAAAATGAAGGCACTTGGTACAAACAAGAACCACATTCTCTCATTTTTGGAATTTTTGAAAGTTATTTATGCTCCATATTTTACTGAATATATAACATTGGGTATTAATCCTAATATCCTGAAAAATGAGCATATGTAACAACTGTTCTCAGGTTCACATGTTCATAAGAGACATATTTTATCTTTTTAGCTAAGGAATCACATTTCAATTCATACTTAATAGTTTCTTGCTAAATGTATGACGGTAATATCTAAATCTAAGAAGTCCTTCCATCATACATGATTAAAATCACAGGTATTTTTACAAGAGTGGTTAATGTTCTGAGAGAATCAATGTAGCTTGTTGGAGGTGAGAGCACCAAGACACAGCAGAATGATGCTGTAGTTGAAGGACATGGCCGGAAAAGAAGCAAAGACAAAATGCTGGCCCAACTCTACTGAAACTTGAACATGTAATCTTAGTCACCACATTGGAGAATTAATTGGAAAAGCTAAATTGACTTAAATCCCTTGGTTGAGGCCTCTGGCTTTCTTTTCACTGTATTTTATAACAAGATGTCTTATCCTACATTGTTCAAAATATTTTATTGTATCTTCACTGGATAGCAAAGGGAAAAAAGAAGTCCCTTTGTTGAGTCTACTACTCTCTGTCATCTGTGTCACCTGTGGCTGAGGAAATGTTTTAAGTGCTGAGCAAAAGGTACGTTTGAATACAGATGAAGTTCAACCATATCAGAGTGCAAATCTTCCTGAACAAATTTGGGAAGTGGACACACAGATAGCCAGAGCAGGTGAACAGAAAGCTAGTATTCTGTGAGTTTCATTACAGCACAGATTTTATGCATAAAAACAATGGCTGACAAAATATATCAATTCAACGAAAGAACCCAACAAAACCATCGACATATGCATTCTCTTAAAAATAATCTTTCAGAGGATAGTGGTGGCGCACACCTTTAATCCCAGCACTTGGGAGGCAGACGCAGGGGATCGCTGTGAGTTGGAGGTCAGTCAGGTCTACAGAACAAATTCCAGGGTAGGCTCCAAAGCTACAGAGAAACCCTGTCTCAAAAAAAAAGCCAAACAATCAATCAAACAAGCAAACAAAAATCTTCCCCTAAAGAATCTCCACTCCTCAAATCTATCTAATCTGCCAGTAACAAACTACAAAAAAGAAAATATGTTATTAGCAATGCCTTCCAAGGGTGAAAATCATCAACACTATATTTTAAACCAGCAATAAGCCAGACTACAGTCCACAGAAAGATAAAGGCAGTATGGAATGAGGACTCTAAAAGGTCTTAAAGACAAAGATAAGAAATGTGAGGTGAGAGACAGCAGAGAAATATGACAAGGTTATATAGTACAAGGGGACTGCATGTGTGAAAAGCAGAATTATACATGCAGAGATTCAAGAGCCAAGTGAATTACAATAAGTTCTGAGATTAATAAGCCTTAAGGAATGTTTAAAATTCACCCACGATAATTTACTTTGATTACGAAGATGATACTCTAAAAAGTCCTATGTAGAAAAGCTGAAAGTGAGAGCTAACAAGCTATTCAGAGGCTTGTCTTCCATAGAAGTGCTTGACCACAGCCTAAAGAAATGCTAGACTGTTTATGAGCCAAACTTCTACCCTCAGCCAGCTCTACACTCACCCCTGAGCACAGGAGGTGCTCTCTGAGACACAATGACTCAGGGCATGAGTGACCCATTTATTTGTCTTGAAAGAAATTACTCAAAGAAGTGCTTCATTCAATCAATAAATGAATCAAAACCAAGAAACTAACTCAATTTGAGGGCATGGGTGTCTCAGGAGAGAAGGGAATGAGTAATGACCTCCGTGTAAATGGCATCTGAGTAATTGCCATAAGGACTTGGCAAATATCATAAAACTTGACAAATATCAAAAAGCTATTCTTGGGTAGGAAAAATGTTAAAACTATATTGCTTAAAAATAAATGAATGGTTCTGGGTGTGGTACACACCTGTAATCCCTGGTCTCAAGGGGTTCGAACAAAAGGATCAGGGGTTTGGGTCCAGTCGGAGCTGTACACTGAGAATCCGCCTCAAAAAGTAATGGATCAACTAATGATATTATTCAGGTTCTGTTTATGTGTGAAACATAGTGTCAGAACTGTGGAAAATGGGAGATTCGAAGGTATTCTGAAGTAATTCATAGTCAGTAAATGAATTCCATTTTATCAATAATGTTTAATAATTTGTTTAGTCTTTTAAAATATTTGTCTATCTTTTTCATGGTATAGAAACCTAGATCGCTGTTGATGTGGCAATTCTTATACCACAATGTACACAATCCAATACAACACAATTATTTAAAACACAACTAATCAAATAAAGCAAATCTTGTATGCTCATGCATGGCGTGATGCCATGTTGGTCAAGGACAGATAACAGAAAGATGGCCCCATACAATTGTGAGGAAGAGTCTTCTCAGTCCCTTGCCACCTTTCCCACAGATATCTTACTGGAAGCCACATTTTGAGTTTCCTAGCTAACCCTGTCCCCTCACTAGCCTTGCTAATGGTGTTAGTTTTATAAAAAATGACACTCATTTGGGAAGAGGGGCTTTCCATTGAGAAAATGCCTCCATAAGAGTTGCCTGTATGTATATCTGCAGGAGAGTTTCTTGATTAATGATTGATATGACAAGACCCAGCTTACTGTGGGTGGCACCATCCCTGGGACACAGTCCTGAATAGTGTAAGAAAGCAGTCTGATCAAGTCACGGAAAACAAGACAGTAGATAGTGCTCCTCCATGGCTTCTGTTTCATTTCCTACCTTCTGGCCCCTGTCTTGTGTTCCTGCCTTGACTTCCTTTGATGATGGACTGTGGTGTGCAAATAAAATCAAAATAATACCTTTCCTACACAAGGTGCTTTTGGTGGTAGTGATTTATTATAGCAACAAACACCCTAGGGAATCCCACTTTGCCCCACCCAGCAACCAGGAGCCAAATTCCCAGGCTTTCTTGGTGAGTCTATCTGGTCCCTTACCATATGCTAGGTTTTGTCATCCAGGTCAGACCAGAATCTGCACCTTCATTCTCCTTTAGTGAGTCTTTTAAATCCTGGATGCCCTGCTCACTAGGGAAAAATTGTAGACCTCGCTCAAACAATCATATAGCAAAGCTACCCCCCCCCCCCCGGATTATACTAGTAACCACTGGTAACAACTAAATCCAGAATCTCCGATTAAAAATCAACATCAAGTATTTGAAGAACTGACATAAATTCTTCCTGACTGATCTGAAATCAGCCAACTATGGGTGATAGCAAACGTGTTCACTATAGGTGTCCTAGACACTCACATCAGACACATAACCAACGAATAAACTTTAAATGGCCAAGTCTTCTCTCAAAACAGAAACACTCAAGAGCCAAGAAAATGTGCCTGGTCCAAATATCACCAGTCCCCTAGAAATGTCCTTCAATGAGAATTACCTTGCTGAACACTGGGGACATGGAATTTAAAAGAGCAATTATCAGCATGACTAGAGAATTGAAGGGGTTTAAAGAAAAGACGAACAAAAATATGAATGAATACAATCTGGACAGATTAAAGAGATATAAAAATGTGAGATTAGAGAGATGATGCAGGATATGAAAACAAAATTAAGTAGATACATAAAAATAATGATAAAATTTCAAGCTGAAATGAACACAGAATGGAAAATGACCCAACTAGGAAACTCAGTAAAAAGTTTACCAGTGGAATGGATCAGATATAAAACAAATATATCAGACTTGAAGATACAGTAAAGGAACCTCACCAGTCAATGAAAAAAAATAGATTTAAAATATGCATGAACTTTGGAACAATATGAAAAGACCAAATTTGCTCATTATTGGTATGGAAGACTAGTAATCTCTGGCCAATGATATAGACTAGATATTAAACAGATTCAAAGAAACTGTCTCAAAACAAAAGAAACAGCCATACAAACGGATACAAGAGATATAGAACAGCAGGAAAGGACTAAAAAAAAAAAACTCCCTGTATTATATTACAGTGAATAAAAACCACTAATTACAGAACTAAGAAAGGGTATTACAGCCTACAAGAGAAAAGTCACATGTCATATACAAGGGCAAACTCACCAACATTAAGAGCTAGAATAGCTTAGAACAATGTGTCCAAGTTCTAAAAGATCTTAGACTACTTTTATTCAGACTACATTATAGCCAACCAGACTATGTTACCCAGCAAAACTACCAGGCATAGTAGAAGGAGAGACATTTAAAGTTCCACACTACAAACTGTAGCAAATGTTTCTTTGTACCCCTCCCCCCAGCTCCCACATAACAATACAGTGATTTCATATTAATTTTGAAAACTTGACCTTTAGCTGAGGCTTGTCTCAACTAGGTCTTTTAACTTAAACTAACCCATTTATATTCATCTATGTTCTGTCATGTGGTGGTAACTCTCATCCATCTTACACCTCCTATTTCCTCTCTATGTCTCCTGGCTTCTCCTGGGTGCCTAGATTCTCCTCCTCCTCCTTTCTTACTCTTTAATCCTGCCTATACCTCCTGCCAAGCTATTGGCCATTCAGCTTTTTATTACACCAATCAGAGCAAATGCATCTTCATAGACTGTAACAATATTCCAAAACAATAAACATGCTAAAGAATTCATTTATACTAAAGCAGCCTTA
Organism: Microtus ochrogaster; assembly: GCF_000317375.1. Lineage (NCBI taxonomy): Eukaryota > Metazoa > Chordata > Mammalia > Rodentia > Cricetidae > Microtus > Microtus ochrogaster. The sequence continues at coordinate 13,450,610 of NW_004949101.1, read as the reverse complement.
CAGAGAATATTAGAAGCAATACTTTGGATTAAAGGAAGGAATAAGAATAGTCAAGAGGCTCCACAAAGAAAATAATCGAACATATAAAAACTGAAATACAAAATTTAGGACTAAGAATAAACACAGGAAAAAAAGGCAACGAATTATAGATATCAACACACCTTTCAATAGTAACTAAAGGCCTTGTTTGCGACCTGCCCATCCAGCACAGAGGCCTGATCTTC